>NW_017306654.1:635208-686204 GCF_000935625.1 Nanorana parkeri | reverse complement strand
GCATCAGGCCCCCCTGCCGCCCCCCCCCCCCTCCTCCACATGACTCAGTAACATACCACCTGAAGCAACCGCCTCATTATGGGGATGGCCTTGCATTTGCATGTGGATGATGATCGACAGGTAGGTATCTCCTGGTAATCACCGGACAGCCACTTCAATATGGAAGGAAGAAAGGCTGCTGCAATGTCTATAGTTTTTTTTTTCCATTAAGGTAAATAAAAATCTGTATACTGGAATGTATGAACAATGGTTTGGGCAGCCTATGTCGGTGTCACTTGTTGAATTTGAAAGTAGGCAGGGATGCCCAAAACAGTTGTTCAAACATGCATCTCTGTGCAGCATCCCTTCTGGCTTTTAGTGGCTAAAAAATGTATTTAGTATGATTATTTCCTATAAAGTCCATCCATTCCTTTCTGTGTATATGCTATTTCAAGTACACCGTATCATTTATGATCTCTAGAGCCTCATCGCGTTAAGACTTTGTCCCTGAAAAAGTTAGCTTAACTGAAACGTAGAAGTTTATCATGTGTTTATGTTTTCAGGTATCAAACATAATTTTTGCTTCTGTATGACCCTGGTACACACGGTTTCGGATGACTGACAATTATCAAGGTAGGCTTGAAAATACTATTTCCACAACTAACCTTCATGGGCTTGAGCTGCACTGGAGTGATCCGGGAAGGGTCCACTACAGGTTTGGGACGTCGAAGGGTGTCCAGTACATTTTGCCATTGTGGAGGTAAACCAACAAACTTTCCTTCCTTGGCATCAAAGGATGTATGTACACGATGCTGAAAGTTCAGGGGAGCAGAGATCTCCGGTCGTTTCTTTTTCTTTTTTCGAAACATGATCTCAGACTGAAAAGCTAAAAGAAAAAATAAAGTATAGTTTGTGAGGAATTTTATCTTCAGAAATCATAATATAGCATGCATCTAAGCCAGCCTTTTTCAACCCAGGTGCCGTAGCATCCTGGGGTGCCATCTAGATCCATCAGGGGTGCCATCATCAAAAATGCTGCATCCCATTCAATAGGGGTTTCAGTGTGTCACATATTTTTGCACAGTGTCTTGCATTTCCATGGTGCATGTGGGCTGGCTGCCAGCACCATTTAAAAATATGATGCTAAACCAGGGTGTGTGGCATTCAGGGCCACCCCAGGACAACTCCATCCAGACTTGCCCCTTTGCCATGCTGCCGCAGCCACCCTGTGAGGTAGCACTCTGATGTGAAAGGGGGAGACTCTGATGTGCAGAGGGGACTGAGGACTCTGATTTGAAGGGGGAACTCTGATGTGAAGGGGCACTGGGAGCTTTAATATGAATGGCAGAAATTCTGATATGAAAGGGGGACTCTGCTCAAAAAAAGGGGGGGCTCTGATGTGAAAGGGAAGGCTCTAATATGAAGGGGGGCTTGTGATGTGAAGAGGGGGCTACTTCTGTGAAGGAGGGACTCGGATGTGGGGGAGGCACACCTGATGTGCAGTGCAGGGGCCTCCCGATATGAAGAGGTTCTCGGATATGAAAGAGGGAACTTTAATATGAAGGCGGCACTCCTGATGTAAAGGGGGCACACCTGATGTGAAGGGGAAGCTCCTGATGTAAGGGGAATCTCCTGATGTGAAGGGGAACTTTGTCAGACTGGGTAGCCTTGAAATTTTGCATACTTTGAAAGGGCGCTGTGTCCGAAAAAAGTTTGAGAAACAGTACATTTCAAAAACGTAATGGCTTACTGTTGATAACTAAAATGAAAATGTGCTCAATAGTCACTTGTCAAATATGTGCAGAGTTTGTCCATACCTTTTACAGGATAAATGGCCTAATGAAGAGCACACTTCTCTTTGCTCTGTAGCACATCTACAGTAAAGTTTCCTGCTGCATACAAGCTATGCATGATGCTGCAGGCCCTTTTATTTACATTACTCGCACCAACAGACCACCCATGTAGCAGCAAGATTAATTGCTGAATAGGATACGGGCTAGAACTGACAGATACAAGTCATATCACATGTTGGCTTCTCATATCTCTTGGATGCTCCAAAAAGGTGAGATATCACTACCAAGATTCCCAGTTTAGTCTGGCATTACAAAACCAGGTTCTGGTATTTCACTTACCCAACATACAATCGATATCTCCTGTCTGCTCCGCAGACAGTTGAAGTTACTCAAATGCACTGATAGATTTTCCAACTTCCTGGAAAAGTTCCCCTATAGGCAGGTCCCTATCTTTTCCTCCTCTTTGTGAAGAATAGAGGAGCAGAAGAATATCATGCACTCTGCTCTCATCATCTGCACTTCTAGGGCCAGCCTAAGGGTAACAAGTGTCAATGTGCACTCTTGACAGAGTTCCATCTAGATTTTATTGAAGAATGAGAAATGATCTGAAGAATGGAACGACAGTTCATATGTTGTTTCAATGAACAATAAATGCTATACATAAATGACCAATGCGTATACCAATGTCTACTATAGAATAGCCTGTTAGCATCGTTGTGAGCATCGTTGGTGCTTAGAACAATTATACTCCAGACCAGTAGCCAGTACTGTGAATGTGCCTGTGCCTACATCCTCATAGCTGTATATCAGCAGTGTGAAATCTAAGTCATTGTGACCTCCGGCTGCTTGTCTAAGAGGATTTGGAGTGAGATTTGGTGATGTTACTATTGTAACATAGTAACTCAGTAACATAGTATGTGAGGTTGAAGACCAACGTCCACCCAGTTCAACATGTGTGTGTCTGTATATATAAATATATCTATATATGGATTTAGATCTAGATTTTATTGAAGAATAAGACATGATCTGAAGAATGGAACAACAGTTCATCTGTTGTTTCAACGAACAACAAAAATACTATACACAAATGACCAATGCGGTATACCAAATGTCTACTATAAAGACATTACTTAATAATTTGTGTCCTGGGAGTTTCCTTTTTCAAGAAAATACAGCCTACTGGTCTGGAGTATAATTGTTTCCATTCTAAGCACCAACGATGCTCACTGGCTATTCTAATGATATAACCCCACAAAAGACAAAACATGAGATGGCGATATCTATAAAATGATTTCTTCAATGTTCCAAACACACAACCCAGCAATTTGTTGCTAAGAAATAATGAGTAGTAATTAAAAATCACGTACTATTCATAACAATACGTGGTTGAAACAATGCGTCACAAAAACATTCTAATACCCTAATGAAACCCACATTGTAAAAGAGTTTTTATACTGATAATAATTGCTTAATATTCAACATTAATAGTCCAAATAGCTAAGGCATGAAAGGGTCCAGCAATTGCCTAACAAGTCCAACAGCCAGAAACTATCATGTTTCATCGTAATTTATTTAGGGCCAGCATATTTCACTATACTTTACAACATAAAGTATAGCTGGCATGTATGGACTAGGGACCCCCTGGTTCTGTATTAAATCAAGCTGCATAGAGCTTTACCATTATAGTATCAAAGGGGTAGATGTTGTTTGTTAGTTGCTAGTATTGTAGAATAGTGGCCGCTGCCTTTTTTCCCCCAGTAAAATTGTTTGCAAGTACAGAAAAATAATTAATAATCCTGCCAGAAATTCACTATCCTTGCAACTTCCTGTGTACTGAACTAAAATCTGAAGCATTGGGATTGATTACTAAAGGAGTTTAGGTCATCTACATAGCAAAGCGAGTTTTCACTTTGCTTAGTGAATGAGGTAAAGCTTTGGAAACTCCCATCATCCATAATGTGCAAGCGAAAAATACTGTTAGTGTTATTCACAAAAGGGTGAAGAGTTTGGAGAAGTGAACAATCTTGGACAAAATAGCGGATTTGGAAAAATTCTCCAATTCAGCTCACTTTCCAGCTCAGCTATGTTGTCCGAGATTGTTCACTTCTCCTGACTTCTCCACACTCTTCACCCTTTTGTGAAAAACCCTATGTGCTGTGAATTTTCCTTGCATGTGATTGGGTATTTTTTTGCAAAGTGAATTTTTACTACATTCACTAAAGGTAAGTGGAAAAATGATCTTCAAGGTGCACATGCTCCAGTCCTTTAGTAGATCAACCCCAATGCATTATCCCTGCATCCTCTCATTGGAATACAGAACACCGCACCACTATGTTATGGAGATGAGGGGAAGGGTGGTTAGTAGATCAAAGCAAAGCAGCAGCCTATGGTGACAACTCTGATCCTCCATTGGTACAGTACAATTAGTAAGCATTGTCACTCTATGACAGGAAGTATGTTACTCACAGGGTGACCAGGTGAAAAAAAAAGAAGGAATTCAGCTCAATCCATGCCAACTCAGTGGTATGAAGTATGAATACTGAGGATTTGAGTTAAGCTGGAAATAGCATATGGGAGAACAAAAATAATACGCAAGAACAAGTAAATAAAGACATATTTAAAGCAGGAAAAAAAAAAAGGAGTACAGGGGTAGAGGATAAACTATAAAATTACAAAAACACCTGAACCTACCCAAAAGCAAAACATCAATTTTGGATGGCATTGTCTTTTAATAATGCCGTTTCTGGATCATGTTCAGATATGGCTTCTTCTTTGCATGATAGAGCTTTAACTTGCATTTTCTGAAGGCACGGTGAACTGTGTTCACAGACAGTGATATTTGGAAGTATTCCTGAGCCCATGCAGTCATGTCCATCATAGAATCATGGCTGTTTTTAATGCAGTGCTGTCTGAGGCCCCGAAGATCACGGGCATCCAATTTTGTCGGCCTTGTCCCTTGTGTACAGAGATTTCTCTAGATTTTCGTAATCTTTTGATAATATTATGTACTAAATATAATTATATATATTTATAGTCTTTGCAATTGTATGTTGAGGAACATTATTCTGAAATTGTTTGAAAATTTTTAGACACAGCTTTTCACAGATTGCTGAACCTCGGCCCATCTTTACTTCTGAGACACGTTGACTCTCTAAGATGCTCTTTTTATACCCAATCATGTTAATGACCTACTGCCAATTAACCTATTTAGTTGCAAAATGGTCTTCCTGCTCTTCCTTGTTAGTCCCACTTACTTTGCCAGCTTTTTGTTGCCCTGTCCCAACTTTGAGACGTGTTGCTGCCATCAATTTCAAAATTACCTTTTTTCTTAAACATTTGATATGTTTTCTATTTTCTATTGTGAATAAAATAGGGGTTTATGAAATTTGCAAATCATTGCATTCTGTTTTTATGTAGATTTTACACAGCATCCCAACTTTTATGTTATTGGGGTTGTAATATCATGCTTTCTGTCATGTACTTTTAATGGCTCATACTTTTAGAAGAAAAAGTGATATTGTCATGTATGAAAAAGGAGCAGTTCAAAGACCCTAAAAAATAAAATGTACCAAATCCTTTTTAACCTGTTGACGTTGGAGCTTTCCTTGGATCAAAGTAGACCTTCCTAGAGAATCCTCTTATCTATCTTAATATCAGACTCCTTATGATTTTCTCCACTACTATCCACTCTTCTATACACTCTACCAGGGCTAGTAAATTTAATTTACCATTAACAGTATTCCATGGATCCACTCTGTAAATATGTGCATCACTTCCTTGCCAGTCGAGGGCTCTAAGTTGGTATTTCATTTCTTCTTCTGTCATAATCAGTTGGCAGTACCTTAAGTCACACAATCTGTTCTGACTAGGTTTATAGGAGGAACTGAACACAAAAAGTGATGATTTGCTATGTTATAGCTCTAGAAATGTTTATCGTGGGCAAGCAGTACTGTGAATGTGCCTGTGCCTACATCCTCAAAAGCTGTATATCAGCAGTGTGAAATCTAAGTCATTGCGACCTCTGGCTGCTTGTCTAAGAGGATTTGGAGTGAGATTTTGTGATGTTACTATTGTAACATAGTAGGTGAGGTTGAAGACCAAGGTCCATCCAGTTCAACGTGTGTGTGTGTGTGTGTGTGTATATATATATCTATACATATTTAAAACACTTCCCATATCCTTGTATATTCAGTGACTGAAGGAACTCATCTAGAAGTTTCTTAAAACTTAACTACGCTATCAGCAGATAGCACTGCCTGTGGAGGGGAATTCCATATTTTTAGGACTCGCACAGTAAAAAAAAAAAACCTTACTTGTTCTAAGATTGAACCCCCTCTCTTCTAACCTCTTGTTGTGTCCTTGTGTTCTCAATACTGTTCAATACTAAAAACAACATGTTCCAAATATTGTGGTCCCCTTTGATGATTTTGAAGACTGCAACAAGGTCTCCTCTTAAGCGCCTCTTTTCTAAGGAGAATAAGTTTAGTTACTGCAGGCGGTCTTAATAACATAGGCCTTCGATCCTTTTAATTATTTTGTAGCCCTTCTTTGAATTCTTTCAAGCTCTAGGATGTCCTTCCTGAGAGTTGGCAACTAAAATTGCACAGCATACTCAAGATGAGGCCGAACTAGTGATTTATACAGTGGTGGTATTATTCTGTTATCCCTTGCAACAATTCCGCTTTTAATGCAGGACATTATCCTTTGTTGTTTGCTTTGTTGACTACCGCTTGGCATTGCCAAATCTGTGATCTATGAGCACCACCAGGTCTTTCTCCATGTTCGTCTTCCCTAATGCACCTCCCCCAGATAGAAGTTTGATTTGTGCACTCATCCTTTGCACTCATGTGCATTACCTTGCATTTTTCAACATTAAATCGCAAAGGCAAATGTGTAGACCATGCTTCAATTTTATCCAGGTCTTGTTGAAATGCAGATACCTCCTGCTTGGAGTTAACTGCCCTACAAAGTTTATTATAATCGGCAAAAATGGAAATTGAACTACCTATTCCTAGCTCTAAGTCATTGATGAATAGGATAAACAAGATTGGTCCCAGGAACTGACCCCTGGGGTCCCCCACTCCCGACTTTTGCCCATTTAGAGGATGACCATGTATTAATACCCTCTGGGTCCGTTCTTGCAGCCAGTTTTCCACCCATATACATACATACAATTTTTTCCAAACTGACAGACCTAAGTTTGGGAGTCAAATGCTTGTGGGGTACTGTATTGAACGCTTTAGCAAAGTCCAGATACACCATGTCTAATGGTATTCCTCTGTCTAAATTAATACTGACCTCCTCATAAAATGTTAATAGATTAGTCTGACAAGACTATTCTCCTTATTACATAAAAAAAATCAAGTTGGTCACCTTCACACAAAGACCCGATGCAGAGCAATGCATGATCATACAGTAATAGGGGAAAAAAATCGACTGCAGGGAGATCATGGAAAATACTGGTTACTACTCATTTGTCCCTTGCCTCCCTTTTTTTGGTCACAGCTTTCATGGTTCAGTTCCTATTTAAGCCAATGTTTAAGCACTTAGCAGATATTACCATTGAGCATATCAAGTGGTCGAGAGCACTGTGTATAAAGTATATACTATATAATTAATACATTTATAATTAACATGAATGGAAACAGTAGTGAAAATGCCAGGAAATGGCCAACAATAATTTGCCTGTGTATACTTAGTTACAGAGGTGTTAAGCATCCCACAGAGTGCCAAAGAACTGGTTGGTTCTAACCATTTTTCCCATACATGCAGATGGTTAAAATGAGCCATTATCCTATTAAAAAAAAAAGTTTTCAATTGAGTTACTTAAATGCTTTCAAACAATCTAGGAACCTTTACTTAGGTGTATACTGTTTCACAGTTCATGAATGTGAACGCCAACACTTATCTACAACATTGCAGTAGTCCTGGGAACATGGAATTTTGATGGATATATTAATTGGAAAATTGAGTATGTCAGGCAATGTTTGAGGATTAAGTATCTGAGTAACACACACAAACCACTGATGCTGCAGGAAAAAGCCCAAAGACAAAGAAAGGTAACTTCATTGTTTTTATGAGTTGGAGAAAAGTCACTTCCTCATTCCATGGTGAATCAGCCATGTGATTATATTGTGACTAGAGGCAATTCAGTGGGTGAAACCAAATTACTCTTACTTCACAATACTGCTGCACAAGTGTACAAACACCATCACAGAGCGCCTCATTGCGTGGAATTTTAGGAGCATTTTTACTATTTCAATTTGTACCAGTTTTGGAAAAATGTAAAATACTACAGGTTACATTATATACAGTTGTAATATGATTTTCACATGGAAATGGCAGCTTAAAAGATTTGCTTTACACAAAGACCAAGTGGGTTTTATTTTTAACAGATAAGCGAGTGACAACATACTGTACATTGAATTATAGATCTGGTGGGTATTGCCTCTCACACTAATGACAAAACCTTACTTCTTAGTCTAGATGCTGAAAAAGCCTTAGATAGGCTGAGTTGGTCCTTCCTCAGATCAACCCTTTCTCGCTTTGGTATCATGGGATCCTTCGCTACTGTTATAAACTAATTGTACTCCAACCCCATCGGCTTTAATTAAGTTACAATTTGCCACTACTTCGATACTCCAAATTAGAAACGGCACGAGACACAAGGCTGCCCCCTTTTCCCACTCCCTTTTTGCGTCATGCATAGAACCCCTGGCTTCACGCATTCTAAATTACCAAAATATTGCAGTTATAACGGTACAGAAACAACAACCAGAACCAACCCACCCATTTATATATGAAGCTGACTATAAACCTTTCTTTCAAACACTGCGATCATTTTTGGGTCAATGGAGGACATATAATCTATCTTTGACAGGTAGGATCATGGCAGTTAAGATGACCCTTTTACCTAAATTGTTGTATCACTTTGAGACTTTACCTATATGGGTCCCCACTTCTGATCTAGTTTCTGTGCAATAGGAGATACTATCTTTTTTTGGGGATGGAAATCGCTATAGGGTTCCTAAACAAGTGCTTTTCCTTCACCCGTGTAGGGTAGCTTAGATTTACCAAATATATACAAATTATGTAGCGGCCCAGCGAAGGAATATACCCTTTTGGAGCTCTTGCCACCCTTCGACAAGATGGTCCGAAATCAAACAGTTCTGGCTCTTTCTGGTTCACCCAAATGTCTAACTCTGGTCACATGCGGCACAGGTCCCATGCTCTGCTCTTCTTACTACAATGTCGTGTTTTAAATGAGCTTTGGAACAAGTGTAACTTCTCTTATAACTTCGCCTCAGAAACATCTAGCTTCACATCTTTTTTGTACATTCCCAATCTACCGTCAAGTCTATCCCTGGAGTGGTCGAGCCCTTGAAAAAGCAAGGGTCTTTTTCATCTTAGGGATATTATAGACAAGATTTCAGGAACCCCATGTGTTGTCGATGTAAGCCAAATCGGGGCTCGTTGTTCCACATTTATTGGTTTTGTTTACACATTCAGCCCTTTTGGATACAAGTACAATCTACATTGGAAGGTCTAATGCCAAGATCTTTACATTTGTCTCCATTATCTGCTAGGCCTCCCTTTCCCTCATTTAAATAAACAAACATTGCAGGAAATTGACCACACATATTTTACCGCTGCTCAGTGTTTAATAGCCTTGCATTGGAAAGAAAAAAAAACCCCATCTAAATTGGATCTGTATAGTCCTATCAAAGCTGTACAGTGCATGAAGTATTTAACAGCCAGATTGAACAACACCTTAACTATGTACAACAAAATCTGTGAACCTTGTGTCTCTCAGGAACAACGTGCTGAGATACAGTGGTAATCTATTCATTTATGACATTTAGTCCACTTGCAAATTAAGAGGGGTGTATTCTTTCATCGTGTGGAGTCCCACTTTTCCTCTTTTCCTAATCCCCTTTTCATCCCCTCTTCTTTCTCCTCTTTTCTCCCTCGTTTCTTCTTAGTCTTGTTTCTTTTCTCTCTTCTTACTTTCTTATACTTAAAGGAGAACTATAAGGTGAGTGCTTTTCACTCACCTCATAGTTCTAGCCGATCTGTGACAATGAGACTGTCACAGGTCGGCTCAGTAGATCGGGAAGTGAGCGAACACATACCCGTGTTCGCTTACTTCTCGATCCTGTCACGGCCCTGTGCCGTGACAGGGGAGGGGCTGGATTCCCCCCTCCCCGCTCCGATCCACCAGCGCTGACTGGCGGAACGGACGGGGAAGGGGGCGGGTACAGCTGGCTCTGCCTCAGAGCGGATCCCGACATCGATGTCGAGATCCGCCCAGCTGCGGCGTCTCAGTATACTGCGAGCTGTAGCTCGCGGTATACTGAGCTTAGAGTGACGGGAGGACGCTAATTTGTGTCCTCCCGTTACCCTGAGAACTATGGGGAAAAGCCCTGACCCCATAGTTCTCCTTTAATGTTAAATATACATCCAGATGAACATTATAGGTTAATTTAGATAGCTGAAGTAGACATTTTCTAGAGGTTCTTTAAGCTTACTGTATATGTGAACCTACTTTACATAACTTTACATTATTTGTCAAGTGAAGCAATTCTTTGTCGTACTGATCACAATGTATAATGCTGTTATGCCTTTTTCCCACTGCATAGTTTTCATGTACAAGTCTACGATGTATTGTCGTTTAGTGAGGCACAGTTCTGTTATTATCTATTATTTTCTTTAAAAGACATTTGTTTAAAAATAAATTGCTTTAAATGAACTCTTGACCCTAAATGTACAAATAAGAACACAAGTGGTAGAGCTTGTACAAAATGAAGCCATTGGTCAGGTATTACAAGGACAACGCAATATCCGAATACAGCCGTGCACATTCAATTTCTCACTTTTTACCCTCTTCAAATGCTGCAGGTCAGCAACTGCAATGAAGGTTTATACAGGTCAAAAGACAGCACTTTGTCAGCAAAACTGCAAGTTACAATTTTTAATAAAAACATTTTCAATAAAAATCAAGAGTGCAAGTGAAAAGGAGATTAAATAGATAAAAGTGTATCTACATCTAAAAACAAAAAATTTACTTTATTGAAGTTTAGCAGCCCCTAGATGTGGTACCTCCATTAGTTTAGTTTTTTAGGCTGTTTTACATTTATTTTCACCTGGTAATGCTACGAATAGCACACTTCCTATCTATGAATGGCTAAGTTCATTCACTCCGCTGTATCTATGGAGGGAGCCATGGTTGCCACTAGGGATGCACCAATTACCGGCTTTTCTGTATCGAGTACGGATATTTTTGTTTCAGAACTCGCCGAGACTGAATACCAATAACGGAACTCCCATTAAGGAAGCCAGGCAGCGTGTAAAGACTCCACCCGGCTTCCCAATTAGCAGGGAAGCCGTCTCCATGCTTCTCGTCACTACATGACAAGAAGGCATGGAGCCGGCTTTCTGGCCAATCAGGAAGATGGGCGCTGTGTAATGACGCAGCACCTGCCTTCCTGATTCCGACCAATCAGGAAACCGGGCAGCGAGTCATTACACACTGCCCGGCTTCCTGAATGGCAGAGGAAGCCGGCTCCATGCTCCCTCGTCACAAGTGACGAGGGAGCATGGAGTCGGCTTCCTGGCCCATCAGGAAGCCGGGCAGCGTGTAATGGCTCATTGCCTGGCTTTCTGATACCGAAAGCTCCGGTATCGGGCAAGGTATCGTAGCATTTGGGCGAGTACGAGTACTCGCCAAAATACTCAGCATTGGCACTGATACCGATACTAGTGTCGGTATCGGTGCATTCCTAGTCACCACCATGGCTGGGCTTCAAATATGTCTGCCTTTGTTCATCTCTTACATCTAAGTACTGGTATATATTACATTTGTGTTCTTGGGTATAGTGATCCTTTAAGAGCAAAAAAAGCAGCAAACAAAATGGTTTTGCGCATATGTTATACCCATATCATGTGCCATCATCTTGGAGTCAGCAAACATGATCTACATGACACTTTACACCGGATACTTCATCTAGATGCCACCATGAGAACAGAGTCACTGCAGACCCAACATGTTCACAGATGGCAGAGCTCAGTTGTGATCTGGTGTAGACAAACAAATGTGTTTTTTTCATATGTCACATATTCCAATGTTTATGTTCTGTTGTGATGCTGTCCAAATGTAGTCCTCATATGCAGTGTACAGGCCAAGAAAATGAAGGAACAAACAATATTTTCTATGGTGAACTACTCCCTAATTTGTTGCTAATTGAAGTCACTGAAAAATTGTGGGTGGATTGTGATCCTCAAGAACTGAGCTAGCCAACAATAAGCTAAGCTGAACCAAAAATCTGCTATTATTACTGTGTGGATACACAATGCCCTGGGTTTCAGAATCAGATATTACCCTGGGTTCTCTATCTAGCACTAATAAATCTATCATTGCACATCATCCTTTTGATGTGCTACATAATATAGCCGGCATTTGTTTCCTGAAAAGATTTAAAGAGAAACATTAGAAGGGTTACAAAAAAAATCTTCTTGAAGATATAGTAATGGAAGATGTTTCCAGACAAAAAAAAAACGCCCTCTAATTAGCAGGACTGGTAGTGTCTAGTGTTTATTACTGAAGAGTATTCAGTTTATGGGTTGTGGAATGGGAAGTTCACTGACCTTCCTCTACAATTTCTCTCCTTTGCTTCATTCCTCTATCAGCGTGACAATATATAATGAATGAGTTTCTGCTGCGGTACAATCTCCGAAGTTCAGTATTTCTGAGTACCAAGGTAAATGAAGAAAATGAGGAAGGGAAAACAAAAGCCCAATAAATCAGCACTATTCAATGGGATTTCACTGGTTTGTACAGTTATACACAAGAACAATAAACTGAGAAACTTATAAGTAGCATGATCAGATGATCCTTGTGGTTAATTTAACACCAGAGATTCATAGGGGTTGATTTACTAACCTTATAAACACACCACGAACATGTATACACCTCTGTAGTGTGTTCCCTCCCAGCATGATCTATGGGTGGAATCTAAACACCTTTGTAGTGTGTACACACCCAGCAGGTGTATTGTGCAAAGCCCTGCCCTGAATTGCAAGGTGATGTTGTGTAAATTAGCTCTACATTGTGTTGCTTGCGTTGATGAATGCTGGAATGTAAATGCATGAGCTAACCATTTTTGTCTAAACTGTGAAGCAGCATTATATATGCATCATGTGCATGATTTTTCCATATATGGCATTAGTGGAAATATGCTTATAGAGACTTTTTGGTTGATAAATACGTTTTGCTGTGTAAAAATCACACGCACCTAGTGCGTGCGTGTGTTTAGGTTAGTAAATGACCCCCATAGCCTCACCTAAAGTCATGTTAACTAAAAAGTTCAGGACATGGTTTACGTAGAAAATTGGTAGAACATTACATAGATTGGTGGAAATTGAGCTCTCCACAGGTGGCTAGGCTTAGGTTTCAGGAGCATAAGATAACTGTCATCTGATCAGAGAGCTTCTGACTTCTGAAATGATTATTAGATAGTTGGAGACTCCACAAAAGTTCTGTTCAGAGGGTTAGAATATTTCATAGTTTTTTGGCAACAGTGCAAAGATCAGGGACCACTGCATTTAACAATATTTGCAACCTTTTATAGATGCTCTCAACTAAGAAATATTTGTATATAAAAGCATGGATGTAAAGAACCACTATCATTTTAAAAATCTATGCCCTCAAATTTAAAGAACTACAGAGAGGGAGGAAGTCCAAGCAGAATTTGCCTTATTTAATAGACTTCTTATTTGCAAAAAGCGAATCCTTAAAAGATGTTAACACTAAAATACAAAAGCAATCTTTAACCAGGTATAAAGTGTATAGCATGCACAATTTGCAGTTTTCATTGCCCTTTGCTATTTCTGAATGCCAATAATTCTGAATGGGCAAAGCTCCAAAGCTTGCAGGTAGTGTTGAAGCTTGCCCGTTCCCTAACAATCCCCTTCCCCTCCCAATTCCTATCAACCCATCAATGGGCTCCATCACTAGAGGAAGTGCTAAAGTTTTTCTTTTTCTGAACAGTGGGCATTTATCCATAGCAGAGGGCAGTGAGTGCTTCTCCTGCAGGTGTGTTTATATACGTTAATCAGCTCTACCTATTTCAAGAGGAGCCCAATAAATTTAAGGGGCAAATTTATAACAGAAAGCGGATCTTGACATTGTCTCTCGCTCATACACCGCAAAGTTACTCCACACTGCAGTCTGCATTTTACTTACCATTTATAACACGCTAGTCATGGCGTAGTGCCTGCGGTGTGTTACACAGTTATCATGGCCTAAGACAGCAGTGAGAACTCCATGACTGGGGCAGTCACATGATTGACTACATCTCATTGGTTCGAATACAATTAAATGCGTAATCTGTAATCTAGTTCATAAATCTGCATAAAGAATCTGAAGGTCACTTAAGAATTAAAATAGGACAAGCCATGGTTGGCTTTCTTCAGCAGTTGTAAATTAATTACCTCATGACTGGATCATGCAGATTCAAGCTTGGAGAGCTCTTTGATTGTGCCAAAATACAATACTAATATTTTCCAGTCCCACCACCCATAACTCTTTATTCTCTTGCAAAGTCAAGGCCTCCACTGGAACCTTCAACATCCCACACTTTCGGGTGTGTCCAATGCCTGCTTCCACACAGCAGCTGCTACATGACTACTTTGTCCATGCTGCTCTGAAGTGGCACACTAGAGATGTAGATGCTGGGAGACAGCCACAGTACACAGCAGAGGACACAATCATCGGATACTGCCAAAATGTTGGATGCGGAATATCCTAGCATTGGAAGCAGTAACAGATGCAAGAACAGTTTATAGTCACTGATCTGGACTGGTAAATATTAGTAAATTATATTTAGTTTTTTTCAGTTTGCTTTTAGCTTTAAAAAGGAAAACTTTGTATTACAGTAAGTACAGGCAAGTGAAAAAGAAATGTTTAACATTCCATAGAACAGAGCCATTTAGAGTTAGTGCTGCCCTCAAAGCTAGCTGTGTACCAGGCTGAAGGGCTCTGGTCAATCTGTTCATGCTAAATGCTGCTCTCAGAGTCATGAGAGTCAGCAATTTTCTTAATCCAAGAACAGCTTGTGACGTGGTATGGGCACCCCAAAACTAATTCAGAAACCTTGTTGTCCCCTCAGTTTGTTGTAATTCCTCATTTGTAGACATAATTAAATCAGACTGCCCATTAAACAACAAACATACAGTATGTGTTTTTTTGTTTAGACAGTCTTCAAATTCCAAAGCACAAGAGGTGCTCATCAGGCATGTGTTATAGATTTTTATGGCCCACTCCTAATTGGGTTCAATAAAGCACTAAGTGGTAGCCAGAACACATAACAGATCCCAGTCAATACACATAGATGGCTTTGACTGATAAGGACTGGTTGACCTTTAACTAGCCCTGCCAAATTTCACCCAGCATTCATAACTCTGCACCTGGGGGTAATACATTATTATTGAATATATACAGTGCTCAGCATAAATGAGTATACCGCTTTGAACAGTAATATTTTAATTAGTATATCAGTGAACAAAATAATCATTTCCAAAAATTTTGACAAAATCGAGTTTTATAGAACATTTTTTTAGCTCATTAAAAGGAAATTAAGGTTAATAATATAACTTAGATTACAGAATCTTCAGTTTTACTCAAATTAGGTGAAGCAAAAATGAATACACCCCACAACAAAAACTGCTACATCTAGTATTTTGTCTGACCTCCATGATTTGTAAGGACAGCATGGAATAAACAAGTTGGTGACATATTGCAACAACTATCTTGTTCCATTCTTCAAGAACAACCTTTTTTAGAGCCTGGATGCTGGATGGAGAGTGATGCTGAACTTGTCTCTTCAGAATTCCCCTTAGGTGTTCGATTGTGGTCAGATCAGGAGACCTACTTGGCCACTGAATCACTTTCCCCCTGTTCTTCTTCAGAAATGCAAAAGTGGCCTTAGATGTGTGTTTTGGGTCATTGTCATGTTGGAAAAGTGCACGATGACCAAGGTAGCATCTTCTCTTTCAATATAGAACAGTGCATCTGTGAACTCATGATCCCATCAATTAAATGCATCTCCCCGACACCAGCACCACTCATTCAACCCCACAGAAGGACACTGCCACCACCATGTTTCACTGTAGGCAACATGCATTTTTCTTTGCACTCCTCACCTTTGCGACGCCATATAGTTTTGAAGCCATCAGTTTCAAAAACATTGATCTTGGTCTCATCACTCCGGAGTACAGAGTCCCAGTAGTCTTCTTTTTCAGCATGGGCCCTGGCAAATTGTAGGCAGGCTTTAGCAGAGGTTTCCTTTGTGGACGACACCGATGCATGCCATTCCTCTGCAGTGTACCCCTATTGTGTCACAGGAAACAATCACCCCAGTTTGGCTTTCTACTTCTTTAGCTAACTGCAGTGTACTTGCATGCCGATTTTTTTCAACCTTTCTCATGAGAAGACGCTCCTGTCGAGGTGTTAACTTTCATGGTACATCTTTTAATCACTTTTGCTACAGTATTCTGACTGATAAGTACAGCTTTGCTGATTTTGTAGCCTTGACCTTTCTTGTGTAAAGAAATTATTTTCTCTCTCAGGCCTTGTGTAATTTCTCTTCCATGTGGTGCCATTGCTGACAGCATGAAATGGGAAGGGGTTTTCTTTGTTAATTAATGCCCTTTTATATTCGTCTCCTGGACACCTGTTTAATGAATAATTATACTCACCTGTAGTTGAATTCTTGTTATTTAAGATTTTGTGGTCTAACATTTAGCTTTGCTCCTATGACTTTAATTGGGGTGTTTATTTCTGCAACATGGTCTTAAATGAATGTTAGGAAAATTCAGAGTTAGGACTTACCGGTAACTCTATTTCCATTAGTCTTCCAGGACAGCATGAGGAGATTCCATCTCGTGATGCTGTCCTGGAAGACGTTATGGGAAAATACTTTTTTGGGTGTGTGCAAATTAAACCCTGGTTGCAATCAATGGCCCGCATTTGTGGGAGAATTTTGTAGTATAGTGTCCCATAGAAAATGTTGATTCTGAAAGGAAAGGTTTTCTGACAAATCTGTTGGGGTGTACTTATTTATGCCAAGTACTGTATGTTTTAGGCATCCCTGATCGCAGACATACCAAGCACTCCTGGCTTAGGAGGTACAGAGGGCCAAAGACATACATTGCTCCTTCTGAGGGAGGCATACACCACAGGAATGTTACGGCTGGTATCTATACAAAGCTTATTTCATAACTCACAAGGATCTGTGATTATCAGGTGGTAGCATGTGGGAGCATAAAAATAGACATTATGGGAGAGCTAGGTGAAGAGATAATAAAGCACTTCAGCCCTCCTGAGC
The DNA here is from genome assembly GCF_000935625.1 of Nanorana parkeri. Classification (NCBI taxonomy): domain Eukaryota; kingdom Metazoa; phylum Chordata; class Amphibia; order Anura; family Dicroglossidae; genus Nanorana; species Nanorana parkeri. The sequence goes on along the minus strand of NW_017306654.1, from coordinate 669,049 downwards.
CTTTATGATTGGGTGGGAGGATGGCTCAGTGACACCCTTTAGAGCAGTGGTTCTCAACTCATGGGTCGCGACCCAAAAGTGGGTCGCGAGCCCTTCTGCAGTGGGTCGCGGCGCCATCACGGCAATCACGGGTCGCGGAGCAATCACGGCAGGCTTGCTGCGTTCCAATGCGGTGCGACTTGGGTCGCGACTTAATGACCAAGGACAAATGTGGGTCCTGAGGTTACACAGGTTGAGAACCACTGCTTTAGAGGACCCACAAAAATCTGCTGCAGGAGGCAGCTACAAGTCTTATTTACCATCAAGAGATCTGTTTTGAGAAAGCCAATTGCAGATCCATTTTCTGTTGCATTTACTTATCTCTGTTTGAATCCAAGAGTTTGTTAAGTACCTTTATACGTATTCCCATTTTGTTATTGTTGTATTACTTGTCTTTTTTTTTGTAACATCCTTTCTGTATACTTTACTGCACCTTTTTACTTTATTAAAAATGATCTTTTAAAATTGTTAAGCTTATCTCTATGCTCTAACCAAGAACTTAAAAGAATCCTTGACTCTGTGGAGAGTGCAACCATATTGTAAAAATTTGTTATATTCCTGCCTGGAGGAGCAGTGAGCATCACAGGCATTGCTTAAGGTTAAAATTATCACAGCATTTGCTGTCAATGGTGCGTGTTTCTGTTAAAAAAAAAATGTGGTGGCAGTTATTTGTGTGTGTAAAAAGTACATCCCCCTGCACCTCTACATTACCACAAAAAAACTAAAATCACTTACAAAAGGTGGAAATGTCCTTTAATGTGGAGTAAACAAACCCCGGGGGTTGATAACTCTTAGATTGTTGTCACATGAGCTGGCAAATATTTATGCAGGGTGAGGCTGAGCGTGGTATCGTCACATACTGGTGGCAGCAAGGCAGAACTAGAACTGTGTATCATTACATATTGGTGGCAGTACAGTGGGATCTGACCAGCCGTTCATTACATGGCTGTCTCACATTTGACTCGGAGAGCAGACTTCAACCTAGCCAGATAAATTGGCTCCCTTCTATTCAGCAGCAGCCAAAATACATGACAGAGGACCAGCCCACAGAACACATAGTTTTTAACAGATCCAGTCCATTCCCTAGGGAGAAGATGGAGGTTAGACCGAAGACTGTTGCAGAAGAGAATATAATTTTAGGCATACACAAAATGACTACTCAAATCACAAACGCAGTCTTTCAGTAGCTTCAATTTTGTATACAAAAACAATGATTTAGGACACCCTACGTACCTCTTTTCCAAACCACTAACCACTATTAATCAGTAGAGGTTAGTGCAGGGGTCTCAAAGTACCGGCCCGCAAACCAGTACTGTGTGGGCTGCAGGAAAACTGACAAGTACGCAGTCATGGACCGTGTACCTGACTTGCGGGAGCAGCTACACGGTCTGCATCTCTGTCGGTTGCAGACCGCATAGCTGCTGCTGGCTGTGCTGGTGCTCAGTTCCTTTCAGGCGGAGCTCTGAGCTCCAGCCGAAAGGATGGATTAGTAAGGTCTGCATCAGACCTTACTAATCAACCACTAGATCGCCAAGGATTGTGCCTGCTCCCTGCAAAAACATAAACAGGTGAGGGGGCTATATTGTGTGTGTGTGTGTGTGTGTGTGTGTGTGTGTGTATATATGTGTGTATTAGGCCCCATTTATACCTGTAAGTTTATGTGTGATTAAGGATTTCTGTGTTTTCCTGCAGCAGGAATCACTAGTTTGCTGTTTACAAGTGACAACTGTTACCCATTCAAGCTAATGATCAGGTGACAGCCGCTGCATGTAAACACTGGCCCAACACATGTAATATGTGATAGGATTACATGCAGTTAGAAAACAGTCACTCTCCCTCGGCGCTTCGATCCTGTATCCAGGGATATTGATTGATTTCTAACTGCATGTAATCATAACACATATTATTACATGCGGTGTGTCGGCGTTTACATGCAGCGACTGTCACCTGATCATGACTTGACCGGGTGACAGTTGCCACTTGTAAACACCAGATTAGGGATTCCTGGTGCATGAAAATGCAAGTGCTGACACCGAAATCCCTAATAGCACCTAAACTTGCAGGTGTGAATGGGGCCTAATACACACACATCAGAAATACAACCCCCTCCCACAGACACTAATACAGGTGTATTTCCGGTTATTGGGGTTCTGCGTGTGTGTGTGTGTGTGTGTGTGTGTGTGTTTGTGGTATAAAATTTGGCAAGCGGCCTCCATGGGAGAAAAAAGAATTGTCCCGTGGCCCCCGAGTGAATTGAGTTTGAGACCCCTGGGTTAGTAGTTTAGAAAAGATGTACAGGAAGGATGTTATAAAATGAAGATTGCTGGGCATATTCATTGCAAAGAGTCAAGCTAAATGTTTCTAGGGAAAGAGATAGCTTGAAGAGGACACCTAATAGTTTCTTTCAGATCTTCCAAACGTACTAACTAGGAGATGAAATAGGGGCAGACCCAAACAAAGTAGAGATATTAAACTTCAGGGCTAACCTTTACACACCTTGAAATCAATAATAAACAGCTTAAATTCAAAAAAGGGGAACGTCTGGAATAAGGTGCTTAGCCCCCACTAGACCCGATGCATGGAAGAGTGATTTTATTGGGTATATCATTAGTGATTATAATGGAGAGCTCTGTAATAACCTATGCAGAGCAGTAAAGTTTACCTTCAGGTGGTTTGATTAGTGCATGAAGGAAATAGAATTAATATGTAACAGTATATCTGTGAAAGTAGGTAAAAGGCACCCAGGAAAAAATTATATCTGATCTACACCTATAGGAGTCAGGAGACACAAGAATCTGGTTCAGCAGGTACGTTTATTAACCATTTCAGTACCTTATAATCTATAAAACTAATTGTCTACAAGGTCAAAAACTGCAACGTTGAGATTGTGTACACATTGTTTGGATGAGTCAGCTGTTCGAGAAACAACAAAAATTGTGACAGTTCAGGGAAAGAGTTGCAAGATCTGAAAACAATAATTTCATTCTTGTGACATTTATATTTTTAAACATACATGCATATAAACAAGATATCAATCTTGTTATATGCATGTAGTGGGTCTTCCACTAATCTTACTGTATGCTCCGAGTATAATAACTAACACCCAATGGCGACACAAAGGGGGAATGGGAGGGTGCGGCCCGCACCCGGGTGACACCATTGGAGGGGTGACATCAAAATGACTGACAGTCATTTTGGTGTCACCCCCTCTAAAAAGTTGGGCACCGAGAGCCCAACAGTGTCATGAGAGAAAAGAGGGGACCCGGCAGCATCCCTCATCCCGCCGGGTGAACGTCCCCTCCACCAAGATGGCCGCCGGCAGGCATCAATTAGATGACTGCGCATGAGCGATGACGTCACTGCAGGATGTCACCGCTCCAGGTGACACCCGCCCTCGGGACGCCCCTGCCCACACCCTCCTGCTTCCAACACCTTGGTGTATGTCAATGAGGTTGCACTTTAAGTGACCAATAGTTCACTTATGCAAGAGGCGGTCTAGTGATTTGGAGCTGCGGGCAAAGGGTTTGCTGACTAAGCAGTCCAGGTTTCAGGGCATTCTGAAGAATACTGAAGATACTTGCTGACACTTCTTGGCGTGTGAATGTAATTTCTGCCATCCATTTAAAAAGTTTAGGTTTAGCACAGGATTACGGTAACCATGCTGCACTCAGCAAGCCAAGTGACAGATTCTGTCAGGAAGCACAGTTGAAGGAAATGCCCTGAAGCGAAGAGTCAGTAGACGATCACCTTCCGGCATCTGTCTTTGCAAGTCCAGCACAATCATTAGAGATTTTTCATTATCAGAATGTGGAGACATATTACTACTTTGTCATTTTTTTGTTAAAGTATATCTAAAACCCAAACTTTATTTTTTTATTTTTATTTTTGGATGGCGTGGGGAATGGTGGAAATCCCAATGGGGTTTTATCTTCTTTTTACTGTTTGTGTCCCATTGGGATATTTTCTACACTTTCTGTTCTGGTGACACAACAGGGTGTGAGCGTAAATGTCTTCAAAGTGAGAGAAAATCCCCCCTTGGTCACTGAAACAGCTGATATCCCCTCACCTCCTGTTCTGGTGACAACTGTAACATTTAGGATTATTACTTTTTGTTCCAGTGACAATTGTAAGCAGGACAAATAGAAATAGTGAAGGCTCACAATGGAGACATAGACAGCATAAAAACCTAGAAGATGTTTTAACATTTTTCAACTCGAACAAAAATATAAAAAATTAGATACACTTTAATGCTGGCCATACATTCAGTGTTTTTTTCTCAGTCTGCCCCATGGGTTTAACAAGATTAAACAAACACTTGATTCCCCCCATCCGCGCTAAACAGCTGATTGGCTGCATTAGCTGTTCGGCCAACAACGTTAAAAGGCCGGCTCTTTCGAGAAAAGAGGTCACACACTGCTCAAATTTTCGTCAAGTCAGTAAGACTCAGCCGAAATGTGATCAATGTATGGCCAGTCTATATGATGCACTAATCTTGGCAATATCTTTTTTTGATCTCAAACTTCTTGGTTACCTGCCAATAGCACCAACCTCTTGTATCCAATATCAGTAGGAGCTTATGAGGTAGTGCTATTGGTCAAGGGGCAGAGGGAGACTGGTCAGACTTCCCTCAATTATCATGGAGCTCACTCAAATTCAGTGTTCCCTCACATGAGTTTGCCAACTATTGTTTGCCATTGGACCAAGGGGAAGAGGAAGCCTTGTCAGGCTTGCCTTATTTACAGCATATCATAGAGATCATTCAAATTCCTTCACAGGGATTACCAATTTACTATAAATTACCCAAGACCGGGTCCATTTGCAGTTTTTTCCCCGCAATACCATTTCTGTTACAGTATATTTTGAAATAGCCAATAATCAATCAGAGGTAATCAGACAACCACAAACGTGGACATGCCCTTTAGATCTGGTGTTAGCAATCATAATAAGCATAGAGGAACACTGACAAAGGGAGCATTTTATGCAAATTACAAGTTCTAGGTTTTAACAGCACAAATACATGGCATCTGCTTAGCATTTACAACCATACATCACCATAGCAAACAGCAATATACATGTGAAAAGAGGAAGAGACAGGACAGGACAGACCGCTGTGGTCAATCACCGCAGGGAGCAGCAATAAATGTATAAACCATTATATAGATCATTACATATGCAGTTATATATGCATGTTCAGCTGGCATAACTAAGACTGCAAAGGCTCCCTGTACAGCAGTTTTATAATGTGACCTATATTGGCCAGCTTGTATTTTCCTTATGAGGATATAGATACTGCGTTACTGCCCTAAACTGTTAATCATGACCTCAAATTACGCTATACATCCGCTATTATTTTTAATGTGACTAATAGCAATGTCAGGTAAAGAGCAGGCAAGAAATGAAGCAAGCAGATCTTTATGCTGCCCCAGAAAAGTCACATATACATATATATATATATACATACATACACATATACACACACACATATATATTCCTGTGTCCTCAATTTGCACTGACAGGCCTAGATTTTCTTGATTTGTGTTGTTGTTGCTGACCAAATGTACCAGGAAATAATTATTTTTGGCTGTCTTCTGGGTTTTTTCACTCACTAATTTGACATGCTACTCATAGGTGCAAACCTATATCAAATACTTAAAGCGTATCAAAACCCCACAACAAAAATGTAATATATTGCAGCTTACCAGTCCGTAGATGTAAAAGCTGCATTTTTAAAAATTTGTTTTTAGGCTAGCTGCACAAACATCCTTATCCTTGTGTAAATTAGTAGTCTCCTCAATCTACCATGCAATTAAGATAAACCAAAGCAGACATGTTTGAGGTCTAGCCTGGGTGGCAACCAGGTACCCCTCCATATAGATACAGGGGAGGTGTAAGCGAAGCGTGTTATTCGCAAACATACCAGATGAAAATAAAGTTTAAAAAGACAAAAAAAAAAAAGAAATAATCATATGAGGCAACTACATATAAGGGCTGGTGAGCTGGAATATATTACATTTTTGTTTTGCAGTTCAGGTACTTTCTAAAGTAAAGTCAAAACTTCTTATATTATAAAATCAAACCCTTAGACTATTAGTGATTCCAACAAGTAAATCATTTATATGATCACCTTCCTCTCTAAGCCTATATTATATATACAAGAACGGAATCTATTGGAAAAATTATTTTACCATAACTGTGCACCACAAAAAGAGGTATCTACTCTATGCAGAGTACTGCAGTCTCTGTCCTTCTCATCCCTGCTGGGTTACATTACGGAGATGGAACACAAGTTAGATTCTCCGCTGAATGACAACCGGAAATGTAAGGTTATAGCATTAGCAATTGTCTTATAAATTAGTTCCAGAATGTAAGAATTCATATTTAAATAATTAGCATTCCGATACAGATTAGCACTGTGTCTAAACCAGATATGCCCATTCCTCTCAAATACATGCTGCAAAAGGATGCAGCCAATTAGGATCACACAACCACATTCAGTGAGTCTGTCCTGTAACTTAGGCCCAATTAAAAACATAACAGGATGCGTTCCAGACCCATGGACTTTGCTATTTCACCGTACACAGGAGTCTATTGGTAACTACTGAACGTCCCTTATCCCATTCCTTACTCATAATACTGGGGGGCAGCCGTCTGTACCAGCGGAATGGAAGTGGCTTCTAAGAGTAGCCAAACCTGCAGTATGGAAGACAGAGGATCATAAACAAGAAAACATATTCAAAATTCTATCAAACTGGGGATGTTGGTTGTCATTCAAATCTACCAATAGATATATTTGTCTATGGTCACCCAGACACCGATTATAGTATTCTGTGTGTGCAACTTTACGCATTGGTAGTGATGTGGAAGCTCGATACATGCCGGCTCTGAATAGTGCTGGTACCCTCTGGCCATTAACCTATTAAACGGTTTTCTCAATAATTAATCCAGATCACACAAACATACATTACCGTGCAAATTATTTCCCTCATTTTTTCCCCCACACACTTTCAGTCACCATGTTTTCGAACAGCTCCAACTCTCTCAGGCTTCCCTGAACTTCCTGTCCAGTACAAGAGCACAGTCTCCAGCAGCTGTCCATCTACCAGCTTGGAGAAGGGTGGAGGGTGAAGGGAGCAGGGAACATGGCAGTGTCTAGCCTGGCCGGGCCTGTGTGTTTGTGTAGACACACACACAGATTACTAGCACACACAAGGGTGTCCCCATCGGACCCTGCAAGGGAAAGAAGCCAACCTAAAGCAGGCTATCAAGACCAGTGCTCACGGAACCAGCTGATTCTGCAGGGAGCTTAAATGTTTAAACATCAAGCAGCAGCATCCATTGTAAGTGATTTAATCAGCATTTGAAATAGTTTTAAAAGATCCTTTTGACTTTAATATCAGTAAGTGTGGTAGGGAAATGTGAGTCACAATAGCTGTGGAATATAATTTCTAATAGGAAAAAGAATTTCCATACATGTAAAGTAGAACTCTAGTCAGTCAATACTCGATTGAACTACAGTACATTTATTAAACTTGTCGTAAATGGATAAATGGTGTACCTTGTTCTTCCAAAATTAGTTTACTTGCATTCGCCTAGTTGGAAAGTCTCTCTAAATATTATCCAAGAATGATAGCAACTACAGGTAAATGCGGCTCAGCCTCAGCAAATTGTAATATGTGCTGTAAATGTCACAGGACAAAGAATGATTTACACTTGTATCTTGTACAATTTCAGTACAATGACTGGGAACACTTTCTTTTATTGTCTGTAAGCCAAGTCACTCATGCTGAAATAAGGATGACATCAATTACCTTAATTGCAGTTGTCACGGAATACGTTTATGGTTGATAATACACTTTAAAAAAAATAAATGTAGTTTTATAGTTAGGCTTTAAATAGCACCTCCAGTTCATGTTATAAAAAATACCTTACATCCTTAAAAAGGCAACTCCATGGCACTCTGTCACCAGAGATCAGTACACGAGCTCCCTCTGATCCCCTCTCCGGTGTCAGACTGCAGGAAGTGGTGTATATTACATCACTTCCGCATTCAGCTGTCATTCCTGGCTACAGAAGCTGGGGAGAAGCTGGTGAAGCAGATCTCTGCTTCATCAGCTTCTCTGGGGGTCCCCAGGTGACATTAGGGGTCTTGGAGGACCGGTCACTGTTTATATGCCATCACATAGGGGGATTATTTTCCCCCTATGTGATAGCAATAAAGTTAAGTGTGGAAAAAAAAATTAAATCCCACCCAAAAAACAAAAACAAAAAAATGTAAAACTCCCGCGCCCCCACATACACACGTGCAAAAATGACGATATCTTACATATCACCGCGAATGTCGCAGTGAGAGTAATAATTCTACGGCCATTAATCACTGATAACACTAAACTGATGAGCAGTAAAAGTTTTGAAAGCGTCGCCTATGGCCAATTTTGGGTGTGGTCATTTTTTGCAATTTTGCGGGGCAATTTTTAAGGCTCGACATGTTTGGTGTGTACCCAACTTGACCCCGTCTTTTATATTTTACCAAAAAATTGGGGTGATAATAAATGTTTCATAACATAACATAGGGAAACAGGTTTTTTCAAAATGTTCGGTACCTTTCTTTGTTATATAGTAAAAATAAAAATCCCAGTGGTGATTAAATACCACCAAAAGAAAGCTCTATGTGTCCCCACAAAATGGTATTACAAAAAAAATCTTCCTGATTGGTCGGGAAACTGGCCAGTCTGGAAGCTGGAAGGCGGGTCATTACCCGCCCCCCCCCCCGGCTTCCGGATTGGCCAGAAAGCCGGCTCCTTGCTTCCTCGTCACCTGCTGACGAGGAAGCATGGAGACGGCTTCCCTGCTAAATCGGGAAGCCAGGTGGCGAGTCATTACACGCCGCCTGGCTTTCGTAATGGGACTTCTGGTATCGGCGAGTACCAACAAAAAAATATCGGTACTTATACTCGATACTGAAAAACTGGTATCAGTGCATTCCTAGTGGAGGTTGTCTGCGAAATCTGTGTCTGTCATGTTAACATTCCAAGAGGAGACATATCAACTGATTGCTGGCAGTGTGTGCTGCTCGCTCTGTTGCTATAATTATGCTTTAATTACAATTTGGAAAGGCGTTAATTACTGTGCCAGGAATTATTTTAGGAGGTAATTCTAGTGAATGTGCTTTGCTATTTTTTTGTAAACAGGTTGTATGAATGGTGTCAGTGTATTCAGTATTAAAAAAACTCTAAAGAGGCTTTTAAGTATTCATATGACAACCGTTAAAAAAGCCACCTTATAGTGCAATTACAGCCGCTACAACATATGCACCGTGGTATGGCGATGTGACATCATTAGGCGCGCGCTCGCATGGCGTGCACACTGGGTGACACCCCTGCTAATTTGCTACTTTTTGGTCTGTTAAAAATACTATTGAAAGTGTTTTGTGATATCTGCTTATGCAAAAAACGCCTCTTGATCCTGCCAGAAATCCAGGGCTGTCCTGTGTAATCTGCAATGTTATCTCATTCTCAAGTGCTGGTTTCAGCCCTACCCAGGTCACCTCTGTGGACTACAGAACAGCTCGCCATTAAGTTTTGGAGATGGAGTTATTTTTGTACAGCAAGTCTAGTTGCCTTGACTTATTTTTTACAGATGACCTTCCATGACCTGGATGAATGAGACCTTCACAGGGATATCTCTGCATGTTGTTCTCTTTTTTTCCCCCTTTCTTCAGATAGGATTAGTGTTATTACTTAAAGTGAATTAAACCCTCAGATTTTTTAACATAAAACAATACTGTAATGTGTGCCTTACTGTAATCCATGGTTGTTTCCTTTCTCTTTGCTGCTCTTTCTTTTAAATCCGTATCTCTTCTCATGCTGGGCAGAACTTCTGTTTTGCAGCAGACTGCCTTGTCTCTGAAATGGATACACGGTGTCTGTGTGCAGGTTCACAACCTGAGCCAGCACTACAGGAAGAGGCACTCAGCTGAAAAGTGAAGTTCTCCCCAAGCATGAGAAGACATGAGGATTTAAAAGGAAGAGCAGCAAAGAGAAGGGTAACTACCATGGATTACAGTAAGGCACACATTACAGTATTGGTTTATGTTAAAAAATCTGAGGGTTTAATGTCACTTTAATTTATGTATTTTCTTAAAACGTACAGCGCTAGCCGTCCTTCAGAAGTGAATATAAGAAATCAAACGTTAGGATCAAGGTTTGAAGTATGCAATTGAAGAAAATATAAATATAAATAAATAAATAAAACATTCAGTGAAGGGGTGTATCTCAAAAATTCAATAACTTGAATTTAAATCAATGTGAATGGTTGTGTATAACAAATTATAGTCTATAAAATAATCAAATGATGTATGAAATTATCTAATAAATGTTAATAAACTGTGATAAGCTGTGAATATATGTATCAAGTGTGGGTGATTATTGTTAATAAATAGTGAACAAACAACAATGTGTAACCATTTAAATAAAATGAAATAAACTTCTATCGATGTATATGTGAATAGTCCAAATCTTTTGTAGTTTTTTAAAGTCTTTAAAAATCCATAAATGTAAGACACTTCCACAGTATAAATTCAGTGCAATAATGTGTCCAACGAAAATCCAAAAAAGGAAGGAAGAACCAAAGAAAAAATGAAGAAAAAATGCGGAGAAAATCCCCTCAAGGGAATGCACTCACCAGATCAGAAGATGTTAAACACGTTTGTTTCATTCCCTTGAGGGGATTTTCTCCGCATTTTTTCTTCATTTTTTCTTCGGTTCGAAGAATATACATATACATCGATAGAAGTTTATTTCATTTTATTTAAATGGTTACACGTTGTTGTTTATTCACTATTTATTAACAATAATCACCCACACTTGATACATATATTCACAGCTTATCACAGTTTATTAACATTTATTAGATAATTTCATACATCATTTGATTATTTTATAGACTATAATTTGTTATACACAACCATTCACATTGATTTAAATTCAAGTTATTGAGTTTTTGAGATACACCCCTTCACTGAATGTTTGATTTATTTATTTATATTTATATTTTCTTCAATTGCATACTTCAAACCTTGATCCTAACGTTTGATTTCTTATATTCACTTCTGAAGGACGGCTAGCGCTCTACGTTTTAAGAAAATACATCCTAATAGGGGCTGAGTGCCTTTAGTTCAGCAGCTTCCCACACCCTTCTAGAACAACTTAATTTCACATATTTTTTATCAATTCTAATGTTGATTTTTTATTAATATTTTACCAATATTTTAACAATTTATCATTTTTAATATCTTATTATCTCCAATTTCCAATAGCGCAAGTTCTTGCAATTACTACATCACTTTAATTTATGGTTAATGTAATCTCACATGGCCTAGAAAAGTTTCTTCCTGTTGGGGACAATAAAGTGTCCTGTTTTTTTCATCATGACTTGCTGGAGATATCTTGGAATGGGACTTATGCTGCATTTCCCCATAGCACCCTTCCTTGAAGCAATGCAGTATGGAGTGTGACGGACTTCTTGAATTAATGGATATCCATTTTTGGGCACCTCTTGCTTTATCAGTGTTTAACTTCACAATGGATTACATTTACACAGGATAGCAGAATAAAATAAAAAAATGGATCTCAAAACAAAAAAACATTTATCGAAACACATTTCTCAAGAAGAGAGAGCGCAGCCGTGACCGGTCTATATACAAGAAGCTGCTGCACAGGCAAAGTTTCACACTGGATTGTTGCACAGATCTGGAAGAAATACATTTAGACAATATTTGATTAACTCTGAGTTTAGCTTTAAGGATCTGAAGCATACAGCTTCTACTAGATTGTAAGCTCCTCAGAACAGGGCCCTCCTAACTTTCCTGTATTGAATTGTATCCCTTCCTCTGGCTCGCTCCATTTTGTAAAGCACTGCACAAACTGTTGGCTCTATATAAATCCTGAATAATAATATTATTAATTAGGGATGCACCCTGATAACAGTTTTTTTGGTATCGAGTACGAGTTCAGATATTTTTTTTTCGGTACTCGCCGATACCAAATACTAATATCTGAAGTATCATTAAGGAAGCCAGATGAAAGTAGTCACTCGCACTCCATGATATTAAAGTCAATGCTGTTTATTGACTGAGATAAGACACATCTCCTTAGCTAAGACACATTTCCTTAGCTAAGGAGATGTGTCTTATCTCAGTCAATAAACAGCATTGACTTTAATATCATGGAATGTGAGTGACTACTTTCATCTATCTACATTTCACCGAGGCATGCGTTGTCACCACCGCACCCACCCAGTTGGATTTGGGTTTTTGTCCGGTCAGGAGTGCGATGGGACAGGAGGATTAACCATTAAGGAAGCCAGGCGGCGTGTAAAAACTCGCCACATGGCTTCCCGATTAGCAGGGATGCCGCGGCCGCCTCCATACTTCCTTGTCACCAGGTGACCAGAAAGCATGGAGCCGGCTTTATGGCCAATCGGTAAGCCGAGGGGCATGTAAAGACTCGCCGTCCGGCTTCCTGATTGGCCAGCTTCCCGGGAAGAAGTGACGAGGGAGCATGAAGGCGGCTTCACGGCCAATTAGGAAGCCGAGCAGCGTGTAATGACTCGCTGCCCAGCTTCCTTATACCAGAAGCTCAAGTATTGGGCTAGGCATCGGAGCATTTGGACAAGTACTCGCCCAAATACTCGGCATTGCCACTGATACTAGTTTCGGCATCGGTGCATCCCTAATATTAATAATAATTTTCTATTATTAATTTAATAATTATTATTATTAATATTATGAAAATACAGCTTCATAAAATGCTATTAATGCATTAAGGTATGAAGACATTTGTAGATTTGTGTTAGCCACAGACTCTTACATTTTATATACATGTCTTTTGACAACCCGAACGAAAAAGTTAAATGAAAGTAAATAGTGACAATTATACATTTAAAGTATTATTCCTCCTTAAGCCTGCACTATAATCCTCTAATTATTCAACCTTCCAAAGCCCATACACACCCTTAGATTTACATGTCATGCAGAGCACTGATAAATGATAATTTTTCTGCATGGTTTATATTTTTTTAGATATCTGTCTTTGACGCCCAGGAGAACAATGGCTCTACTAATTATCATTGGAGATACTGGTTTCATTTTATGGAGAACATCACCTAGGACGGACGAAGCAAAGACACCTGCATGCCCGAGCCCTGACATTAGCAATGACCCAAGCAGCCAGCATTGAACTTCACAGGTTGAAAGGACAAGGTTTCCTTACAATGATACCCGGGTGAACATTTTCCAACTTGCACGGTTTGTTTTGACAAAAATGATATGACTGCAGGGCTGCCTTTCCCTGACGACATTAATGAGAGAAAAACATTCCATAGCGCGACTCTTTCAACACGTGCTGTCAGTGGAACATCAGTCAGATGTGTGAGACGTGAACATCAGTAGATACCACAAGGAGCATCTACACAGAAGGTTTTCTCTAAAGTGAATTCTGTATATTGTACGAAAGAGAAGATAATCAGCAATTAATGTAGCATGTTATTACTTCTATCTGCTGTTCATTATACAGGAGATGTACCATTTGAAAGAAAAAAAAAAAAAAAAATCTACTTGGGAAAATTGTGGCCTTCAGCAGGAACAGAAGCCTGCCTGTAGTGCCATCCTGCTTCTGAGAGTGGTGATCATTAAAGTGTATGCCAAGCCAAAACGCTGGATAGAGTCAGGTTTTTAGTACTATCCTGGGCTCCTTTAGAGAGATTTTACCTAATTTCCTGTCCTGCTGACGTGTTATTATTATACAGGATTTATATAGCGCCAACAGTTTGTGCAGCGCTTTACAATATAGGTAAGACATAATTACAATACAATTCAAGACAAGATGGCAAGGAGTGCCCTGCCCGTGAGGGCTTACAATCTAAGAGGGAGGGGCAAGTGATACATGAGGCGGTAGCTGTGTGTTGGGAGTCGGTTGGTTAGGTGAATGAGTCTAGCAGCAGCATTCATGATAGACACTCTATAGCAGTCAATGTTCCAGTTGTACATTTTGCCCTCACTTCCTGTCTGAGAAACGTGTTGTCAGCAGGACAGGAAGTGAGGGAATAGCTAAAGGAGCAGAGGATGGCGGTTTTTTTTATCCTTTCCCCACTCTATTTAAAAACAAAAAAGTTTTTGCGTTTACACACGCTATACATAAAAAATTTCCAGCCTTGGAGCCATTCCTGTCTAAATGCAAAGACTTAAGAGCTGATGTATAAAGCGTTTGCCCAGCGTATAGCTAGGCAAAGGCCAGTCACAGGGCATTACTGCTACTAGATGGAGCTTAGGAGCATAGGAATTTATTGTGCTCCTTGGCTCCATCTAGTGGCAGTAATGCCTTGCAAATATTGAATGCGTTATAAATCAGCTCCTATGTCTTCAGCAGAGGCACTATTTATCAGCTTTATTATCCATTAACATATTAATACAGTGATGGGAAACATTCATAGTCAATAAGATGTAAATCAATGCAACTCATTAGTAGTGTACTGTACACATAGCTATGCATGACTGGACATTGCTGGCTATAGCCGAGTCATTGTATATATTTTATTACTCACCCTACTCATGTCTCAGAAATGAATGTAAACCTCCACCCATCTTTGTGCCATTGCTGCACACAAGTAGCAGTGCCAATTATAATGACTCCTGGGTGACTAGTTAAATAAAGGAATAAAGGCCATTGTGGATTAACTAATTCGGTAGCCAAAAACATAAGGTAATCATTGCCCAATCTGTCAATTTTTACTGGCCAATGTCACTAACCATGTCCCATCATACCTGGGGCCCTGTGTTCTCACGGTTGCTGAGATCCTAGCCCCAGTGATAGACAGCACATATGTTTAAAAGGTATTTGTTTTATGCTTCTGTATGTCATATACTGTACATCCCAGATGGAGAAATTATGCATCCCAAATACAAACTATGTTTTTTCTGAAAGCATCCTGTCTCCTACTTCTGCATCTGATGCCGCTGCACACTAACCCTCCTATATGCAAGCCATGCTGGCTCTGCAACTACAGCTACCTGGAGCAGCTATAAATCAATGTTTTATAAGCTGTTGGGAGTTCCTGGTGTAGCATGCATGCATAGAGACTGCGAGCTCGCAGTTATCCAAGACGTAGTGCATTCCAGCAGCAGCTTCATGTAGTATATTGCCACAAAACAATTTGGTGTTGTATTTTAAGATATCAGATATATAGTACCACCTAAGCCAACATATGAAAACCAGGTGAAAAATGGACCATTGCAACAACAAAATAATTTTCCATGATTAAAATGTAATACCAAATTATCATTTAACCACATTCACTGGCCCTCAGCCTAAGCAATTGCCTAAACGTATTACTAATGTTAAACTGAACCCCTAAACTTAACCCAGAAAATGAACTAAACATTAACTGAACCCAACTCCTAGACCCAACACAAACTGAACCCAACCTTAACCAGTATGCTTTGACTTTATAGACTATAACAATACCATGGACATGAAGAGTTTGTAATCACTGCTTGACCTGTGCAGGTTAGAAGTGGACAAAAAAAACAATGTAAAGCAGCAATGTAAGAGTGCACACAGCCGGCCTTTGCCTCTAGCACAAGTCCTGGGATTTCCACCAGTACAAAGCATGAGATCTTCACTGTACTCTCTGTACTAATCAAACAGGAAACCTGTATGTTGTAGCAATATTTCACCGTGCAACATAAAATGTGCACACAGCTGAGTGCAGCCTGCAGAAACTAGGAGTAAAACTCTTACCTGGACAGCGAGGCCACCGCCTGATCACTCATGTGAAATAATCCGCTCACTGTAAGGAAAATTTGAACAGACAGGATAGAGGAGGGAGAGAGCGCGGGAGAATGGGGTGGAGAAAGGAAACCTGACAAGTTTGTACAATCATTTTTTTTTTTTTACCTGGCTGGGAGTTTGATTACAGGGTGGGGCCTATCTGGCACAGGTAGGAGAACCTTGAAGATCTATCACTGTCTGCTACGCTGTCTTAGAGAATCAGTAGCATGGCTGGAAGGTCACTGCACAGGCACTGCAAACAAAGGCCTATAGGTAAAAGACAAATATTTATGACAAACAAGACTGATCCTCTGTGGAATGGCCACTAAGTAGATTAGATTTAGGAGATAGTTCAGAGGACTGAGAAAAACAACTATATTTAAATCTCTGCCCCAAACTAATATCTCAGATGGACATCAATACGATCAATCACATGCTGGCTTTTGCTTACAATGATAATGACATTTTTGACAGTAATTTGTGTCTTTACCTATTCCACAAGGTCATAATGAAGGTCTCACTCTACTGCACCTCATTCATTAATGATGACTTTCTTCCACATTATGGAGAATAGGTCAGGGAATGTGACACGATAATCTGTCTCTGTAATGTGGAATACAGGTAAAACTTGGATTTCTGGTTGGGATATCTCTCCACACCATCCCGTGAATACATTTGATATTGAATTTCCCAAGCTATGCATATATAATCTGGAACAGTCTTGCTATGGGTTTGAGGGATCTCCTGCTGCTCCACCTGACCACCACAGTCAATATTTATTATTGATAATAATAAAATATTATCATAATTTTTACTTTAGACAGCAGTAGAACCCTATCTCCTTACACTTCACCATAATATTGCTCTCTTCCTTTATTAAACTGCTTCTAAAACAAAACAGAAATTAAAGACTGAATAAAAAAAAAATAGTATGCACTATGCATTAATGGATTTCCTGAATTCATTCATGTGAGCTAAGAGGTAGCATTTGTAAAGAAAATGATGCATGCAATGCAAGCCCCTTCCCTAATGCTTAACTCACTATTTCATTTCCATATTATCTCCAATGATACAGGAGATCCCTCTTTGCATTAAGAGCAAAATAGCATTTCTAATGCTATTTCTGTATTTTTATGTTTTCAAGATTAGGCAAAGTAAAAAAAAAAAAAAAATCATTCTTGGCATCCATGTCCGAGAAATTTTATCTTTAAAGCTTAATTCCTGCTGATCGCTGGAATCTTCAGCATCTGCCTTTCCTGTGTGGACCAAATGCCTATGTCACCTGCTGCTCGCTGTGGTTCCACTAATTGGCTCAGAGATGTCCTTATAATGAGCCAGCCTGAGGCTGTTGCCTCATGCGGCATCTCTTTGGGTCAACTGGGGTACAGCATGGGACCCGAAGAGTTGGTGTCCCACCCCGCTACTAGCAGCCAGTGAAGTCAGAGCTGGGTGGCAAGATGATGCAGATGTGTCGCCCAACCCCCACTCTGATTAGTGTGCACGTCCAGCACCCCAACACCATCCACCTCAGGTGGCGAAAAGGCTAGAGACACCCCTGCATAGGCTTCTACCACTGGTTATGTAAAGGTCCTGCAGTGGAACCACAAGCTCAAATGGGGAAAGTAGGCATTAAACACTACAAGTGTCTTCTGCTGGGGTAGCAAAGGTCAAAGCCACTAGTATCTTACTGGTAAGTGTTATTTTGTTCTGCAGGCTGAATTTATTAACTGGATTTATTCATTTTGGTGACAGAGGCACTTTAATACATGGAACAAACATGAAAAAGGATTTCAGGAGCTCTGTGGATTTTTTTAAAGAAAGAGCACAGCATAAATGATTGAAACCCTAGACACCGCTGCCACAGCTGCTTCTGAATTCCATATTGATTTGTCCACCCATATTATCAGTCATCAATTGAGGTGGCTGCCTTCGATTTCTTTCTTTTTTTGTCTTCTTTACCTTAAAGGAGAACTATGAGGCGAGTGCTTTTCACTCACCTCATAGTTCTAGCCTACCTGTGACAATGAGACTGTCACAGGTCGGTTCAGTAGATCGGGAGGTGAGCGAACATATACCGGCGTTCGCTCACCTCTCGATCCTGTCACGGCTCTCTGCTGTGACAGGGGAGGGGCTGGATTCCCCCCTCCCCGCTCCGATCCGCCAGCGCTGACTGGCGGAACGGACGGGGGAGGGGGCGGGTACAGCTGGCTCTGCCTCTAGATAGGCAGAGCCAGCTGTCACTCACGCAGCTGGGCGGATCTCGACATCGATGTCGGGATCCGCTGCGGGGTCTCAGTATACCGCGAGCTGTAGCTGAGCTGAGCTTAGGGTAACGGGAGGACGCTAGTTTGTGTCCTCCCGTTACCCTAAAGGAGAACTATGGGGAAAAGCCCTGACCCCATAGTTCTCCTTTAATTTTTCACCCAGTAATCCTCCCAGTAACACAGAGAGAAGTGGAAACAATGCGAACTGCTAGAAAGTTATCAACTCAATATAGTTCTAGCAGGATCAACAAGGTATTTATTTCAGTTATTGGACAGAAATAACAAAATCCCTTTCAATGGTATATTTAACAGACCAAAAGGGAGCAACTAAGAGAAATTAATTGTTAGGGTTTACATACAGTTTAAAAGTGACTTGTAATTTACATGTTGGAGTACTAAAATTACATGAAGAAATGTTTTTGTAGCTTCTAGGAGTGTAAAGAAAGCTTACTGCCTCTAGTTTTCAGGGCACACTGGTGTAATTAGTGTCTGGAGATCAGACAGGGCCACATTCCCCTGCAGCAGGTATGAAGGACAATTAACTGGAACAAGTAATGTGTGCTGGTGTCAGAGTCACAGGTTTTTATAAACACCGCACAAACCTGAGACTGTTAACAGCTCTACTGATCCCACGTGTACCATTCTGCAGGATATTCTACATCTGTGTCACACCATCCATGACTCACTTGAAGACTATGAAATTCAGCATTAACTATAGGATGTGGATGACCCAGTTTGGTGGCTGGATAAAATGCTGACTCCTCACAGAGTAAACTTGAATCTGAAATGACTCGGGTCCTTCTTGTTTAACAGGGAGAAGACCGGATAAAAAAACTTTGTGCAGACTTGTTTTACCCGTTCCACATGACTCATTTCCATACAATAGATAGTAAAATCTAGTGCAATCCAGTAGAAAGTATAAATATTCCTCTAGGCAGGCAGGATAAGGCAAGTGAGTCTTTGTAATGACCCTTAGCTGTTGTCAAAGAAATTATGACAGACCATTATTGATCTACATTCATGTTACATTCCATAATGTATCTAGAAAACAAAACTGACCAAACAATCAATGTATGGCAGCAAAATTCCTGAAGAATCATATTAATGAAAGTAACCCAATGGAGGTAATGCATGTTATATAGTAAAATGGTTTATAGTGTAATGGTGATTAGGGTCAGACCGGCACGTTGGAGCACCGAAAGAATCCTTTGGTGGGCCCCCAAATATGTGGCCAAAAATGTAGTAGACGGTACCCAGTGGGGTTCTGTCATTTCTACCTGTCCAATCATGCCTGCCTTTCTGCACTGAGCATCCTAATACCAGGGCCGCACTCAGCCACATCATTTTCGTCAATGCAGCACAAGTTACAACAACTCAGCAAGTGTCCTGATTGACAGCTGCCTCCTGGCTGCGGCCAATGCTCCCTCTTTAACTGCTCCTGTGCAGTGCTAGACATCGTTATAACTATGACAGAGCAACTTCACCAAATTGGGCCACCTGACCTACTTCTCCCATGAGCGCCCCCATCTTCAGCAACCTGAATATATACCAGCATATGCAGGTGCTTGCTGGGATCTGCAGGAGACCGCGTGTTACTGAGATGGCTTGGTTGGTGGGCCGTGCATCCCGGAAGGAAGAGACACATGACGGGCAGCCATCTTCTCTACTGCGTGAAGCAGAAATGCCTAAAGAAATATCAATAGTTGGACAAACAATTCAACTATTTGGATTGCTAATGCTGGAATTTGCGGGATTTTTTTTGGCCCTCTTCTTAAATAAGTGAATAAGTATAAACCTAAAGTAATCTCAATAAAAATCAAAGTAGCCATCTTTGCACTGTCTGATAATTAGATAATAAATTAGAGGGTCACTCACTTGTACTACACAGAACTTTATAGAATGGCCCTTCTTCAGCAACATAGACACTAAGGTTTACTAGGATGCATGTGAGCTCCACCTGCTGGCTGGATATGCAATTTACAAATCGCATGCACAAGGAAAGCCTGTAATTCATGTGACAAGTAGCAGAGAGCTCCACCTGCTGGCTGCAAGTGAATTAAACAACCATTTGCAATGTTGCATGCTCACGTGACTAAAATGACATTTTTGTACATATGTCAGCGAGGACAAGGACAAACATAATGTGCTATGCAATCTATAGAATAACTACGTCAGTTGCATAACGAGGTAGATGGGGTAATTTTCTTGTGTGTTGTAGTATATCTTCAAGGTCAATGGACACTTTCCATGTTGTAAACACAGTAATGTTCTCTAGTTAGCCCAGCAGCACTGCCTCATTTCTGATGCCATTCCCAAGTCAACGTTTACCAAGCAAGATGTAAAACGCTGATTTCCTCCAGCAACACTGCCCTATTTCTGATTTCATCATCAAGTCAACATGCACCAAGCTAAATGTAACACAATGATGTCCTACAGTAGCATTGCCTCTTTCCCAATACTATCCCCAAGCCAATTATACAGCAATAAAATGCAGAATGGCACCAGCTATAGAGGACTACAAATCCCAGCAATAATACATTATACAGTACAATAAAAAATACCACCAGCTATAGAGGAATACAACAAATCCCAGCAATAGTACATTATAGCTGTCAATATTCTGCATTATAATTATATATTATTGCTGTATAATGCATTTACTGGGATTTGTTGTATTCCTCTATAGCTGGTGGTATTCCTCGTGCATTGCGCCACTGTATAATGTATTCTTGCTGGCTGGGATTTGTTGTATTCCTCTAAAGCTGGTGGTAAATTATTGCGCTGTATAATTATACAGTGCAATGCAGAATACCACCAGCTATAGAGGAATACAACAAATCCCAGCAAATGCATTATACTATAATGTATTATTGCTGGGATTTGTTGTATTCCTCTATAGCTGATGGTATTCTGCATTGCACTGTATGATGATTACACGGCACAAATCACCAGCTATAGAGGAATACAACAAATCCCAGCAATACAATATACATACAGTGTATAAAGTATTGCTGGGATTTGTATTCCTCTATAGCTGATGGTATATATACAGAGCAATCTACCATCAGCTATAGAGAATACAACAGTTCCCACTATACCAGCAATACATAAAAAAAAAAAAAATTGCCATGTGTGGGGGCACTCTTACATTTAGATGCGAGATCACGGGCCTGTCAAGTGCCATTCCCCCTCGATCGCTGACAGGCAGCGACGCGTCAGGGAGCTCAGAGCGGGGAGGAGAGGAGAAGAGGCGTATCATCTGGTGCGCAGCGTGCGGCTCAGTTAGTTTGTGGAGCCGCGAGCAGGGTAAACTAATTGATAGCCAACTAATTGATGATGGAAAACGTTGACAACATTTTCCATCGTCGATTTTAATTCGACTACATTGATTAGTTTTTGCAGCTTTAGAGAAACTACCAACATTTCCAAAAGCTTGCTACTATATTAGTACACCTACATTTTGAATTGGCATTTGAATTAATAGTATGTTGTTATTTGTTACCAATAGGTTGAGATCACATGTCTTCATTGTTACTGATCTCTGTTCTCTGTGTCACACCACTGACCTGGCGGAGTTAAGGGCGGGGCACGGTAGGGGTCAGGTGGGGCGACTGGTGGCGAGTAACTCTTAAGGCCTGGCTAGTATCTCAGGACTTGAAATTTTGAGCCCTGTTCTAAAAAAAAGGTCATCCAGAATTGAGAAAAGTGAAGAGGTGGAGCCAAAGAAAATATGTAAAACTAGTTCACAAATAAGACCACAGGCCAAAAAAAAAAGAACAAATCAGCTCCTTGTTAGCTATGCCTGCAGAAATGTTCTCCTGTTTGTAACTCTGCACAATTTGCAATGTCAAGTTTGTCTGTCAATGACCAGGTGACCAAACAGGCATGTTTAGAAGACGATGTAGGTGGTGACACAAGGAGACATGAGAGTGTGACTAATTCTGAATGTAATGAACCTACATGTTCAGATAGAAATGCCTCCAACCACTGTAGAAACAAACTGTTATAGTATGTGCAGATATGGCTTCAATATGTGCTGCAACAGTCAAGGGTAAACAGGACCACCCATAAAGTCCCAGGTAGACAAGAACAGGTGGGTATTATGGCAGGAAGATCTCTGCTGGAGAATCCAAGACATCTAAGAAGCCAGGGGTTTACTCTGCCCCTAAAGGATTGCAACTTACCAGTCCTTAGATGTGGTCGCTCCATCAGTTTTCATTTTCAGGCTAAAAAAGTTTCAGCAAGTACAGAAAATGCCTGTTGCTATTGCCAGAAATCCAGTGTCCTTGTCACTTCCTGTGAACTAAAACCCTCCATAGATTCAGTGATGAAATTAGGGTAGCCAACCAAGAAAAGGGAGTGTGATCTGGAGGATTAGCAGGTGAACATGAAAGAAAAGAGCCTAAAAAAGAAAACTAATGCAGCCTCCACATCCAAGGAGTGGTAAGCCGATATATATTTAAGCAACCTAATTACAGTACTGTAAATTCTGCCTTGTCTTATACTGGTAAATGCGACCATCAATACTTACACGATCCCAGTTCCCTTTGTTAACACAGACACTCAGTGGTGCCTGCACATATTTTCAGTTATCTTTGGACAACTTGGGAGCCACAACAATTAGCATATGCAAGTACCATCTTCATCTAGGAAACTAACATTTCTTCCTTTGGTGTCTCACTATTAGTCAATATGATTAGCAGCCTTAAAGACCAACTGTGAAGCATGTGCGGTGGAGAAGCCAAGGGTCAACTTCCTAGGTGATGTCACTACACGCATGTACTGATTATCACATTCAGAGCTACTAGGTGCTCTGAAGATAAATAAGTATATGTGCAGAGTTGCCTGCATTAATATTCTAATGGCAGTCTATATGGATATGCTCTACTATAGGTATAGTTAAGATTCTTATCGTTAAACCGCTGCACCATGTGTCTTAATATTCTTTCATAGCCAGCTGCATGTCCTGTGCTTACAGGGCAGTTCTACTGGCAGAGTAATAAAGACAAGGAAGCAAAAACAGTGCACATACTTTTGGTTTTTAAAATCAGGCAAAGGAGCGGTTGTAATATGCATGGTACAAGACAGGCAATGTGGATATTCAATGCTGTTCTTAAAGCTTTTTATGGAATCTGTATTAAAGCAAAACAATGAAAAATGTCACCCACTTGTGTGTCTTTTTACATAACATTGGATTACGTTTACACAAGTGTTTAGTTTTGTGGGAGTTACCACACTACCTGCTCCGAAGGTTAGAAATCAGTTCCCAGCAGGTGAATGCAGGTTTTCAGTCAAGGCACTTTGTTGATGGTAGGAGGCTTCATCGTTGGATGGAACTGCATTGTATTTGCCACGTCTAGAGCAGAGGAAAAAAACAACTTTATTTTGGATTTTTTGCAAAATTACATTTACAAGCACAGAATATCAATAATTTCACAACAATGACACATTTATAGTTCCAACCACCAATTTAGGGCTAATGCTTTTTTTTGGTCTTCTTAGCCCACTCATTCACCACCTGATGAGTGCAGCTCAGCCCACTCACCACTTAGGATGTCACCATTTATGTATTAACAATAAGGTGAATTTACAGATCTGCGTTCAACAGGCTATTCTATGACTGATATTTATGGGTCACCAAACAGCATTGCTCAATTTACTATGCTAATACATAAAAACACATTTATAATGCTTGTGAGGTTTGATCAAGGACTAGGAGTTTTCTGTGCGTTCAATAACCCTGTGTTTGTAATCCCAGAAAGTAAACTGTAATTGTATTTCATACACCCGAGCTTAATTGTAGCTGAATTGTTTCAAAACTCCAGCCTCACCTTCTTCAGTCCCAACTGTAATTTTCTCTGGCACTCTGCTCTTGCTCCCCAAAATGTGCGTAAATTTACATAGAACCACATTGCAGCAGGCATACTTCCTGTCTGTATGATGCCCAGCCTCCAACAAGCTTCACTGATCGTTATATAGACATGCCCCCTGGGTTAAAGGGGGTGTCAGTCGCAGTCTGCGTCCTATGCACTGCACACAGCTCCCCGACATCTGTGCACACTGAATCCTGGGACTAAGAGAAATCCTCTGCAGCAGTTGTACGTTGATCATAACTGGGTTTGCCAAAGCATTTGGTGCACACAAATTGGGTTTATATCCTTTGTGGCTATTAGGGAACATTTGTAAATACATGTTATTGTGCCTGGAGTTTAGCCTTAAGGCTAGGGCGATCCATGACCGTGCAGCAATCGTGCACGGATGGCCGCGCAATCAGGAAAATCGCACACCAACACCGATCGTGCTGGTGGTGCCATTATTTTCTAATGGCAACCCAGTCGCACCAGGTAAATCACATGGTTTCTCACAGCGATAGTGCCTGTGCAATCGCACACAAGCACCTCTTCTAAGCACCATGTTTATATTACTACAATGGAGGCACTGTGTAACAGTTAAAGTACAAATTCCCCCAATTGCTTTAAAGAATGATTAGAATTATTTGATTATTTTCTCAAACTTGCTGGTAGACATTACATATATTCACAACAACAGATTTATGGAAGTTATTTACTTTAATAATCTGTTCTATAAAAGTTTGTCTGTAGTGAATTTCTGTGGAGGGGCTTCGCGTTCGGTCACTAGGCACAGTAACACGCTGCGGTCAGCAGTTCATGTGAGATAAAGGAAACTCAATAAACATACATCTAACAAAATTAGTGCAAAGCACTGACGCTTATCTCCCGCCTGTTTTTAAACCTTTTTTCTTTCAAAAAGCAGGGGGAAAAAATCCTCAGATAAGAAAATGGGCTATGCCCTTTAACACATTGCTTTCCGACAATTCGAGTACAGGCATATTGTGCTAGCACTTATGTAGCATATTTGTAATAATTTAAGAACATGGAACCCCTAAGTAAATGTCCTTTTACTTTTCTAAATAATTGTGTATTTGTAAATAACTATATACACACACACACTATATATATATATATATATATATATATGTGTGTCTGTGTATATATATATATATTATACACACACAGACACTATATTACCAAAAGTATTGGGACGCCTGCCTTTGCACGCACATGCACTTTATTGGCATCTCGGTCTTAGTCCGTAGGGTTCAGTATAGAGTTGGCCCACGCTTTGCAGCTATAACAGCTTCAACTCTTCTGGGAAGGCATCCACAAGGTTTAGGAATGTGTCTATGGGAATGTTTGACCCTTCTTCCAGAAGCGCATTTGTGAGGTCAGGTACTGATGTTGGACGAGAAGGCCGGGCTCGCAGTATCCGCTCTAATTCATCCCAAAGGTATTCTATCGGGTTGAGGCGAGGACTCTGTGCAGGCCAGCCAAGTTCCTCCACTCCAAACTCGCTCATCCATGTCTTTATGGACCTTGCTTTGTGCACTGGTGCGCAGACATGTTGGAACAGGAAGGGGGTCATCCCCAAACTGTTCCCACAAAGTTGGGAGCATGAAATGGTCCAAAATGTCTTGGTATGCTGATACCTTAAGAGTACCTTCACTGGAACTAAGGGGCCAAGCCCAACCCCTTAAAAACATTTCAACACCATAATCCCCCCTCCAAACTTTACACTTGGCAGAATGCAGTCAGGCAAGTACCGTTCTTCTGGCAATGGTATCAGTGCATCCCAGTTTGAATGACTTTGTAGGTGTCAAAAATCATGTGTAATAACACTAGCTAGGACGCTGTCACCCAGCATGCACGCCCAGACTTGCTCTGCTTCCCTTCTGCTTTTTCTGTGAAGAGTTTATAATGAAGTCAGCGGTGTGACGCACAGTGCAGAGGTCAGCGGTGTGACGCACAGTGCAGAGGTCAGCGGTGTGACGCACAGTGCAGAGGTCTGCGGTGTGACGCACAGTGCAGAGGTCAGCGGTGTGACGCACAGTGCAGAGGTCAGCGGTGTGACGCACAGTGCAGAAGTCACACAGAAAGAACAGGGACTTACAGTGGCTCTTTTCCTTTCCTGTTTCAGGTGATGTGCCTCTTCTCTTCGTCTCCTGGTGGTGGGGGGGAGCAACGAGGTTGCCTGCTCGTTTTGAGGAGATTCCTCCAGCAGCCACCTCGTGCTGTCCTCCCTTCAGGTCCTGCGCAGCACTACACAGCCAGCCAATAGTAGGTGTGCAGTCTCCCTCCCAGCCTGTAGCAGCAGACAGGTAAGTTTTTTGTTTGCCCAGAGTTCTTACAGTCTAATAGGAGATTCTAGTGATTGGGTTCAGGTCTTTAATCATTAACTTAGAAATAGTTTTAATAGACAACGATCTCTAGTGTGAGGTAATGGCCTGTAAATGCTCTTAGATTAGAGAAGAGATGAACTCAGCTTAGGATGTGATTCTGTGGCTCTTCCTAGTACTCTCAGGACGCAGGAAACGCAGAATTTCTGACCATTAGCACAGCACGCAGGTGCAATGGAGACCACTTTTTCCTTTCTCCCCTCTCGGCTGCTCTGCTCCTGCCATAGGCGCTGAGGAGCCCGATCACTACACGGGCATGTCAGAGGCAGCCAAATAGCTTCTTCTCCTCCTCGGCCGCTGCAGGAGCAGAGCGTCCGAGAGGGGAGAGATGAAAAAGTGATTATAGCTGAGGCAACGCCGGCGGGGGCCATTTTTAAGGGCACCGGAGAGCCCTGGGGGGCAATTGCCACCCTGCCCCATGGCCCAGTCCGCCCCTGATGCATGGCACTGAGAAGCATATGAGATTCCTTTGCTCCTCGGTGCCTTTAGTGGAGGTAATGCTGTGGGAATGGCATTCAGCCTAGCTATACGCTGGGCGGAAAATTTTTAAATCAGCCCCAGGTCAGGGGTAAGCAACTCTGGCCCTCCAGCTGTTGTGGAACTACAAGTCCCATAAGGCATTGCAAGACGGACAGTTACAGGCATGACTCCCAGAGGCAGAGGCATGTTGTGATTTGTAGGTAAAGCACAGCTGGAGGGCCAGAGTTGCCCACGCCCTAAGTATTCTTTTAATGAATGCTGCAAGTTTAAAAGAGATTAATAACAACTTTTCCAATTTCATTAACATGTTAAAGAAGAACTATCCCGCGCACTGCAAGAATAGAGTGCACGTTTTGTCTAGGGGGTTCAAATAAAGCTGTATTACTCACCTGATCCTTGGTCTCGCAGTAGTCAGCGCTCCCCCTCCCCCCCTCTGGCTATGGAATGTCACTCATTGTCCTCACATCTAATTCAAGTCAATGGACCTTCATAAGACGTTATCAGCGGCTCATTAGACCAGAGGGAGCCAGCGGGACCAAGGATCAGGTGAGTAATACAGCTTTGACTCCCCTAGACAAAATGAGCACTTAATTCTACTGGGGCGTAGCCCCACCACAAGGGTATGTTTTTTGTTTGCCCAGAGTTCAGTCTAATAGGAGATTCTAGTGATTGGGTTCAGGTCTTTAATCATTAACTTAGAAATAAATAGTTTTAATAGACAACGATCTCTAGTGTAAGGTAATGGCCTGTAAATGTTCTTAGATTAGAGAAGAGATGAACTCAGCTTTGGAGGTGATTCTCTGGCTCTCCCTAGTACTCTCAGGACGCAGCAAACACAGAATTTCTGGCCATTAGCACAGCACGCAGGTGCAATGGAGGTCGCCCAGTATTTGAAAGATTTGGCCAAACGATTGGAGTTATTGAACACATACAGGTTTCCTGGCAGGAAGGGAGTTTGATTTTCGAAAGAATGTTTTCTCTTGCTGAGATTTTGTTTAGCGAAATCATTAAAATGACAGTGTTCACACAGTTTACTTTCCACACAACCGTGTTCCTTAGAAATAGAATTTCAGCATAGCAGTTAACTTGTGACTTTAACACTTGGATAGAACTGCAATTCTTTCTTATGGGCCATCTCCTGAACCATTTCCTGGCAGAAAGTCAGCTCAGAACAAGAGCCCATCGTATTTGTACACTTCACGGCACAGGAATTATTCAAAACAAAATCCCCGTCATTATTTGCTCTGTGTAATTACACATTGGACTTGGCTATGGTATTTGTTGTAGCAATATTCCTGTCAGAGCTGAACTCCATTATCTATTGGTCATAGATACAGAGATATTTGTAGATATTCTCTACTTCACTGCTCTGTTCTAAAACTCAGGTATAGGATTCTCATCTCCGGAATATCGGAGGCAACATGGGTCAGAACCTCAGTCTGGTTTTATTAGTGTCTGTGTCCTATCTGGGAAGATTTCCTTCATATCCTGTCTGTGGGGCACTCTGCCACACCCTAAAACACAGGGTCACCGACAGGAAATGAGGAGGAACAATTCCCATTTATAAAAACAAATACATTTGGTGGCATCATCCGAGTCTTTTAAACTGTCACACCCCTGATTTCTAGTGCATATGGTGACCAATTATCCTAGTTTCTGTTTCATTCCTAAATAGACATGTGCGACTCATTTCGTTCTGAATCAAAATTTTCTGAAATATCAGCGTTTCCAAATCCCAATGCATCCTAATCCAAATTTTGTTTCCCGTCCGAATTTAAGGCAACATGGGAGCTATATATATATATATATATATATCTCGCTTATCTATATATATATATATACTACATTGCCAAAAGTATTGGGATGTCTGCCTTTACTTGCACATGAACTTTAATGGCATCCCAGTCTTAGTCCGCAGGATTCAATATTGAGTTGGCCCATCCTTTGCAGCTATAACAGCTTCAACTCTTCTGGGAAGATGTCCACAAGGTTTAGGAATGTGTCTATGGAAATGTTTGACCATTCTTCCAGAAGCACATTTGTGAGGTCAGGTACTGATGTTGGACGAGAAGGCCGAGCTCGCTGTCTCCGCTCAAATTCATCCCAAAGGTGTTCTATCGGGTTGAGGTCAGGACTCTGTGCAGGCCAGCCAAGTTCCTCCACCCCAAACTCGCTCATCCATATCTTTATGGACCTTGCTTTGTGCACTGGTGCGCAGTCATGTTGGAACAGGAAGGGGCCATCCCCAAACTGTTCCAACAAAGTTAGGAGCATGAAATTGTCCAAAATGTCTTAGTATGCTGATAACTTAAGAGTTCACTTCACTGGAACTAAGGGGCAAAGCCCAACCCCCGACAAACAACCCCACACCATAATCCCCCCTCCAACAAACTTTGGACTTGGCACAGTGCAGTTAGGCAAGTACCGTGCTCCTGGCAAATGCCAAACCCAGACACGTCCATTGTCAAAGTACCGCAGCGCTGAACACTGAAAAATGGCCTGGCCAGGTAGGGGATCTAAACACCTGGTCTTCAAGCAGTTAAAAAAGAGAACTATGGGTCAAACTTTTTTGGCCATAGTTCTCTTCAGGGTCCGGAGGTGTGGACATATACTAATGTCCTCTAGTGTCCCGAAACTCAGCATATAGCGGACTAGAGTCGTGCCGCACCCAGGACGGATCCCAACAATACTGTCGAGATCCACCCTGCTGGTTGATTGACAGCTGGCTCTGCCTATCTAGAGGCAGAGCCATCTGTGCCCGCCCCCTCACCCATCCAATCCTCAGGCCAGTGCTAGGGGATCAGAGAGGGGAGGGGGGAATTCCCTGTGGGGAACGGTGACTGACAGTCACTGCAGGGAGGATCGGGAAGTCAGCAATCAGCAGTCAGCTTCTTGATCAATAGAGCGGACCTGTGACAGCTTCAGTGACACAGGTCAGCTTGAATTATGGGGATGAGTGTTTTTCACTCACCCCATAATCCCACTTTAAGGCAAAATAAATTAAAAATGACAGCACCGTGATGAAGTCAGGCACCACCCTGGTTAACAAAGGCTGTTCAGCAACATGAATCTGTTGGCCAAAATAGTAACACATAAACATAATATTACTGGATTTCCTTGCCTGTCTATTCTGTGTTAAAGCAGGTGGTCGTCTAGTGAGTGAGTTACCTTGCCAAGGCATACAGGCTAACATCAAACTGTACCATAGTCTCCTTGCATGGGTAGATAAAACACCATTACAAATCAAAAGCCTTTTGTATTTATCAGACTCTTGAAAACATCTCATGTGTAACAGTACTGTAAGAGCCCTTATGCCTACGCAATGGTAAAGTTTTAATTTGGAAGTTATTATTTTTGGATTTAAAAATATGGCTCCATGCATCGTCATACAATTTAGAGTTGAGTGGAATTTGATATAATTCAAGAGTTAAAAGGGTAATTCCACTTTTCCATGTGAATTTGGGAAAATGAAATTACCCCATCCAATCTATGCTATACCTACCTTTGGGCGAACGCTCCTTCCCCTCTGCTGGTGAGGGTGTACTATCCGTACCCCATACTGCCATGTAGCGCAGCCCTGCATTCTGGATTCTGAATTTCGCTTGCAAACGGCAAGCACTCATTGCTCATCATCAATGAGAAGCGCTTCTGACCGCACTGACCAATGAGTGCTTGCCATATGCAAGCAAAATTCAAAACACAGAGCTGCGCTACATGGCAGTACCGGGTACGGATACTACACCCCTACAGTCGGAGGGAAAGGAGTCTTCACCGAAAGGGTGAGAGGGGGCCAGATTGGAGGAGTTAGTTCCATTTTCCCAAATTCACCTGGGAAAACCGAATTACCCATTAACACACCTTACATGGTTTATATCATTTTCTCAGTGAGGGCTAAAAAAAGGGTGTGTATTGTCCTTAATTTCAATTAGTTAAAATCATACAAAGAAGACCAATAATTTATTTATTTTTAAAGAAAAAAGTGTGATTCCTTCAAAATTATTTAAACAATTTAAACCTGTAAAAAAAATACTAAAATCTAATTGAACAATTTCTAATACATTCATGTAAAAGGTTTGCTTAATTGTCTATTCGTTTTTATTAATTTCTACAGTGATCTGGGCTACATTAATGACTTTCTGAATATATGCTTTGCATAAGTTATTATAATTGGTTCAGGTTAAAAAACAGTCAAACAATAAAAAGGGAAGTCTGGAATCCGAACATTTTGTTCCAGTCAGTACACTACACAGAATATCATGAACCATTGCAGCACGACAAACCATACTTCTCTTCTAATGTTCTCAGCATTACTATTCCAGGCCTACATCTGTGTATTCGGGTCAGACAGCCTATCAGCTGCCAAAGAACTGCTGTAAGTCTGCAATGCCAGGCAAAGGGCATGCTGAAACTTGTAGTTCTTTAGTTCTTTGATCACCTTAACACAAAACTATTTTATGGATGGTTGTTATTGACCAGAGCCTTTACTGTGACATTAGAAATGGAGTCCCATTTTAAGGGTGACATCTTATTCATAAAGGAAATATTAAAAAATGCCTCCATGTTAAATGCTACCACGTATCGATCCTTAGCCATTACTCTAATGACCTGCATTTTTTTATTATTATTTGTATTATTATTATTACTGTCATTTTTATAGTGCCACCAATTTACATAGCACTTTAAATACTGTAAATGCACAATCAGTCCCTGCCCTCAAAGAGATTACAATCTAAGGTCCCTATCACATATGCATATATACATGCACACACATACTAGAGCCAATTAGCCTACTAGCATATCTTTGGGTGTGGGGAAAAACCAGAGTACCTGGAAGAAACCTACACAAGCACAGGGAGAACATGCAGATAGTGTCCTGTTTGGGAGTCAGAGGACCCAGTGCTGCAGGCAGAAATGCTTACCACTAAGCCTTGGTTGCTGCTCACGAAGCCACTGTGCAGCCGGCTAAGCCATTATGCTGCCACATTTAAATGTGGTCCTTTAAAATACATCACATGAAATTTCACTTAACACACACATATAAATTCATTTTCCAGCCTACTGTAGATATGATGCTAGGTTGTAATTTGCATGCAATCAATCATATTCACGGTACATGGTAAACTTCAGACCACAAACATATTCCCATAGTAGACTTAAGATCACAAACATACATTATTCCCATTGCAGCACACACTGGTGTCTAGGTAAGACATCCCCAACCTGTGTCTGCTCTAAAAGCTATGTTCTGCCTTGCCCCTGTAATGTAGTCCCACTAGATCCTGTAATTTTGCTTACCTTAAATAAGAGGTCTCCGTGCACTGGCTGAGCTGTTCCAATGTGTAATCTGTAGATTGTTGAACTTGGCTGCAAGCTCCAGCCTGTCTCTGAGCAGGAGGAACGTCAAATAACTTTACACCCTCCAGGGAGACAACTGCTAAGCTTTTCTTAAAGGTAAAGTGAACAGCCCTCCACTTTCCCAGCAATCACACCTGCCAGACAGCAAAGTGATCATTTAAAAATGTGTATGACACTAAATTCAGGAATGAAATCCTAAAAATGCATTCAAGTACCTTAACTATTACCAATACAGTACCTTATATGTATATCATTCTACTGTAGATCCTCAAATTATCTCTGAATTGGTGCTGACACTGTCCTTTCTTCTGGAGGGTGGCTACTTTTGTTCCCCATGGTTCCTGTGTGTGTTGGAAAGTAGC
This sequence comes from Nanorana parkeri, assembly GCF_000935625.1. Taxonomy (NCBI): domain Eukaryota; kingdom Metazoa; phylum Chordata; class Amphibia; order Anura; family Dicroglossidae; genus Nanorana; species Nanorana parkeri. The sequence continues at coordinate 636,471 of NW_017306654.1, read as the reverse complement.
CACCACTCCAAGCTCGCTCCTCTGATGGGCTACAATCTCAATACAAATTAGTAAACTAAATGTGAGATTGTAGTTCCTCACCAGAATGAGCTTGGAGCGGTGACTACTTCCAACACACAGGGAGCATGGGGAACAAAAGTAGCCACCCTCCAGAAGGAAGGACCAATTCAGAGATGATTTGAGGTCCTACAGCTGAGTGATACAGATATAAAAGGTACAGTACTGTTAATAGTTAATGTACTTGAATACATTTTTTAAGATTTCATTCCGGAATTTAGTGTCACTTAATAGTCTCTTCTGTAAGACACTGGAGCATACATAGCACTGATAAAAATGACAGCAGAGCTTACCTAGAGTTGACCACAGACTTTCTTAGAGCAAAACTCTACTTTTGACTCCTAAATTAGAAATGTAGTGCCCAATGTTCTCCAAAAAGAAGGAAATCAGGGTGTGCTGCAAAACTTACCTTCTCTCCAACGTTGTCCCCCAAAGACTTAATTCTGTACTGCTGGCCACGCTGTTCTTCAGGGTTGAATACCACCTAGCATTTGTTAAGTCTTCTTCTGAACTGCAGTGGCTGTTCACTGTGAACTTGATGGACATTAGTCTTTTCCTAGCCGAATTAAAATATAATGATGTAGCTGGGGACTTTCCAGAGCACATAAGAGGTCAAGCAATTAGCTGGTGAAATCCTGTAGTACAGTTTGTAGTAGAGCCGAGGTATGGCACCTAGCAACACAGCATTTCTAACAATATACCTTCAATGGTACCAAGGGCTACAAAGTAAAAACGGAAACATGGCTTATGTGATATGACATTGAGTCTTGGGCTCTTAAAATGTATTTCAAGACAAAACTTTCCCAGTGGAAGCTTTCCCTCTCTTCCTGTTTTGGTGACTACCATGAAATGTTGGCTCCAATTCTGTCATCATGACAATGGTCACTAGGACAAATAGAGAGGACAATTAATAGAAAAAAAAAAAGGAGGTTCTGTCCCTTCCCCGCTCAATGCAATACTAAAAAGAAAAGGTTTTATCTTTAGATATACTTTAACATGGAACTGATAAGTAAATCTGCTGGGAGTAGTATTTTACTGTAGTGACACATATGTGCAAAGTTTAAACTTTCTCTTGCTCACACTGAAGTTCTGGTATTTGAGAAATCTCTTCAGGTCAGTACCATTCAGTACCATTCTTTAAATATAAAACGTGTAACTTTTTCTAAATACACAATATAAAGTACAGTTACAATATATATATATATA
>NW_017306654.1:617543-634933 GCF_000935625.1 Nanorana parkeri | reverse complement strand
TATATATATATCTGTGTATTTGTTCTTTTTAAAAGACATCCATAGTTAAATATGAATGTTTTATTGTGTTTTGATAGAATATTACCTGCATGTGTGTGTCTATACCATTGGCAGGGATGTCATATACTATTGCATTGACATTTGTTACCGCGTTGGTCACGTCTGTCACAAAGGAAGGGTTGGGGTATTGCATACACTGAAAGTGGAAGACTATTTACCAATTGATTTAGAAAGTTTGTTTAGCTTGGGGTTATGGAATTGTGTTTATGAACCGCATAGGGTATTTTTCTAGAAGTGTTGGGATTTTTTTTTCATTAACTGGCAGTCTGTAGTAAAGTGCTAGACATCCAGGTTGCCTGTTCATAAATAGAAGTAGTTTATGTTCAATACCATTTATTAAAATGCTTTCAATTAATTTGAATAGAGAATGAGATGTACACTTGGAGGCCCAAGTATCTTAAAATCCTTTTATAACCCTTTTGTTTTGAACAGCAGCTTACCCAAGTCATCTGATTTCTGTTTCATGGCAAGACAGGTCAAAGCCCTGAACTGATGGAACATCTACTCCAAATTCTGTTTCATAATTTCATTGTCCTAGAGTGTTCACATCATTTTCCACCAATTGCATTGAATTTCAAAAGGTGTTTTCAATATGAAACCTAAAGCTTTCAGGTATTCAAAAGAATACCTTGTGATATTGCCCCAAAGGTCCTTATTCATGCACTTCCTGTTATGGAAAGAGAACCATCTCCCAATAGTACTCCTGGGTTGGGGTTTGGGGGGTGGGGGGGGAAGAGAGAGAGAGAGAGAGAAGGTGCCCATACGCTGCACGATTCTCGTACGAGAATCGCGTAAAATCCCGCGACTGTACGAGAATCGTGCAGTGTATGGAAGGCGTGCGACCTTTTCTACTGTACGGTCGCACGTCTTCCGTCGAACCAGCATGCTAGAAAACCCGCCGGGAATCGTACAATTCTCGGCGAGTTAGTGGCCTGCTGGTTCGACAACTGCCGAACGGGCCGGTGTGCGCACGCAGTCAACGTAAGCCCGCCCCTCAGGGGGCGGGCTTGCGATGATCGAGAGTACGATCTGCCTGTCCAAGATGGGCAGATTGTACGTTTTTTTAAGTACTTTACAACCATCGCAAGACTAAGGTGTGTTGTAAAGTGTATGGCCACAGAGCACAGAGAGAGAGAGAGAGAGAGAGACAGAGAAAGACAGAGACAGAGAGAATGCTTTAATTAAATAACGTAACTAATTGTCATACAGTCAGAGTTCAGATCTAAAGGCAAAGCAACCTGTGAGTAGGACTGCTGTTGCCATAGCTGATGTTCCAAAGCTAAAATCTGCCATTGTTTTAATCCTTGAAACAGTGCTAGGTTTTCAGAAAGACATGTCACTGTGACTAATGGTAGACAGGTGTGCTCTAACCTGGGGCTGGTATGGCCTCCAGCAGTCAGGCAATCACAGCCTCCAGCAATGGATAGGTTTAGTTGCAGGTAACAACCTGTCTAACAAGTTCCCTTTAAATATACGAGTCAGTGGTCTGAAATAATTTTGTTTTAGAGATATGGCAATGCAAATTGTGTGTATTGTTACAAAAATAAAAAGACTAAAAGCTGAAGTTTAAGCTGCGTATATTTGCCCTCCTTGGTCCTCATTTACCCCTTAATTAAAATGCTAATTAAATTATTAAATAAAACCTGAAGTTTAAACTTTAAAAAGGTATTAATTCTTCCAGGGCTCGGGGGGGGAGTGCCTGAATGACCTAGGAGCAAAAGTATGTTGTACGTCCCAACTCCTGTTGTCTACCCACACTGCATATCCAGTGCTGGGATAGGCATTGGTTGTACTCATGAGGCAATACTGGTGGCTATATTAAAACCAGCTGAGGATGTGAGACACCCAGGTCTGGTTTAACATAGGGGTTACTGGAGTGCCAGATCCAGGCCCACCACTGAAAATAGGCCCGGCTGGCCCGGATTGCTTCGGTATGCCCAATGGCAATCCGGGATGGCTGGGCTGAACACAATCAGGCAGAGGCACTGGCATCTCTTCAATCAGGCATATTAGGCGGCTGCCTCTGCTGCTTCCTGTCTGACCAACGGGATTGTCTTAATCCGTCCCTGGACACACCCAGATTCAGAATGGTTTGTATGTATTCACCTTTAAGCACAATTAATTCAGATTAAAAAAAGCCTTACACTTAATGTAGGGATGGGTATATTTTATGTATAGCCAAATCTTTTTTTTTTTTCACTCCTTCCACACATCATCCAGTTATGCATGGACTGCAGAAGAATTAGAACCCTTGTCCAGTTTTCACTGCTGCTTGTGTCACCACTAAGTAGATTGACCCCAACTATTTGTCCTGGTGATCATTGTCACAAAGACAAAAAATAAGGGGAAATCCACGAGTTGTCACCAGAACAAAAGGCGAGGGTAGATCTTTCAATGTGAAAAAAACTGTTCTGGTGCCAAACATCTAAAAGTGGGAAATCCCCTCACTTTTTAAAGCTTTCCTTTGTTTGGACAAAAACAAATGTTCTTAATAAATTACCTTTTCTGATCGATTGCAATGTAATATAATACTGCAATATGGCTGCGAGATTAAGTTATGCTCCTCATCTGCATCTAGTGGCCATAATGCAGTATTACATCACAATACATTCAGCCTAAAAAAAGAAAAAGTATTAAAAACATTTGTTTTTGTCATTATTCGCACAAAATGAACTCTTACAGATATTCGCAGGGCAAAGGGCCCTGCAAAATTGTTTTTAGATAGACCCCCTCTCTGTGGCAAGAATTGAATGGAAATCTTCTCAACTAGATGCAGACGGCAAAAAATAATATGGCACGTCTTTTAACCCTTACTTACTCCATCCAAAGCTAAAAAAAAAAAATCGTTTTTTGTTGTTGCATATAGATCCTGCTAGCAAGCAGGAGATATATGCAAAAAGATTTAAAAAAATAAAAAAGCTACCAAAAAGGTTATTACTTACCTGGGTCTCCGCCACTCGCTCCCGTCTGAAGATCTGGAGCTTCTCGAGCAGCCGTGCAGATTGATGGGTCGGGTGCATGCGCAGTAGAGATCTTCGGCGGGCAGAAGAGGAGACACAGGGTATGTCAATGCAGGCAACCTGGAGCGTGCACGTTGGACAGACAGCGTGGGACAGAGACGACGCAGCAGTCAGCGCTGGATCAGAGACAGGCAGCAGCGCTGGAGGGACTCCTGAAAACTACTGGAAAGAAGATGATCGGCTCAAGAGGCTTCATTTAAGGTAAGTCCTTAAAGCAGCATGGCGGGGTGAGGAAGAGCATTGTGACTTTAATGTCATTTTAAGCATTGCCAACCGAGCATACTTCATACCCTCTGAACACCCTGTAGTAGAATGCAATATGAATTCACCCCCTTCCTTATTACCAGATTACATTTCACATTTTGATTGACAGCCTGCAAACGCCTCCAGCCCATCAAATCATAAGCATGATGGAAGTGCAGACAGGAAAAAATAAAAGTGTCCCATAAAGTATACACTTTCCCAGCCTTACGCGTTGCATTGCTAAGCTGGTTATTGCACACAAAAAGAGAAAGTGTTAAATTGAGATTTTTTTTTAGATCAAATTGCTTTAAGCATTAATAGGGTGGAGTCACTTCTTTTGAGGTAAACTGTTAAGCTGGTTTGTTAACTTGTTTTCAAAAGTACTGCAAATGATCATTTCTTCTTTCCTAAATATGTCCTTAGGGGAACCAAACTGACACAATAACATCTCAACACAAGATGCCTGAGGAGTAGTTTTAGACATAACCACAACCTTCCTAGAATAGTTGTCGTTTAGGAAAAGAACTGTGTTTAATAATAAAAATAACAGTCAACACAAACAACATGCAATCATGACCTGATCACATCAATTGTATGTCTGTGGAAACCTTTATTTGATCTTCTTGGGAAGAATGGATTTTCCCAGCCTATTGTCTTAACACTTTGGCCACCCACAGTGTCTGTACAGTGAATAGACAAGTGTCTATGTACAAATCACCAAAGAAAAGAATCGGTAGTCAGATTGTACATACACAATCAGACTGCTGCCTTATATTGATGACAAATAATTAAAGTAGGGTATACACTGTTATTTTTTTTGTTCAATTAAACAAATATAGCAGATTCCTCCTTCCAGGCTAAACAGCGTGGATGGATGAATCTCCCGCTGTGAGCTTTGTATTCTGACAGCCATGCTGGCCACTGTCAGAATACCCAAGCCGAATACACGAGCTGTTTTGCTGCAAGCACTGTTCGGCCAAGAAATTTTCAACATGAGTCGATTTAGTGATTAACTTCTGTTGAAGGAATACGGTCATAAACAGATCGTATTTCAACCAATTTCCTGTAGTTAAGCATCATGTCACTTAAAGTATACTGTCACTTAATGTGCTAAAGGCTCTTATAACAGTCTAAAGTACCAATCAATTACGAAGCCTCATAAAACAAAAAGTAAACCAACAAAATCCCTTGACCTTCCCTGACCGAGCCAAATCCCTCTTCATTTGTGTCTCAAAAACTCATCTTCTCAGACACTGCAGCTCAAAGTGGGATGGTTTCAACAACAAATGCAGCTCTGTCAATCCAGAAAGCAGTGGGCAGGCCGAGGTGTGGCCGAGTGCTGACTGACGAGCAAATGGCTTGTGAATCAGCAGTGACAATGCTCATAAACACCCTTCTCTGCAATATTTTTTTTTCCCCACTGTGGTGCAAGCAAGCACAACCTACATGAGAGCGGCAACTCTGCTCTGAATTCAGGAACAGTACAGCATTTTTGCCACTCCATTGCAGGAAGCGGCATTAGGTGGACTTCATTGGCAGGAATCAGGATCAACAGGTATTGATGGGACTTTGCAGGAGGACTAAGTGAAAACGAATTGCAGATGCACATGCAATTAAGTGATGCAGCACATTTTTTTTTATGGGAGGCCATAGTTCTACTTGAAAATAACAGAAAACCTGTTTCCAGGGTGAACACTCATCACTCATGTGCTCTTTACACGTTTACAACTGTGTATTTTAAAGTGCACAATTATTTCCTGTTTACAGGGTTGCAGAGCACTCCTTGTTCATTCCTAATATATTATGGACACAAATAGATAAAATACAAATAAACAAACTATATGCTCCAAAACTGGCCATGTTTTATGACACTCATAACATTTATATAACAAAACACGCCTCATATGCACATGTACCTGCGAAGGATTCTGTTTGACTTTACAGCGTCACTATCCTGCTGCTTGAACAAGTATTTTATTTACCACCTGACAGCTGCGGGATACACAGAGCTATGTACACAATCGGCTGTATTAATAGCAAGTACTGCACTTGGAAACATTGCTATGAGTTGAACAATTTCCATTCCTACAACCAGTGACTAATGGACTAGGTTTGTGAAGAATTGTGGGTTTTCCTGCTTTAGCGGATATATAGTATGACTTTGAGTAACCAAAGAACCACTTGTTTTGACCAACCTAAATGGAGATTGCAGCATCATAGTCAGTAAAACTCTATTCACGCTAGGTGCGCGTGTGAACGTGCATGTTTTGGCGCATTTATCGAGCATCGGCATAGGGCAGTCCATTCATTTAATCTCAAGTAAACCCTCACTGCCAATGTTTCATAACTGTAATATATTGCATTTACTATAGTGCACTGTGTTTTCAATCTTAGCACCACCCTTCCAAAATCTGCCTAGTGGGAAGCAAATGACAGTCATAACATACATCACAGCCCTTACCTTGTGTGGGCATCTAGGCAGTGTGCACTACTCCTGGATATATTTCTCTCATGCCATTGTTAGCACCATTTCTGGTTCTCAGTATTACTGAAAGAGGGCTTGCTGCAGTTTGCCCAAGTTTACACAAGCCCGGCTTGATCTCTAACTACGCTTCTGCCTGCTCCTATACTACTACCGTCTGCTTGTGTTGCAAACTCGGCCTGGTGACTACGCTTCTGCCTGCTGTTTCAGCTACTGGACTCCGAGCCTGATCCTGATCGTGACAACTGTTCATTTTTGCTGAACAAACATTTACAGAGATTTACAGGGTGAATGGCTTTGTGAATTGTTTATAAATAGACCCCTTAATGTCAATCGGACCTAAATGTTGCAAAGAGTTCAGTAAACTGTTTACTTAAAAAAGTAAGCACTTTCACCCAATCCTCCCCTGCCCACCTAACATTAGATATCATTTATAAGGGATGGGTTTGAGACAGTAAAATATGCCAAATGTGAATTTTGTCCAGTAGTTATTAGGGGTGGATGCCCAGTAAGTTGGGAAATGCTGTTGCTGCAGCCAATAACTCTGCCAAGCTGGGCACAGTTAGGATTACATTCAAACTTCTGTGCTGATAAAAAGCAAAGAACTAGTGTTAAAGGTCATAATTATATCTCCCAGACTGAAAATAGGGAACATTTTGAAAGCTGGTTGAAACAACTGGAGATCGTGAAATGGAATTTATACTGTAAATGTTATTACTGTAAATGTTATTAGTAACTTGGTTATAAATCAGCTGCTGATACCATGTATATTGCAGAAAATCTTCCCATACTGCTGCTACAAATATTAAACATATCACATTCCAATTTATAGAAGAATCCCTTCCCATACGGCTACAAATATTACACATCCCAATTAATAGAAGAATCTCTTCCCATACTGCTACAAATATTATAGGGCTGCAACAAATAATCGATTATAATCGATTGGAAAAGTTGTCAACTTTTTCAATAATCGATTAATCGGCTTCCGATCAGTTGGCCCTGTTCACAGCTCCACACGCTGTGCGCCGCACCTCCTCCCCACCTCACGCTCGCCACTGCCAGACCCGCCCTCCCGCATCCACACGCCGCACCTCCTCCCCGCCTCACACTCACCGCCCACCCACATCCACGATCGGCACAGGGACGCGCAGAGATGTAGTAAGGAGGAGCAGGTGTGGGGTGATGACAGCTGCTGATAGACAGGTCCGATCTCAGAAGCAAGTTGCTGGAAGACTGCTCAGGTAAGCCTGCACTTTTCCACATCATGGTGCTCTATAATGTATTGCTGGGATTTGTATTCCTCTATAGCTGATGGTACATTGAGCTGTATATTATACATAGGAATACAAATCCCAGCAATACATTATACACTGTATGTATAATGTATTGATGGGATTTGTTGTACTCCTCTATAGCTGGTGATATTCTGCATTGCGCTGTATAGAGGACTACAAGTCCCAGCAATAATACATTATACAGCGCAATGCAGAATACCACCAGCTGTAGAAGAGTACAACAAATCCCAGCAATAATACATTATACAGTGGTACAATGCTAAATACCACCAGCTATAGAGGACTACAAAACCCAGCAATAGTACATTATACAGCGCAATGCAGAATGCCGCCAGCTATTATGTACTATTGCTGGGATTTGTTGTATTCCTCTATAGCTGGCGGTATTCTGCATTGTGCTGTATAATGTGCTTTTGCTGGGTTTTGTAGTCCTCTATAGCCGGTGCCATTCTGCATTCATTGCTGTATAATTTTACACTTTCCATTTCACTATATTGCACACCACACTATCTTTTTTCTTTTTTACTTCCACCGCTCCAAGCTTGCTCCTGTGATGGACTACAACCTCAATACAAACTAGTAGTCCCATCACTGGAGCCTTTTTTTAAACTTTTATTTTATTGTTTATCTGATTAACCGATCAATCGAACCTAATAATCGGCTAACTAATCGATTTTGAAAATAATCGTTAGCTGCAGCTCTAAAATATTACACATCTCACATCCCAATTTAGAGAAGAATCTCTTCATACTGCTACAAATATTACACATCTCACATCCCAATTTATAGAAGAATCTCTTCCCATACCGCTACAAATATTACACATCTCACATCCCAATTTATAGAAGAATCTCTTCCAATGCTGCTACAAATATTACATCCCAATTTATAGAAGAATCTCTTCCCATACTGCTACAAATATTACACATATCACATCCCAATTTATAGAAGAATCTCTTCCAATGCTGCTACAAATATTACATCCCAATTTATAGAAGAATCTCTTCCAATACTGCTACAAATATTACACATATCAAATCCCAATTTAATTAAAAGACAATCATCCCAACCTACTACAAATATTACACATAGCACATCCCAATTTAATTGAAGATAATCATCCCAAACACATCACATCCCAATTTAATTGATTTAAAGCATAGGTATTAGATGAGATTTAGATATTTAACACCAGATCTGGGTGTTGAGCAGTCTTGATTATCCAAGAGATACATGAACAAGCCTACTTGTATTACTGAGCATGTATGTCTATACTGTGTGCAAACCCCTTAATCAGTAATGGTTTTTCTAAACAGAACAATGACAATAGTCCTGGGAATATCTGCTCTCATCAGAAAGGGCGTATAGACTTCAAACACGTTATCACTAGCTGAAATTATTAGATCAGGTGATAAATGACCACCTAAATCATTAAAGTGGCACTAAACTCAGGAACTAAATCTTACAAATACATTCAAGTACCATAACTATAAACACAAATGTATCTTATTTGTGTATCACTCAGCTGTAGATCCTCAAATCATCTCTGAATTGGTGCCGACACTGTCCTTCCTTCTGGAGGTTGGCTACTTTTGTTCCCCATGGTCCGTGTGTGTGTAGTAGCCACCATTCCAAGCTCACTCCTGTGATGGACTATAATTTTTGTACAAATTATCTAACTAAACATAAGATTGTACTCCATCAAGAAAGAGAGCTTGAAGTGGTGGCTATAATCAATATTATGACTACGGGCAGTCCCAGCTTAGTTCACTAGATTAGAAACACATTTATACATACAGTGATATTATTCACATTAAGCGTATGAATTTTTCCCCATCACATGTAGCAATTTTACTGCAATGCGGTGAATGAAAGCACCATCACCTTTAGGGAAAGGGAATCATGACAGTTGAAATCCTGTCTATAGGAAGGGAAAGAATCTTAATTTCCCCTTCCCTATGGGCAGCAGTAGCCATGTGCTAATTGGCTAGCTACAGGAGAGAGGAGGAAATACAGAAGCTGTTAAAAGGGTTATAGGGTGGGCATAGTGGCCTCTCCAGAAACGACCATCAAGCCTGAACATGCCTGCCCATCCCCCCTACCCTAAGTTTATCACAAGTCCATCGAGTTCAACCTATAGAGATATGGAGGAAAAAAAAGAAGAGAAGCCTAAACAGAACACTATGCCAACAATTACCCACTGTTGATCCAGAGGAAGGCATGACATTAAGCCCTCAGAAAACCTTGCTTTGTTGGACACCTATCTGGCACTCATGTTGAAGACAATGTTATGATGTTTTTGGGTGCTGACAGTTTATCTGTGACTGGCACACATTTATGTTGAATTCATAAAGAGTTGTTATAGGATATGATGTTTGAATCTAATAAAGCTGTGGCCTTGCCCTTCCAAAACTTATTGGTGTCTGGTACTTTATTTTTGGAGAAGGAGGCAAGGGTCTCAGTTCAAGTGTATAAAGCAGGTTTGGGTTTAACAGCTATGAGTCTCAGCAATCAAGGATCAGTCCATGTTATATACTTAGCCGCAAGACCAAAGGAGCTAAGAGAAAGTTTGTTAGGAGAAACAACTCTTAACTGTTTTAAATTCAACCCTGGGAAAACAATTGTTGCACATTTGTGATGTATAATAATGTGTGCCCCATTGATGGATGCTGCTACTTCTACTTCCATTCATCCCAACACCACTGTGAGTGCCAAATATCTGGCACTGAAACTAACAGTCCCGGCTCTAGTAAGGGGATGACAGGAGGTCATTTGTACGCCACTTGATCCATTCAGAAAACAGCGTGTACCTTCTCATAGAATGCAAGGAATTCTGTGAATGGAGGAGGGGTGAATGTCACAATTTCTCGTCCTCCAATCACAAAACAACTTGAAAACAAGACATTTTTAAATGGACGAGGTGGAGTACAAGAGACCCTCTAGCCTCACGGTACTAAAGCTGGGACTGTAAATCTCAGCAGTACGAGTTCAGCGCTTACATCAGTTTTTAGGATGAATAAAGGTTTTTACCTAACGCAGCACTCTTCCACCGATGGGACACACATTATTTAGGGTCATTCATTTTTACATAGCAAATGTGCAAACATTTTTTCTTCCTGGGGTGCAGCTTTAAATTAAATTTGTCATATTTGCACTGTTTACATTAACATGCCGTCTTCCGTCCCTCGCGAGCGTCCGCGTCGCAGGAGGGCGGAACTGGTGGGAAGTTGGAAAGTTTAAAAAAACCCCCAGAAGATAGAGAAAATAAAAGGGGAAAAAAAATCATACCGCCAGGGAGGTATAAAAACGAGCGCTGAACGTGCGTTATACTGAATGAAAAAATGTGCTAAAAAATGATCTGAAAAAACGCGCCTATAGTACGACCAGGTGTGAACCCAGCCTAAGAAGCTACTAGAAGTGATACTCACCTCTAAAGTTTACTGAATAAGATACAATATGCAAATAGCTCCACATCTAGAGTAACCAATCAGATACCCAATTACTGTAGTTTCTGCCTTCACTCACATGCATGGTATCTTCTGGATTGCCTTTCTTTGCTCAGTTACCCCGCCATATCCCCCATATGGTCACAGATCACACTCCTGTTCCTTGACCTTTTTAGGTTTGGACTGTGAAGGAGAGCGGAAACATTATTATACAAAGAGGCCCATTGACCCAGGGCCTTAGGGACACATTCCCATTGGTATCAAAGGCAAAGAGACGGCTTTTCTCTCTGTAATTATTATCAACACATTTTGTTTCTTTTCAACATCAGTAGGAATAGTCATGTCATATAAGCTCATTAACCAATTATCACATTATTCTAAAGCACACCATACACTCTTCAAATATCACCACTACAGTCAGCTCCACGGGCTGAATGAGAGAAATCCATCAATTGCCCCATCCATGCTAAACAGCATGGCTGGAGTAATACACACTTATGGCTATTGTATTGTACCTGCTCGGACAGCTGCTGAATACCCGGACAGTGCCTACATCTGAATGGATGCAGGCGCTGTTTGGCCAAATATTTTTGAACCTGTTCCTTTGACAAAAGTGGATTGAAAAATTGACTTTTGTCAAATGGAGGTGTGCCGGCAGGGTCACCCACAGCTTGAAATTCAGCCAGTTCATCAGGAACGGACAAAATTCAATCTGTGTATGGCCACCTTTTGCCAGGTTAGGACCAGGAAAACAAAGTCCTGTGTAAAAGAGATGGTTCTAGTGTGGGGTGTTACTTGAGTGCCTACAGGCTTTGATAATAAAAATGCATCCCTGCTTGGCCTGATCTTTTTATCAAAGAGCCAGTGCCAAATATTAAAGTGACACTAAACTCAGGAGTTACATCTTAAAAATGCATTCAAGTACCTGAACTATGAAAGGTGACTGTCAGCTGGGACACAGGCAGAGACAGATCTGACAGGGTTGCTACACCATTCCCATTCTATGCAAAACTAAAGAAACACTTTAAATTTAAAGTGACACTAAACTCAGGCGTTGGACCTTAAAAATACATTCAAGTACCTTTTAACTATTAACAAAAATGTATCTTATTTGTGTATCACTCAGCTGTAGATCCTCAAATCATCTGTGAACTGGGACACTGTCCTTCCTTCTGGAAGGTGGCTACTTTTGTTCCCCGTGGTCCCTGTGTGTTGTAAAGTAGTCACCGCTCCAAGCACACTCCTGTGATAGACTACAATCTCATGTTTAGTTTACCAATTTGTATTGAGATTGTAGTCCATCACAGGAGCGAGCTTGGAACGGTGGCTACTTTACAATACACAGGGACCATGGGGAACAAAAGTAGCCACCCTCCAGAAGGAAGAACAGTGTCAGCACCAATTCAGAGATGATTTGAGGATCTGCAGCCGAGTGATACACAAATAAGATAAATTTTTGTTAATAGTTAAAAGGTACTTGAATGTATTTTTAAGGTCCAACGCCTGAGTTTAGTGTCACTTTAAATTTAAAGTGTTTCTTTAGTTTTGCATAGAATGGGAATGGTGTAGCAACCCTGTCAGATCTGTCTCTGCCTGTGTCCCAGCTGACAGTCACCTTTCTTTTTGTCATGCTGACCACTTTTACCAGACTTGAAAGTGAGAGAAAATCCAAAATTTTTGAGTTGTCGCTGGAACAGAAATAGGAGGGGAAATCTTCCAAAAGGGTCACTTTTTTACTGGAAGGAGAGAGAGAGGGTTTCTCTCACTCTGGGGAGATTTCATCTCCCTTCCTGTTATATCTCTGGAACAGGAAGTTCCCATTGGGACAAAGATGACAAAAACAAACTTATTAGGGGTTTTAACCCTACCGGTAACTAAAAAAGAAAAAAAATGTGGCTTTACTTATGCTTGAAGGGTTAGGATTGAAGTAACCTTCACTTTTGTTAAACCAGAGCTCTATCTAGCCCAATAAAAGAGAACATATTAAAAGCCAGATTTTGCTGCAATATTCAGCTTCATACAAGAGTTTGTCCCCTGCAGTACTTTTTTCTGCTCCTACAACAGCAGTTTTAATGGCAGGTTTTTCAAGGGGCCTGTCACACCTTTGTGGTGCTCTGTGGTGTGTTACTGCACACACATTACGGCGTGTTATGCTGCGCATTAAACATGAACAGCATTAATCATTCATTTTGAATGGGCTGCTAACACACACAGTGCACCAAAAACTGCATCTGACACTTTCCCCCCAACACAGTGCACCACAAGGCACAGCAGTGTGTTACCATGCATTTCTTTGAACTAGGGGGCAGCAACAGCATCCCAGGTTGCCAACAGCTGAAGTGGGATGCTCTGACTGGCATCCCATTGAGCTCCTGGCAACCAGTGACATTAGTGAGCTTGGTGGGAATGGACAGAGAGCCTCTCACAGCATGGCTCTACAAACGTTTCTGCCCTACCCACTGCATCCACAGGAAAGCACCCTCCACCAGCATTATGAGCAGCACTCTGCGCCCCCTACTGCCTCAGGCGCCATATATGGTAGGAATGGCTCTGGTGGTTTGTTTACTTTATTGGCAGTGTATACTCCATTCAGGTTTCCACACAGCAGTGCGTTTGCCTCCAGTGCGTCGCAGAAATTTTTTTCCAAACTGTGCCGCATATTGCACCAGCATTGTGGTGTGAATGGGGCACATACACAGCAATTGTGTTTTGCGTGCCTTTGTGGTGGCTGGCATTGATCCAGTGCACAAAAATTTAAGTCACTACAACTGGTGTCAATGAGCCCTTTGGCGTAGTAACAAAGAAATAAAACACAGAAGAGAGACAGTTTTACCTGCAGATCAATCAATACAATCAAAGGCAGATGCAAGCGCACAGCTATTCACAACACCTACATATTACTTCTGTCCTGTTAGAGGTGCCAATCACCTGAGACAAGAGCCCATTACTTTTTTGGGGCCTTTCAACAACTGGGCTGATTGGTCAAAACTGGCACACAGAAAACTACCAGAAGTTGAGCAGTCCCCCAAAGCAACCTTTGAAATGTTGCATTTCAAATAAATCAAGTCATGCAATGGGTTGCTATGGGTAACCTCTCCATTTTTGCTCCAGTTTCCACATTCCAGTCATTGTGATTCATCACGCAACACTTTAAAATGAATACCGACACATACAGTAACATTTACATCGTAGCTAATGACATGTAATAACCCAGTAGTACATAAATAACTTTAATAAAAAAATACACCCCCTGAAAAGCCTTCTCTAATAACAAAACATAATTGCTATACATAGAGAGGAATATATCAAACCTGGAGCAGCTGTGCATGGTAGCCAATCAGCTTCTCTCTTTCATTTTCAAAGGTTAACTGAAGAAATTGAAGATAGAAGCGGATTGGTTGCCATGCTCCAGATTTGTTACCCCCCACCATTGTGTTTAGGTCTTTATTGCATTGAATCATTCTATCGATGGGGAGAAAAGGTGATTGATGCTACCCATCCAGCACACGGTACCTGTGTCCCAGAAGACTGCAATCAATCATGAAGTGCTGGATCCTCTACAAAGGCTGCAGATTCGCCATCCTCACAACACAAACAAGTGATGTGAAGGAAGAGCTCAGGAGTACAATCCAGAGATGGTTCCTCATTGTGAGCCTGAACACCTGCTGAGTTACTTCTCCCAAGACAATCAGCGAAGGTCAATCCACCTTCCCTCCACTGGGGACAAAGCAGACCCAGCCTCAGAAAGGAGACCAATCCCTCCTTAAAGGACACAGCACCACGCATCTGTCCATCCACTCCAGAGGTGTGTCCTCGTCTGTCGTTATCCAAACAGGAAAAAAAGAAAAAATCCTCTTTCTTTAACGACTCTTCTCAAACCTGCGCTTTTTTGGCATCGTCTGACTCAAAAGGTTGCCTGGGAATTTTACTACTGCCTCTGGTTGCCATGGGGAGGCAGCTGATGTAATTGGCATGAATGAGACCCTGCAAATTCACAACTCAGACAGAAATAGAAGCGTTCAGCCTCCACTTAACCCACTCTCGCCCTTCCTTGGGGGTCTGCAAGGCCATTGTCTGAAGGCAAGCCGCTGTCATTCAGGCACTGGAAGGGTTAAGCCATGCTGACCCCTGGAAAACTAGGGTAGATTTCACTTCCCGGTTGCTGAAATGCTGCACTTTTCCATGTGACATAACAAAAGAAAAAAATATATATATATATATATTACACCAGAATATTGTATTTTAGGTGCCATATTTATGCAGCGTCATTAAAACATTAAAATACATTTCCAAAGTCAGCGGTGCCTGCCTACTTTTTTTTATCATCAATAGAGAGATAAACTGTGAATTTAAATGTACAGTCTAATGACGTTCAAAGTAGAGTCGCTATCTGGATTTTAAGGCCTATAATTACATTACAAAAAAATCCACTTGACACAGTTTCTAGGCTGTTTCTATAGTAACCACTGGCAGATACATAAAGTATGCAGTTGAGTATAGAATACACAGATGTATTGGTATATATTTTATACATCATATGCTGTAAGACGAAAGGGGGCAGGCAGCTTGTATGTGTTATTTATAGTCAATTATATATATTTCTAGCTCCCAATATTTTACTCAGTCAAGCTTAACCTATAAATACAAAAAATGCATCTATATATAATATACACTTCTTTGTTCAAAAATATATAGATAGATAGATAGATAGATAGATAGATGATAGATAGATAGATAGATAGATAGATAGATAGATAGATAGATAGATAGATAGATATAATGAGGTTAATTTATTATAGGAATAGAGGTTGTGCAACTAAAGTGAAAATGCACTAGGCAATTAAAAAAGATAAAAAATCTTCTAGGATGTGATTTGTCAATTGTAGTCAGGGCCGTCTCTATAATGAGTCAGCCTGAGGCGATTGCCTCAGGTGGCATCTCATAGGGGGTCAGCCACAGAGTCCCAGCTTGCTAAGAGCTATTAGCAACCTATGGCACTCTGCCTGGCATCCTGTCCAGCTCACTGATGTCACCGGTTGCCTAGAGCTGAGCGGGATGCTCTGGCTTTTGTCCTGCCAAGTTCCTGGCAACCAATGATGTCAGTGACCGGCTGACGGCGGGGTCCGGTGTCCGCCCCTACCGGCTTCGCGCCACCAACCCTGTAACTCCCCCCTCGCCCAACCCTCCACCTCACCCCCCCCCTCCCCCAACAGGTGCACCAGTGGCCATTGCCTGTCAGCACCCCCAACATCCCTCCCGCCCTCCAGAACAAAGTCACCGCAGGTGGCAAATAACACAGGCATGGCCTTGATAGCAGTGGACACCGAGGGAGAAAACTGTCAGATTTGTGGAGGACTCCGGAGCATCACTCCCAGTAGTTTTGTTGTTTTCCCAGTGGATTTAGGGGGACCAGTTCTGTGCAAAAGAAAAGTGTTGAGTGGTGTGGGGGCCAGGAAAGGAAGTACCCTCTTCATTACAGGTATGTTCTTGGGTTAATAGAATAATATGACAAGGTCTCCTTAAGACCGACCTGTGAGACGTGTCTCTTTTCAGTGTAAACAGTGGACCCTGGTTTGAATCCTGGCCAGGTCACTATCTGCAAGGAGTTTGCATGTTCTGACTGTGTGGGTTTCCTCGGGTACTCTGGTTTCCTCCCACACTCCAAAGACATGCTGGAAGGTTAATTGGCTCCTGTCAAAAATTGGCCCTCATATGTATGCATGTTAGATAGGGTCCTTAGATTGTAAACTCCTTGAGGGTGTTGGAAATACAACAGCCTATGCTGATATGCACTGACTGTACTACTGATATTCAGAGATGTAATTATGTCTTTTGAGCAGTAGATGGCACTGTAGTGCAATGTTAGTCTATGCTAGTTTTCTATATGCATGCTGATATATCTGTGATACACAGGAAGTTCTATCTTTATATATGTTTTCCTCTCTTTTATGCTATGTTTCTGCATTCTGATGGAATGTCTTTTATAAACAAGTAAAACTTAATTCAGCATTCCTCAAGATCTCATTGCTTCATCTAAACACATAACCAACAGAGGGCAGGGACTGATGTGAATGTGCACATGTAAAGAGTGTTGGAAATACAACAGCCTATTACAGACATTCTGATGTTAAATGTCTTTTGAGCTGTAGATGTCAGTGTAGTGCAGTGGTCCTGTTTATGGGCATGCTTAGCTATGATTTACAGGAAGGTGTTTTTTCTATAAATATGTTTTCTTCAAAATGCTGTATTCAGATGTAATATTCTTCTAAGAAAGTAAAACTTAATTCAGCATTCTTCAAGATCTCAGTGCTTCATGTGAACACATAACCAACAAAGAGTTGTGTCAACTGTCAGCACTATATAAATACCTATAAAAAAATATTATGTAAGATGTGCTAGTAGAGAATAATATTTTTCTGCAGATACAGGTTGATTTGTTACACGCAGATGGACAAAGACACATACACATAATAGTTTTTTCATTAGATATACAGTAATAGCTTTGTGCAACGCAAGGGTTAAGATTGCATCTCTCCATATAACAGTTTAAAGCATTTTGGAGAAGTTTCCATAGTAACTCCTTTAGCCAGATTAAATATCAAGAATAAAGGTGGGAATAAAACATGTTAAGTTTTCTTTTTATCACGTCCCACCCCAACCTCCATGCACCCCATTTTATTTTAATACCAATTTCAAGTAATAGTGATGTCATTCAGCCGGTGCCGAAACTAGGGGGGCAGGAAGGGCATGTACCCCGGGCGCCGCAGCAGAAGAGGCGCCAATGGCAGGGCTACAATTAGACCCAGAAGGAAGAAATCCTTATTAAGGGCACCGCTGTCTC
>NW_017306654.1:599743-617529 GCF_000935625.1 Nanorana parkeri | reverse complement strand
TCAAGACTCTGGGGAGACTGTACAGAGCCCTGGTGAGCTCCCACACAGCCTTGGTGAGACCCAACACACCCCTGGCAAGGCCAAATGTAGTCCTGGTGAGAGACTGCACAGCCCTGGTGAGAACCCAAGCAGCCCTGGTGAGCCTCTGTACAGCCCTGGTGAGACTGCACACAGCCCTGGTGAGACTGCACACAGCCCTGGTGAGACTGCACACAGCCCTGGTGAGACTGCACACAGCCCTGGTGAGACCGTACAGCCCTGGTGAGACTGCACGCAGCCCTGGGGAGACTGCACGCAGCCCTGGGGAGACCCTGCACAGGCCTCCTGAGACCCTGGGGACATCAGGCGGCCACCCTGAAGCAACACAGAGTATGTAGCTTCATTATTCTGCATTGCTGTATAATTGCTGGGATTTGTAGTCGTCTATAGCTAGTGGTATTCTGCATTGCTGTATAACATATTGCTGGGATTTGTGGTCCTCTATAGGTGGTAGTATTCTGGATTGCTGTATAATGTGTTGCTGGGATTTATAGTCCTTTAAAGCTGGTGATATTCTGCATTGCTATATAATGTATTGCTGGGAATTGTATCCCTCTAAAGCTTTGAATATTCTGCATTGTTGTATAAGGTATTGCTGGGATTTGTAGTCCTCTGTAGCTAGTTGTATTATTCTGCTATTCTGCATTACTGTATAATGTATTGCAGGGATTTGTAGTCCTCTATAGCTGGTGGTATTTTGCATTGCTGTATAATGTATTACTGTGGTGCAGACCTCCATGGTGGATCAGTGTCTTTAGACCGGCTTTTGTGCTCTCTTCATTTAGTGTGACGGCGCCCCTCCTGATCTTCCACATAGGTGAGGCTTGAAATCACTTAATTTAAGTCTCTCCTCCATAACAGATTAGAAGGGGCCCTGCCGGGAAAATAGAAGCAAGCCCAGAAGTGGATCCTAAATTAACAAAGCAGCACTGGAGAATGAGGCGGTTTGAAGCCTCACTTCTGCAATGGATCAGGAGAGGCGACAAAAGAAGAAGATAGCCCAGAAGTGTGGGGTGGGGATGGTGGGGTTGGATGAAGAACTTCGCCCGGGGGGGAGCAACTTTGAATCTTTGCCCCGGTGATGAAATGTCTAGCTTCGCCTCTGCATTAAGCCATTAACTTCTCTCTTATGATGAAAACTTTCCTGTATCCATGTGTCCTGTCACTCAGCAGTTTGCATATATGGCTGACACATTGTCTAGTCCAAGTGATGGAAAGGAGTTTTTGCCTAGCATGCTTTTAGGGATTGTCTTCAAGTATTCATTATTTAAGCACATGTGTTACTCTGTAGAAAACTGTGCTAATTGACTGTCTAGCGTGAAATGGACGCCTGAGAGTTTGCATCTGTCAGCAGTTTCTTTAAAGACAAGTGGATGTTAACAGTGGCGTAACCAGAGTTATGGGCGCCCGGGGCAGAAATTCCCCCCCCCTCAGTCCTGCGCCCGGGGCAAGTGCCCCCCCCCCCCCGCCGGTTGTTACGCCACTGGATGTTAAGCACTATGGCCTACAAAGCCTGGTCTTATATTTCCAGCACCAAACAAGGTGCTAGAAGATCAGAAAAATTAATTATACTGACAAAGTACAAGGAGCAGTGATGATCTGCAGTGTGCGATCACCTGTCGAACAATGTTACCCTTTTTAATTTGTCCGGTGTACTTTGTATTCTTAAAGTTGAACTCCAACCACAACGTATCTTTAATATCTTTTGATTAGATGTTTTTCAATTACCCATGCACTGTTACCTCATTAGTTATCTTTCCTCTGATAGCATATAAAATCAGTTGCAAGTTCCCCTTGGAAGTACAGCTGCCACTGTACTTCCTGTCTCACAGCTGACCCCATCACCGTGGTGGAGTCTCTGCCCCCCATGTGCTCTTTCCTATGTAGACTGTGATAATGCTGCTGGGCTGTAGTGTCCTAGTCTGGGGGTTATCAGAAGCTTTTATTGTGGGAGAAAAACGTTTTCCTGATCTGTAAATAGGACCAAACGCAGATACTCCAAGCGATGTGTCGGTTCCAAGCGATGTGTTGGTTCCAGCTCTGATTTCTGAAGATTCAGGAAGGAAAAACGGCTGAAATTAGCAGTGAACAGCTCTCGAATTTCAAAAAATATGCATGAATGTTGAGAGCCATTCTGAGGGCCAGACTCTGTCATGATCAGACTCTGCCAGGACCAAAGACCAAACAAACTTTGTTAACTACTTTTAATTTTTAATCCCATTTATTTAATATCTTTTTCTGTAAATATTTTTCTTGCACTATTTATCTTTTCATTCATTAAAACAATATTAAAAAATGTTATGCTTCATCTCTAATGCTCTAGATCAGAAATGAAGCAATTCTTGCCCCTTAAAGAAAGCTACCATATAGTGCCTATACTCCAGATCACAGGGCCCCATAGCAAAAATTTGATGGGGCCACCCTGATGGTCTCTCTCTGATCTATGAGTAAGATGCCAAGATCCCAAAGACTCCTCTTGTGCATCTGAAGTCATTTCTACACTGTAGACTTTACATGGGATTAGAGTTGCCATCAGCTGCAACAATTCAATGATACAGTACTGTATTATCTTCACCTTTTATGTTTAATTTGCCTCAACAACCTAATGGGGCCCCCTTTCACCCCCAGGCCCCATAGCAGCCACTTTGGTTCTACCTTAAATTCCTTTCAGCAATTGCAGGAGGCGTTTCATTTAACAAAGACCTCTTTTTATCAATATCTGCAACTTAGGCGTGCTGTCCAGTTGCAACGGACGTCAAATTCTTTACACTTTAATAAAGCTGTAACTTTGCTAACGGTTGTTAATACTGTAGCGAAAAAGGGAGTGATATCATTTTTTTAATGATGCTCTACTTCAAATGCATGTCAACTCCACCCCTTTAGTCAGTAGATCTAACTGGGAGAGGGATGTGGGTATGATGTCTTTAGAGCAGTGGGAATTTATCTTGCATGCTACTCCAGTGGTCTAGCTGTCTACGTCTAAACGACTTACTTAAAGGAGAGCTATGAGGTGAGTGCTTTTCACTCACCTCAGTTCTAGACGACCTGTGACAATGAGACTGTCACAGGTCGACTCAGTAGATCGGGAAGTGAGCGAACACATACCGACGTTCGCTCACCTCTCGATCCTGTCACAGCTCTCTGCCGTGACAGGGGAGTGGCTGGATTCCCCCCTCCCCTATCCTCCTGCGCTGACTGGCGGAACGGACGGGGGAGGGGGGGGGGGACAGCTGGCTATGCCTCTAGAAAGGAAGAGCCAGTTGTCACTCACGCAGCTGGGCGGATCCAGACATAATTGTCACCGCAGCTGCGGCGTCTCAGTATACGGCGAACTGCAGCTCACGGTATACTGAGCTTAGGGTGACGGGAGGACGCTATTTTGTGTTCTCCCGTTACCCCAAGGAGAACTATGGGGAAAAGCCCTAACCCCATAGTTTTCCTTTGTTACTTTTCCATAGAGCTTACAGAACCCCACAATGACTATTCCGATTTGGTAGGCGTGAATCCCCTTCTAGCCCTAAATGCAGTTGAGACCAAGGCACTTTACTACATATTTTTTTCACTGTCCAAATCAGTTTAGATATTGGGAACACATTATAAATCTTATTAACAGAATGTATGCAACTTGTCTTGATAATGCACATATGACCTGTGTTCTGGGCTATTGTGACCTGCCTGAAGATAATCGCTACATTTCAATTGCTGTCTCTAGACTATTGTTTTTGGCAAGAAAGTTGATTGCAAGGAAGTGGATTTCTCCTTCTCCATATGTCCTTTAGTTGTGGACAGATGAGGTCAACTCATGTGTCAGATAAGAGAAATTGACTTATCAACAAAGGTGGTGTCAGAACAAATTTGAGAAGATATGGTGAACATGGTTATCTATGCCAGAAGAGGCACCTTAGGAGGTTCTGTCACGTAAGTTGTTTGCCTAAGTCCGCATAAAATACATTTTCTACAAATGTTGACTTTTTTCTTCTTGTTCAGTTTCACAGCAGGTTATGCTAGATTGGGTCGTGGTGTGGTTTTATGGCCAATCTTTTTGCTCTTTGTCGTTTAAGTGTTTTCTAAGGTGATAGCACTGTTTATAATTTGTTATGGGGTGTATTGTTTCCCCTCTCCCTATTCTATACTCTTTGTACACTGTAACCTTCTGCTTGCGAAGTTCATTTGCTTACCATGTAACTAATGTGTTTCTTTGTTATTTTTATTATATGTTTTCCCAACGCCAATCTACGTTTACTATGTACAAAAAAACTAGGCCAAGCCCCAGTATCTTGTAAGTCGGCCCCGCTGGCTCTCGAAATTCCTGAACAATGCCGGCATCCAACCAGATTGTTTAGGTAATTGGAGAGACTGTGGGGTCGACTAGCAAGATACTGAAGCTTGGCCCATAGGAAGATTCCTCCATCCACACAGTTTAGCGTAGATGGAAGAATCTGTTGCACTTTTTCCATCTGACCATAGAAAATCTGCAGATAATCTATTGTATAAGTGTATGGCCAGCTTTAGGTAGGTTTGAATTTAGTCAAGTCTAACAGCCACTCCAAAACAGTGTAGTTTTGTATCAGATACCCTGGCTGTCACATCCAGAACCAGGAATGTCCAATATGCCCAAATGTATTATTTCTATTACTAAAGCCCTTAGCCATCTCCTTGAGATGGCAAAAGGTTTGTGGGCAAAGATCTAATCTGCTATTGTGGTCATAAACTCTGCTATTTACAGATGATATCTTATGTCAACCTGTACATACCAATCTTCCTTAACTATTATATGTTCTAACGCTTCAGGTATCTCAGGCTCAAGGTTCAACCAATCAAGCAAAAGCCTTGGATGTTTCCCTATTTGAAAAAATGCTAGTTGCATTCCAGCATAACTTCCTATTTAAGTGAGCTTCTAGGCTTCACTATTTGAGAATCAACCTTACTTCAAGCAGCAAATCTCTTTACAAGGCAAAAAAAAAGAGAGAAACATGAATGTTATCCAAATAAAATACCTCGCCAAACTGCTATATTATTTCCAGTCATTGTTGTTGTAACGAGCAATGTGCCTCTCCCAAAAGAAAATTCTAAAGATTATATGGGGCCCCACCAGGAATGACCAGAATGACACACATACATATATGTATACTATGTCCCACTCCATTTTATTTTCTCCTGCCATGAAACTCAAACCATCATGAACTACATTAACACACAACCTCAAAATATGGGACTAGGTTAATTATTCAAGTAAAGGCTCTTTGGCAAGTCCAGCAGACAACCTACTCTTCAGAACATCACTTGAGGATCCTTCAGCTTTTGAGTGGTGGACCTCAGCAGTGCAAAGCTATTCAATTTGCATGGCACCCCAATGAACCCGTGTTTTAGTGCAACACAATGTACAAATGAAAACTGTGTTGGTGTGCACTGCAACAAAAGAGGCAGGTCTGTTAAAAGGTCCATTGCCAGCCCATTCAAAATGAATGAGCTGCCTTACCACATTGCACATTAACATGCATGCATTAATACACCACAAAGGGCTGAAACCAACCTTAATGTATAGGAGGTGGCATCGCCTTTCCTAGCTGCATAAAATTATGTTTTTTACCAATTTCATTTGCCATTTTGTCAAGATCCTTCTGTATTATGTCACTATATTGCACATTTTTAGTAGTAATACATCATTTTGTGGCAGCAAAAAAGCCAGAATTGCTATTTTATTCTTCAAATCGTAAAGGCCTCTTTTCAAATTATGAATCACGTTAATGTACCTGCATTAATTTAATGCATTACTGGGACTAAAGTGTTAATGCAGCCCATTCATTTTAAATGAGCTGGCAGCGCACTTTAACGCACACACGTGCACTGTTTTTTTTTTTAACACAGCTTATTTTATTTCTCAGTTGCCTAAGATCTCATATTATTGATCTCCTTTGTTTGCATCACATTAATGTGAGCAGCTTCACAAGAGAATTGTCAATGATCTCCCGTAACTGGACAATGGTGCAGTTTAATTGTATACCAGAATTTATGAGCAATTAATCTACTCTACAGACTTGATTAGAAGGTTAATAGATGAACATTTGTTCATTTAAAGCATTGTTGGGCAATTTTATGACGGTTTAACCCCTGCTTGAATAATCTCAAATGTTCAAAAACTATTTTGCTTTATCTAGGAGATTAAACCTTTCTGCAGGGGATACACAGACATTTTTATGTAGGCCAGTCACTACTAAAATCTCCTGAGATGGATATCTTTGTGTCATATTACTTTTATGACTCATTCACACCAATGCGTCACCACAGCGGTCAAACTGTGCAGCAGTGGCATTCATTTTTGTTTTTTAATACATTTTTTTTTTTTTTGTAGAAATTTTTGTCAAATAAAAGTCTGGAAACATGACACTTAAAACATTATGGCATTCATTTTGAATGGCATCTTACTAAAGTAGCGTACAACGGTCCCACAATGCTGAGCACTAGAACATATATGTGTTGTGCACTGCGTTTATAAAAATCCATGTCCTTTTTTGTGTGTTAAGTGGCTCTATGAGATCTTCAGTGGTGCGACTGATATTCCAGGATTGCACAATGTCGCAATTTAATGGCATAGCTGAAACAACTAGAGGTTGATCTCTTCTCAATAGACTTGAATGGGAGCAGGTAAATAATCATTTAACAGTTTGTTTGTTTTTTAGGTGATTCTTCTGCAGTTTTTCTCTTTCGATAATGCTTTTAAAAATGAATTTCATGAGACTTCCGATCTAATCACCCAACCATCTTCAGCAGCAGCAGGAAAATAAGCAAATAAAAGGAATCATAAGCTTTGCTTATTTAAAACAGTGAAATATGCCTCTAAATTAACAATGATCCTAAGTTGGTACAATGTGTCCTTGACTTCTAAAACGAATGCAAGCCATCTTACTATTTATCTTGCTACGAGCCTTGTATTAGTCAGTGTTTCCTGTAAGTAAATGTGAGTAGCACCAGCAGAGATCTCAGCTCTGACTTTATCAATGTTATGTCCGCCGATTGTCTGGGCAGTTTTAGTTGGCAGAACAGAAACTTGTACATGTTTTCCTGATGTGCTATGCAACTGATTTCACCAGACACTAACATTCTCTATTGCACTAGTCCCCAGACAAGGGTACAGCCTCTAAAAAGTATTTCTGAGCTATTATTTTTCATAATTTGCAGTTTAACCACAATACTTATTTGCCCTAGAGAGCTTTGTGGCCTGCAAGCTTAAAAAAGAACTTCGGGGAAAAACACTTTAGCTAATATGTGGAAATGAATACCCTAATGCATTTTCCATAATGACAATCTTTTTGGCATGCTTTAGGTGATAAAAGAAGTGTATGCATGCACAAGGACATGCCGTACCATTGCTAGCGGATGAATTAGGTGGTATATGGTTGGCCTTTAGGACAATATTCCTGGTTATACCATGCACTGTAATGATTAGGGATGCACCGATACCGAGTATTAAGGAGAGTACTCGCACTTATTTTAAACATACTTATCCCGATACCGGGAAGCCGACTCCAAGCAAGGCAGCGTGTAAGGACTCCCCGACCAAGCAGGAAGCCAGGCGGTGAGTCCTTACACGCTGCCTGGTTTCCTGATTATTACCCCCACTTCTGGCTTCTGGATTGGCCAGAAAGCCAGCTCCATACTTCCTTGTCGTTCCGGGTAATCAGGAAGGCGCCCAGCGAGTCATTACACGGCACCTGGCTTCCCTAATGGGACTTGCGGTATCGGCGAGTACTGAAAAAAATATATATAATTATTCGTACTTGATACCCAGAAAACAGTATCTGTGCATCCCTAGTAAATATACTCTAAATATAAACAAGTGAGGTAAAGGGGGTGATTTACTAACCTAAACACACGCACGCACCCGGTGCGTGTGATTTTCACACAGCAAAACATATTTATCAACCAAAAAAAGTATCTATAAGCATATTTCCACTAATGCCATATATGGAAAAATCATGCACATGATGCATATATAATGCTGCTTCACAGTTTAGACAAAAATGGTTAGCTCATGCATTTACATTCCTGCATTCATCAACGCAAGCAACACAACATAGAGCTAATTTACACAACATCACCTTGCAATTCATGCTTGGCTTTGCACAACACACCTGCTGGGTGTGTACACACTACAAAAGGTGTTTAGATTCCACCCATAGATCATGCTGGGAGGGAACACACCACAGAGGTGTATACATGTTCGTGGTGTGTTTATAAGGTTAGTAAATCAACCCCAAAGTGTCATCCAATTACATATTAAATAAATAAGGTGTATTATTCACAGGGCCGCCGATAGGGGGTACAGACAGCCCTCCTGTACCAGGCCCAGCTTTTATTTCCTTTTTCCTCCCCTCAGGTTTTTTTTTTTTTTTCTCCCCCCCTCTTAGCAACCTGGACGCTGTGGGCGGGTGTCAGCCACGGGAAAGTGTAAGGAGTGCACACATGTGATTCTCCACCCAGTGGATGAAATCAGCACTCCACTCCATTGCATTAACCCCTGTGGCGAGACACAGCGGGAAATTTAACAGTGGTCCTACTGACAGGAAAGCTCCCAGTGCTCGGCTCCCACTGCCGGCTCGCAAAGTGAATCTTCAGACTCTGAGGCAATGGCATTGCTCTGTATCTTGAAAGTGCTCTATAGCTAACTTTTTGCAGTACATGCAAGGCCTGGAAAGTACCACAAGACAGAGCACAGTGACTGAAGGTCACATTCCAGGTTAGCCCTGCAAATTGAGTCTAGCAGGGTCCAGGTACAACTCTGAAAGCCAGGCTTAAGGAAGACTAGTTTGGCAGTAGTAGGAATGTTGAATAAAAGAACAAAAGTTGCTTGCAAAACAGTAAGATTTTTCTCAGCAGAGCAAAGACATCCATCCTGCTAGGACACTAGGGAAAAAAAACTTAGGCATGCGGAGAGTAGGAAAGGTTATCCTGAGCTGTTTTCCAGTGTCCAATCCTTCTGCAGGCGACAGTAGATAACTTTCTGTGATCCTCAATGCATGGGAACGTAAATGTGTTTACTTTCAGGCTTACCCCTTATGTACGCTTACATAATAGTGTACATTGTTATTGTAAATATGATTTTGTACCCATTTTGCATCATCCATGAAAAAATTTAAATATGCAAAATGTTTAATACAATACGTTTAGTGAATTTACAAATGAAAGAAAATACATAGTACATATATATATACTAAAACTACATACAATATAAAACAGAGAAGATGACAGTGTGAATTAAGAGGAAGCTGGAGATCAGCAAGTTCTACGGTCTGGAAGAGAAGATCTGAAAATCAAACACTGTGCTCCTTATGAAGTGCGGCTGGAGATCTTATAGGGGGCTAAGATTGGTTTCTAGCTGGATGAAATAATTACAAAGCTCATCTTGAAAGCTGTCCAATAACTGCTCCATCTCATCCTTGAGTTCCTTCAACACATATGCTGGAGATTCACTTTCCGTATTTAGGATTTTGGAAAAGAAAGCGTTCCAGAGAGTTCCACGCCACAATCTAAAAGCAAAATCAGGAACCGTTAGTGTGAAAAAGTGATATTTTTACAGCTACAGTAGATACAGAAATCCGCTCCGAAACCACACTACAAGCTCCCTTACATCAAGCAAGGGAAAGCAGGACAGGGCCACAGGCCTGGGGGCCTCGGGAGTGGATCCTTAAGGGAGGAAAGGAACCAGATCCTGGCTTGTCAGAATAATATAGGGGGAAAAACCCCTCCGCTCTACAGCAAGGCCAGAAGGGAGGAAAAACACCTTCAACAGCAGAGCCGCACAGAGGGGGATCCGTGACCTCAAGGCCAACCGGTCAGGAAGAAAAGAAACAAATGTGAAGTGGTCCTGGACGGTAGGAAACACAATCTAAACTGGATGAGGGGAAGGGGAGGGGCTTTTAACTGTTTTACTGTGTATCCTGTAGAAGGTGGAACCAATCATCTCTCAGATTGCTGTCCTGGAAGATGATTAGGGAAAAGTGATATTTTTACAGCTACAGTAGGTACAGAAATCTATAATGTAGGTCAGGAGGGTGCACATACCGTCTGCAGATTAGCAGCCAGATCAAGAAACCTGTGATGTAGACGGGGTGCACAGATCATCTGCAAGGAGTTCTACCATTTTGGGCCTTGATTATACTGCATAATTCAGTGCAGAAAACATCTGGTAGCTATGGGAAATATGGCTTTTTCCCCAGACCATAGAGATGCAGCCCATTATTTACATTACTGATCTGAGACTCATTAAAAAGTTTCAGAAATAAGAAAGGTCTGTTTTACCCAGAGCCACTGATCAGATTGTAACATTCCACTTTTATGCGTATATATTTAATAAACAGCCACTAGTATCCTTAGACTGCTGCAGACCATCTGAGACAGCTTGTTCTTAGACCGGTGTCTGGAGCGTCTCACCCCCTCTGCTGCAGCGGTCTAAAGGTGCCCATACACCTTACGACCATCGCAAGACTTTTGTCTTGCGATGGTCGTATGCTTATTGAAAGCTCGTACGATCTGCCCACCTTGGACGGGCAGATCGTACTTGCGATCATCGAAAGCCCGCCCCGCTGAGGGGAGGGCTTCTGATGACCGGAATGCAGAACGGGCAGTGTGCGCGTGCGCACAGCGGCCCGTTTCGCAGCTATCGGACGAGCAGGCTAGAAACCCGCCGACAATCGTACGATTCTCGGCGGGTTTTTGAGCATGTTGGTTCGACAAAAGACGTGCGACCGTACAGTAGAAACACCTTTAGGATCCTGGTGTCACCACGATCTATAGACAGTGCATAGACGTGAGGAAACCGAGTAGCAGTCCATCTGTGCAACAGAGGAGGCGACACGCTTCAGTGACCACAGAAGCAGGGGGCCAGCTCAGATGGTGTGGTGAGTATAACTTTTTTTTTTTAAACAACTACACAAAAATGAGCACTTACCCCTTGCAGTGTGGGGGTGACCCCACTGCAAAGGTAATACCATTTTTTTTACTGGAGTTCTTTATTAAAACTTCAGGCTTACACCTTAGCTGTACCCCAGAGGATGCTACTAGGCATGTTTTTCCCCTTCTGCCAATCATCACTTTCTCATGCAGCCTGCAACTGATATTTCCTGCAGGGGAGAGCACAGGCTGTGGAAAACATATTAGCTTGGCTTAATCTTCTTTCTCCTGCATGGAACCCACTGCTGAGACAGAACCCTGTTGCTTCTCCACAAGCCAATACAGTCTGGCCTGGCTTTACAATAAGCTTTTAAAAGAAACACTAAGAACCGGCTTTTAACCAACTGGCTACTAACCAGCAGATCATAAAATATGTAGGTAATTTATAACAATTGCTCACCCGGGAATATCCTTGGTTATTTTCCAAACAGAATCTTCTTGGTGGACCTGCAAGCACTCGCTGAAGATCATTAAGTGTACCACATTTGCAATGCCAAGAAGATCCACCTGGGGGCAGCAAATTAAAGGGATTAGAATGAATACAGTTGGCTAATGTTTGTTACATAAACGTTGCACGAGTTGCAGTTCTTTAAAAAGGCACAAAAAAGCATCATCAAAAGAATAAAACAAGCTTATCAAAAAAACAAGCTGAAAAATACTCCCACAAATCCACAATTATACAAGTACTGTTTGCATTAAAAAAAAAAAAAAGATATTTTCAAATAAACAGATACATGAGCAGGGTGCAGCAAAACATAGCTTCAGTCACAGCACGTCTGCGAATTTAAAGGCACGTAGTATTCTGGGAGTTCAAATTAATGATCAGGATGTTGATGGCTTACTACGCAACCATCAAAGCTTCTTTTAAAGCCCATGCAGAGCAAATAGCTAGTGCAATTTTACATGTAATAAAAGCAGCAGTAAAGAATAGTCCAAGCCATAAGACGAGCAGGCCCGGGGCCTTGCCTTACGCAGCTGAGCTTATCAGAGTGTTCTGTAGAGACTAAAAGAACTAGAATTTTCAATGCTGCAACCAAAACAACGTCAACTGGTTGGCAGCTATTGGCAACATCTCTGGTTTTTATAGTGGTGGAACTGCTACCATGACAGTTCATGAAACTACAGTGGTAGGGGGGTTCACGAACTTCATTCATTCCACGATTCTGGTCGCGGACCGAATCAAATTTCCTCATAAGGTTCAATGTAAATAAGGTTAAAGTGACATTAAAGTCAAAAAAAAATTCCCTCCCCCTAATGTTAGCACTTACCTTAAATGATGTCTCTTAATCCGATCTTCCTCTTCTTTCCTGTCGTTTTCATCTGTCATTCCAGCGGCGCGGCGGCTCTCCGATCCAGCGCCGACTTCTCTGTCCTTGCTGGCACGGCCGAAAATCCGAACTGCGCGTGCGCTCGCCCCAGGATGCTTTGTGGCCGCCTGAGCAGTTTCGGATTCTCAGGCGGGAGCGCGAGGTAAAACCGCTGTTAAAGCGGTTTTATGGGTTTTTAAAAAAACTTTTTGCCTATATCTACTGCTTGCTAGCAGTAGATATAGGCAAAAAAACAGAGGGTTTAGAAACCCTTTAGGGCCTGTTCACATGATATATCAGGTCCTGATCAGGTGCGGATCTGCAGAGGCGGTGCTACTGATGCAGTGCATTTTTGCCGCGTTCCAGTTAAAAAAAATATTTTTTATTTTTTTTTGCTGGAGTGGGGCTGTCAGTATGTTAGCTGCAGTGCGTTTGACGCGTTTCAGGTCAGTTTCCTGACCGGACAAAATGTGACATGCAGTATTTTTTCTGTCGTAACCTGAAAAGACTGCACACATGAGAACTGTAGCCCATAAAACACATAGGGATAAATTTTTAGTGCAGGAGCGTACGGATCAGGTCAGCACAGAAAACAGACGTCGTGTGAACAGGCCCTTAATCGTTCTGACCCCTACGAATGTGGTCGCGAACAAAAATCAAAATTTTCCCATAAGGTTCAATGTAAATAAGTTGTAACAAAGATCTGCGCTCTTGGAAGACTGCTAAAATTGTTAATAAATTAGATAGTAGTCCTAAAGCTGCTATGAGAAAAATATGTGATTTGTAAGTGTTAACACAGCGCTATAGGCGTTTAAGTAAACTAAATACTAGGGATGTCCCGATACCACTTTTTCAGGACCAAGTACAAGTTCTTCCCTGCATGGACTTGCCGATACCAATTACCGATACTTTTTTTTTTCTTTTTTAAAAGGGACAGGTGACTTTAAATGATCCATAGTACAACTACATGTTATGTACTATGGATCATGATTTAACCTATTCATATTCCGGCCCGACATAAAAAATAGGAACTGGTAAAAAACAGCTCGTGTTGGAAAGACGCATTGACGCGTTTCGTTACTTGACGTCTCCTGAAGGTAAACAGATCCGTTTACCTTTAGAAGACGTCAGGTGATGAAACGCGTCAAGGGGCAGATCTTTCCAACACAAGCTGTTTTTTTACCAGTTTCTATTTTATGTCGGGCCTGCCGAAAAATAATTGTAAAAATCCTATGTGAGCTGTTATTTTTAAATAAACTTTGCTGTTTCATACTGCACCATGAAGGCTGTTGTTTCTCTCTTGTGAAATCCCATTTGATTCACGATCGGGACCGGGAGTAAAAACATCAGTTGTTCGTGGGTAAGAGGAGCCGGGGTCCTGCCGTGGACAGTTAGCTGGATCCGTTGCGGTGCCGTTAGCGAAGACACCTGCCGGTATCCGCTCTATTGTCGTGGGAATCCTGCACACATCGGTGGGAGAGCTGGGGGACCAGACCCACACCTCTGAGAGGGGCTTCATTTTCACACACCATCTGGTGAGTAACCATCGCTTGGGGGCTGCAGAGCGGGCGAGGAAAAGCTGCTGAACATTTATGTGCTTGCCGTTTTTTCTGCTATTTAAACATTATTATTTTTTATATCACGGATTGAGACTTAAGGAGTTTTTCAATTTTTAATATTTTTTTTCAAACCTTTTTTCACTGGAACTTTTGTTTTACTGGCTTCTCATTTAGCAATTTGTACCATCACCCTACTACTGAGATTGCTATGATGTATTAGCATTTCATTTCATTGATAACTTGTCACATTGTATCACTTAAGGAGCTATTTAACCCCTTCATGACTGAGGCCTTTTTTCCATTTTTTGCACCCATGTTATATTCCAAAGTTTAGGCCTGAAAATTACTTAAAACCCCCCAACATTATATATTTTCTGAATGCCAAGACCCTATAGAATAAAATGGTGGCAGTTGCAATATTAGCGCAACTCCTTATTAAACCCCAAAATTTAGTGACAAATTTTATTAAATGCCCCAGAACACAATAAAATACCCATTTGTTTTAATGAATATTAAAGATGAGGTTACAACGAGTAAAACGATACCCAACATGCCCAGTTTACAAATTGTGTGCGTCCGTGAAACAGCGAATAACTGCAGTACCCCAAAAAGTCCATAGAAGACGCTTTAAAAGCCCCCACAGGTCATCAATTTAGAGATACCCCAAAATACTGGCCCTAGAATTATTGCTCTCACTCCGGCGTGCGCGGCGATACCCAACATGTGTAGCGCGTTCGTCGTTTTCATACGTGGGCGCACCAGACGCGTGTTTACGTGGCGACGCGCGTGCTCACGGGGGACTTTAAAAATGTTTTTCATTATTATTAGGTTTATTTTATTGGTACTCGTACTCGATACCGAAAAACCGGTATTAGTGCATCCTTAGTTTTGATTCAAACTATTTTTTGTATTGGGACAAGTAGATTGTCGTGAAGGACAAGTAGATTTGGCCCCCACTTTAGCCCTTGGACAAGTATTTTTTTTTTAAATTTCCACACCCCTGGGTTATATACACTATTGTATTTTTTCACTGTGAACATTATGGTTTTCTCCTAACTAAATATTACATGTTTTATTTTGATGTTTCACCTTATGGGATTTAGCTGTAACATTAATTTGTTTTAATTATTGGTATTTCGTTTACTTAAACACCTATAGCGCTGTGTTAACACTTACAAATCAATGTAAATAAGGTTAATCCGTTCTGAACCATATGTAAATAAAAATTTGTAACCACAAAAAAATGAAAGTACAGTACGAAGTGAGTAAACACGAACCTTTGCACTTTCTTTGGAGCTATGCTGGCTTGAATAATACTGTACAGTACTGTATGTTCTATAAAGCACACAAAAAAAAGCTCCACAGCAAGTGTGCACACGTCTGCCTGCGACCGCGATCTCGACTAGAGGAAGCCACGACCACGTATCAGAGCGGGGAAAATGGCCGCGGTCGTGTTAGTCACCCGAATTGGAGTTCGCAAAACGAAGAAAAATTTTGCCGAACTTCCTGTCCGGGAACCAAATTGTGCGCGAACAGAAGCGTTCGTGAACCGAGGTATTAGGGCCGTGACACACTGTACGAGAAGCAGCGCTGAGCGGGGGCGCGCTGCCTTTGCGAGCAGTGTGTCATGTAATTTTCTGGTCGGCACCTCAGCTTGCGAGAGCTCGCGGAGCTGAGCGTGCCGAGATGAACAATTTCAACTTCAGCCAATCGGCTCGCGCGTATAAACCAGCGCGATGCGACAGCTGGCAGGTTGATACGGACGAGCCGATTGGCTGAAGGTGCTGTCAATCATCTGACTGCACTCAGCTCATACACTGCACGCAAAGCTCCGTGGCGGATAGCTTTGCTTCGCTCTGCACGGCTTCGCGTGCAGTGGGTCACGGCCTTTACTGTATGGGGTCCGTCAGTAAGAGAAGTGACTGTACTTAGATGAATTAGAGTAGAGGATATCAGACAAACATAACTTACATGGGTTGACCATGGTAACTGCCAAGCATCTAACCATAACTGCAGCACAGGTTCTCAATGTTTAAACGATGTACAAATTTACCTGGTAAGGTGAAGTTCTGCCGGCTAGGACCTGCTTTCCATACTCAGTTTGTGCTATGGGTAAACTTCTTGATGTCAGCGTAGGACACAGCCGCATATCCATGCAGTGAGAGAAGTCTGTTGGCTTGATGCAACCGTACATCTCTGTACAAGAAGACAGGTCAAACATCCTGATGGGGGGGGGGGGGAAAAAAAATAGTTAATCTAACACTCCATACTTACGATAGAATTCAATAGCTACATACTGATGTATTCAAACAACTTCTGAGTGGAGTACCAATGTAGAAGTTAAGACTTAAGAGTTTGCCGAACAACATAAGTCAGTCAGTTATACCTTGTGCTTAGGGTAAAAGGTGAAAAAGCACAAGAGTCAAGTAGTATAATTTATAGATCAACCAGTAGGAAACACAGGTGACCAGAATTCCTAACAGATGGAATGTGTTTTATGCAAATTGTTGTGTACTCAGACCCCGAGTGTATGGAGATCCGGTCTGTGAAGGTCCAGGCGTTTGACCGATCTTCTTTGGATAAAGCTCCCTTAGTTGTTACTCCCATGATATGTTTAATCTGGTTGATGTGACCGAGTAGTAGATTAGGGATAGCAAATAAGGAAGGTCAGCCACTGAAAGCTGCGATAGTTTTGTTAGTGGTGATTTGAGGACTTTGCGTACAAAAAAATTTACATAATGTCATAGTTGGATGTAAGCAAACTAGAAGTGTGGCAGTCACGATTCTCTAAGAGAAGAGATATCCTTAGATCGAAGTAAGCCTAAAATATCTGCTAGAAAATAGAATCTTTGGGCAGAAGACGCATGTAAAGTCTCTTCTGCCAAAATACAGCTGCTTCTCACCTCTAGCAGTTTTTTTACAACTTCTGCACACTGTACAGTGCATGCGACATGCAGTGTACTACCCGGAGTCCTTCCCATCATCAGTAATATGAAAGGAATGGATCAAAGTGCCAGAGACAATGTAACTGCTGTGCGCATGTGCAGGAGTCATATTATAAGCAGCCCAATGAACGACAGGGGACTGGAAGAAGCAGCAGATGGAGCAGTGACTGACAGCCTAGATCGGTCAGCGCTGGAGAAGTGTAAAGTAACAGCTTGAGAAACATTATCTGCCAACACATTTAGTACTGCTAGTTTATTGGCACCTTGGTGCTACTCACAATAGCCACACGGTGCCTATATTAGTCTTTGTACCAGAAGACTTCTATCCATCAAACACTGAGTGCAGAGAACACAGCTGGCGATCATGAGGTCTGCTTGAGAAACCCATAGAAGTAGCTTCTGTGCACAATTTTATGTGAAATGCTTTTTGTTCTGTGTAAAGTTACCATTATTTAAAGAATGGCACAGCCCCAAATTCTTATGCCAACAACAAAACTAGTAGGTCTGTGGCAAATTGTTAAAAGTTTTCCATTTCAACTAAAAAACGATAGCATTGAAGCAAACAGACAATAGCGATCGATCATCCATGGTTTAGAGCAACTATTACAAACAGAATTGGAAATAGGCTGAAACACCTTTGGCCCAGCATTATGGTGGTTCTCAATCATTTTAAAGTGATGCTAAACTCAGGAGATAAAAACTTGAAAATGCATTCATAGTACCTTAACCCCTTCGTGACTGACGACGTACAGTGTACGTCGCCAGCATCGGGGCTGTTTAAACAGACTCCCGGCGACTTTTGCCGCCGGGACTCTGTTTAAACTTGTAGAGCCGACTGTCGGCTTTACAACAGAAGCGATCCTGGCGACTTACCTGTCACCAGATCGCTTCTGCGTCCCGAAGAAGGGGCCGCCCCCCCCCGCCGGACACCCCCGCCGTGCTTCCTGGGCTCCGTTGCCCCTCCTACGGGCCCGGGACCGGCGATC
>NW_017306654.1:552470-599658 GCF_000935625.1 Nanorana parkeri | reverse complement strand
TTCTCCAGAGAAAATTTTTTAGCTCCTTACTCCTGACGCTAGGCAAAAAACTGGAGACTTGTCAGCAGGTGGGGGGTTTGGCCACCGGCAGGGGCCGCCCCTAGGCTGTAATTGGTCTTTAGTTTTGTGCCTAGCTTCCTTCTCCTGCAGGTGGCGATATTACCCTACCATTCAGGATCTACGATCTGTTGCCTGTGTCCTTCAATGAACGGGAGAGAAAAGGGCCTCAGTCATGAAGGGGTTAAAGTGACACTAAACTCAGAAATAAAATAATAAAAATAGCTTCTATTATATAATAATCAATGACTGTGTACCTCTTTCTGATGAACTACAATCTCACCTTTAGTTTACAAATTTGTACTGAAGTTAAAGTCTATAACGGGAGTGAGCTTGGAGAGGTGGCTACTTTACACCACACACAGCATCATGGGCAACAAAAGTAGCCATGTCAGCATGAATTCAGAGATGATTTGAAGATCTACAGATCTTGATGCACAAAAAAGGTAATTTTTTGTTAATAATTAAAAGGTACTTGAATGCATTTTTAAGATTTAACTCCTGAGTTTAGTGTCACTTTAAGTGCAAATTTGATAATTTAGTTGCTTGATACCATGGTCAGTAGATTGCCGCAGACCATTAAAAGCGCCGCAGCAGGGACAGATCCTGACAATACTGTCGAGATCCACCCAGCTGCGTGAGTGATAGCTGGCTCTGCCTCTCTAGAGACAGAGCCAGCTGTGCCTGACCCCTCCCCGTTCATTCCTCCACTCAGCGCTGGAGGATAAGAGAGGGGAGGGGGGAATCCCTGTGGGGAGCGGTGACTGAGTCACCGCTCACTGCAGGGGGACAATCGGGAAGTGAGCGGATCGGCGGCATGTTCCGGCTCACTTCCCGATCAATAGAGCCGACCTGTGACAGCTTCTTTGCCACAGGTCGGCTCCAACTATGAGAATGAGTGGAAATCACTCACCTCATAGTTCTCCTTTAATTTCATGGTTTTCCATTTATTAAAAGCTGTAAATATTCAACATGTGTCGCCAGGAAAACAGGTAGCCCACCAATGGGAATACTGACTTGTTGTCCAGCAGAAGGGTTTCTGTCCTCAGGTCTCCGTAGATGATTTCTACCGAATGGAGCTTTTCTACAAGACTCAGCAAATTGTATGTCAATAGAATAATGACCTCCTCAGTCAAAGTCTCTCTGTCTTCAAGTATGTCCTGGTGGAGAAAACAAAATAACTTGTTAGGTGAATCCATGACTGATCAATACTACACTAACCAGCAATAGGTGGGAAAAGCCTGAGGTAATGTGAGCAAGTCATCCACTGTGTGTATAATAAAAAAAGGTAGCAATGCAATTAGATGTGGTAAACATTACAAAACATTAAAACTTAAAGTACATTCACTATATAAAAGGTTTTTTTTAAGTTTATGGAGAGAACTATCAAATAATCAGGATTGAAGAATTGGAAGGGTATATGAAGTGCCTTAGTGCTGTTTATGGAATGATGTATAGATTTTATTTATTTTTCATTTTTGTATGTTTGTTGTCTATGTTGGAAATAATAAATATATATTGAAACACACTTAAAAGTACAAAAACAAAAAGTAGAAATTAAAACACAAATGAATGCGGTATGTATTAATAAATCATTAAAGGGATTTTACATCAACTGACCTAAAGTGACACTAAA
The DNA here is from genome assembly GCF_000935625.1 of Nanorana parkeri. Classification (NCBI taxonomy): domain Eukaryota; kingdom Metazoa; phylum Chordata; class Amphibia; order Anura; family Dicroglossidae; genus Nanorana; species Nanorana parkeri. Next base: position 597,965 of record NW_017306654.1, on the reverse strand, counting down.
CTCAGGAGTTGAATTATTATGCATTCAGGTACCCTATTAACAGAAATGTATCCTATTTGTGTATCACTCGGCTGTAGATCCTCAAATCATCTCTGAATTGGTGCTGACACCGTCCTTCCTTCTGGAGGGTGGCTACTTATGTTCCCCATGGTCCCCGAGTGTTGTAAAGTAGCCACCGCTCCAAGCTGAATCCCATAATGGACTACACATACACTTTATGGTAATAAAGGCTTATTAACTTGCTGCTTTGTGGCTGGTATTGCGTAATAGAATAGGTAACAGCCAATTACTTAAGGATAATGGCTTATCTGTTGCACCAACTTCACATCTGGGTTTAACAATACATAAAAAATATGTGAAAGGTTACTAAGCATTCACCTGAATGGTAACGTGACTGGCATCCTTATAAATAGTCAGACAGCCATCCTGGAAGAGGTAGCAGTTGTTTTGCTCTAAAAAATAATTGCCAAAAGCCTCCCCGAGCCGCTCTGTCAGCTGCTGTGTAATGTAGAAATCCCATGGAACTGGCTGGGAATCCACCTGCAAGAGGCCACATTAGATAAGACTTAATTCAGGTTCAGAATATAAAAAATTGCACTAAAATGAAAACAAACTTTACATTAGCACAGGGCTGGATGTTTTATGTTTATTAATACCAATAAGTACAAGCAGGAAAAAGATTTAACCAACCTTTATAGCTACGTATTTCACACTTTCCATCTCCAGATCTGGCAGTGTTGCTATAAAAAGGTTGCTGCTCTCTCCTAAACTAATGTCACTTCTTAGTTGATACGTTTCACCACCTGTAAATAAAAAGTTAACCAGATAAAAACACAAGTCAGTGAAAGAAAACACAACAGGCTAAAATGTTGTCATGAAATAATTGGACCTACAAAGCTGGATGGGGTGCATACAGCCACCTATTCATAGAACTCATTCAATGCCTCACATTCTAATACAGGGGAGCAGATATCGGACAGCAGTAAGATGACGTCTTCTTGCCCCCATTCCAGGACATAAGGACTAAACTATATGGTCAAAGTTTGCACACTTTTGACCTTCACACCTGCACTACATGGCTAAAACTATGTGGACACCCCTCCAAATGATAGAATTGAGGTTTTCCCAGTGAATAATTCTGCAAATGCTCCATGTAAAGACATTTGATACATTTGTGCACTTCCAACCTTGTATAGATTATCTGCAGATTTTCTATGGGCAGATGGAAAGAGTGCAACGGATTCCTCCATCTACGCTAAACTGTGTGGATGGAGGAATCTCCCGGTGGGCCAAGCTTCAGTATCTTGCTAGTCGGCCCCACTGGCACTCAAAACACCTTAACAATGCCTGCATCCAATCAGATTGTTCAGGTATTGACAGGCAGTGGGGCCGACTGGCAAGATACTGAAGATTGGCCCAGTGGGAGATTCCTCCATCCACACAGTTTAGCGTAGATGGAGGAATCTGTTGCACTTTTTCCATCTGACCATAGAAAGTCTGCAGATAATCTATAGGTGTATGGCCAGCTTAAGGAAGGCACTTTCCTGTTCCAGCATATCTGTGCCCCTGTGAGGGGTTTGGCAAGGAGGAAACAGAGTGGCCTGCACAGAGCCCTGAATCCAACCCTTCTGAACGCTTTTAGGATAAACCAGGACAGCAATTGCAAGTCATGTGTTCTCATCCAACATCAGTACCCGACCTCAGAAAAAAAATTTTTTTGGTTGAATGCTCACCAATTCCTGCAGACACACTCCAAGGGTCCATGCTTTCGAAATGGAAAGTTCAACAAGCTTATTCAGGTGTGCTGGTCACATATCGAACTTTAGACCATATAGAGTATAGCCTCAGATCCAAACATCTTTGCTATAATGTCATCTATAAAACCTTTGTTCCCCCATCATGTTCAACCAGGTGGGACCAAAGCCCAAAAAAGAAGGACACTTGGGAAGTATTCTCTATTTAGGAACTTTGGTAATCCTAACCATTATGTTGTCCTGCTGATTAAAATATATATCAGCTACAACTGGAAAATGAACTTAAACGTTACCATCAAAACCCAGGGTAACAAAAAAGAAAGGAGGAGAGCGCTGAAGACACATCTTGTTGAATCCTTCCATAATGCCTATGTCTCTATATGTCCCTATATGTCTATATGGCTGCCAAAAAGTTAAACATCTTCAAATGTTGGGTCTGTACACATTCACTAATTTCACACAAAACCGAACTACTACAGTGCAAGAGACAGACGAGGAGGCAGCATACTTTATCAATGTTTGTCAATCTGAATAAAATAAAACTATGTCGCTTTTGCTAGCCTCTACGGAGCCAACACAGCCCCATGTATGTGTTAACTTTATACCCATATAGAAGGCGTGCACCTATGTTCGGAGTTCCCTTGTGAGATATATGGGAAATTAGGTTTTTGGTCTGTGTCAGTTATTTATTGTGTTGGCCTAAACCACGTTTGGATACTAAACAAGGACGAAATAATATCTAGGCGCCAAGACTGATGGACATTGTTATCAGAGTTAGGAATTTCCCTATCCTTGGAGTTGTGCCCGAGATATGGCTTTATGCTGCAGATGATTAGGGTCACGGGAGGACATATGCTGTCGAGATCTACCCAGCTGCGCGAGTGACAGCTGGCTCTGCCTATCTAGAGGCAGAGCCAGCCGTGCCCGCCCCTTCCCGTTCGAGAAACCTGGCCAGTCGAAGTCTGAATGGATGCTAGCAATACCAAAGGCTGCAATGGTAAACCTCTCATACTCTGTCAGGGTGTAGCAAGTTACACAATGAGACTGGAATTACATAGCTTTTCATATCAATCACCATTTTAATAGTTTCCTCACAATTACTGTATTCATCACAATCTCTTTAATCCTAACATTCACCCAAAACAAAAGAACTACCATTGTAGAAACTGTTTCATTTTTTACCAAGGTGCATCTCTTCCTGGCCCTTGATAGGGGGCATCGGACTGGCCTCCTGGTGGATATGTTCTGATGTCAATAGTTCAGATATGGGCAGCAGCAAGCTTCTATGCAGTTCTTCTAAATCCACAGAGCAGTCTGAAAGCACAACAACATGTTCAAGATCTGTTCAGCCGAATCAGAACAAATACACATTTGTTCTGAACAACAAATGTTCGCAGCACCTTGCACATTCACCATCACATATCATGCATGTAATAATTTAGGAACGCAAACTAGAAAACAAATAAATGTGAGGTTTGGAGTTGCAATCTGGTGGAGGCCTCCTTTGAAGAAAAAGTGGTGTGCATACATTTTATATATATATATAAAAAATATATATATTTTTATTATTATATATACACACACACACTATATATGTATATACAGTAAACGCCCCGTTATCCGGATTGGTAGATTCCGGATAAATGTAGTTTCTGATTGCCTAAGGAGGTACTGTTAAAAATAGGTTTAACTAATGCCATACCCCATACTATACCATATCATAAACTCTGTATTGACCATATTAATATTGAAATAAAGTAAATCAAAAGCAATTTAAGACAAATAGAGACACACTTAGTATTAGTGCTGTAATACAGGCACTGTGGGTACCTGACAGTGGGACTGGAGATCTACAGTATACTGTACTTTAATCCATGAGCAATACAGTACTGGGAGTGATTGCTTGGGGCACTTATTTACAGGATAATACATCGGCAGTCACACTCTTCGCCCCTGCTTCTCTACCCTCCCATGCTGCAGAGCCCTCTTTCCCTCTCCTACAAGGTCACAGATCCGCAGCACAGTGGATAACACACACACACACACACACTTATTATGTCCCAGCTTGGTTGCCCACTTAGTTCTTTACAGAGATGCACACATATGCAATAATAACCTCTGGTGTCAATCTAAAAGTTAGAAACTGTTAATGTTTTTTGTTTCTTTGTTGACCATCTAGATTGAGTACTGGGCAATTCTAACATTCACACACATACTTCTAATGCTTTTTATAAATTAATTTAACAGGTGCAACTTTTCGCTCATATTCTACAACATGCCTTCTTTAGCACATTTAAAAGCACCTCCAAACCTAAGCATATTCATGTGTATTAGTAGAGCAATTGGTTTCTTTTCAGTTGGACATTCTTTGGTCTCAAATTGGAGGGTAGCTTCAGGAAATCGGTCAGATAAACATACCCAGAGCTTGTTCATACACTCCTGACATCTGGCCTGTATGGTCCGTTTTCTCTTGGACAAGCAGAGTCTTGAAGGTGAGCAGGCTAGTACATCCGGTAGAGACAGACGACACAGAGGAAGGAGTATCTTCTCGACTCGCTTCTAAAATTGGGCTGTCGATCACAACAAAAAAAAAGCAAATAAATGGATTTAGTAACTGCCTTTGTTTCATGACAGTCTCTGGAGGGCATTGTGTAGCATAAAGACCATTTTAGCACACCAAACATTTGATATAGACAACAATGATCGGTTTCAGGAAAACTATTTTAAAAAGGTTATTTGGATTATATTAGTCTCTTAAAAACAAATATTTCAGCAAGCTGGAAAATGTATATGGCAGATGATTCAAAATTTCTATAACTGATGGTCTTGTTTAATAAAACACTTAAAACCTTAATATGTAAATCATTTAGTCAACACTCAAGTCTCTCCTATTTTAAAATACTAGGAGAAGCTATAGGCATGTGACAAAAGTACAACCCATGGAAATTGTGGAATTTTTCATCACATTTGAACATTCAAATGTTCGATCTTTATTCAAACAGCGCCTACAGATAAAAGTGACATATTTGAACAACACCTAAACGAAAATGCAGATTTGACACAAGGAAAAGAAAAGTCAAGTACACCTCCTACATTTACCACCAATCCATGAAATCAGAATCCAGTGTTCCAGATAAGGTGGTTGATTAGAACCTCCCTAGGAAGTATGTAGGTGCAGCCTTGTCTTATTTAAACCACAGACATCTAGGGTCTGGTGTTCTCTTTGCCACGGACATGTAATGGTATCATCTTGCCAAGATCAACAGAGCTCTCTAAGGCCCTTAGAAAGAAGATTATGGATGCCTATGGGTCTGGCAAGAACTTTTTAAAGATCGGCAAGTTATCAATCATTCCACTAGAGGGAAAAATCTACAAGTGGCGTAGATTTCAAACAACTGTTAGTTTAGGACCGGCCAGCCGCGCAAATTCAGCCCAAGAGCTGATCGTTTGGTACTGCATGAATTCTCCAAGAACCCGAAAATTTCATGAGAGTTGTAGGAAACTCTTGCAAAAATTGTGTCTCAAAGTTCATGCTTCTACAACCAGAAAGTGACAATGGTGAAAAAGTCAACAAATTCCATGGGGTGTACTTTTTCATATGACTGTATGTCTGGCATTAGCAGTGACAGTGGATAACTTTATGACATGACATTCAGCTAAAAACAACCCCAATATACACATATATACTGTAAATCCTACTATGGTACCTCAACTTCTTGGGACAAGCAACTTGTTGGAAATAATCCTCATGCACTGGAGTTTTCTCTCTAAGTGGAAACCTCCCCAGACCAGATGTGTCACTATCTTCTGACTCGTCCTTGGCCTTGTGGAACGGTGTGGACGCCAGCTGAGCAGCTCTCACGAAGTCACAGGTATCGTCTGGTTCTGCAAACAAAGTCTTGTTCCTGTCCGACCCAGACACTATAGCCTCTTCATTCAAGGGTTCAATGCCATCTAGAGTGTCCTTTAAAAGTAAGATCATGCAAGAATTAGCAGTCATGAGCTATTGAAACACCTCAACAGTGTAGATTTTTAATCACAAGATTTGGGCAAAGAAGAGTCTGAAAATCATGGCCATGCTTACATTACACACAGATCAATATAAAATGCATACATACAAAACAGAGACACAAATTCACTAGAGTTGCAGTAGACCGATAGCTTACCGTGAGTGGGACTTCGTCATGAACAAATGCTTTCGAAACAGCAGCAAGTGGGCGACGGGCAGTTGATGGCATCCTGTTCAGATTCGGAGAAGCTCTATTAAAGAAAAGGTTTTTGATAACCAATAAAATAAGGCGAGGCACAGCATGCATCTTTTAGTATATAATATTATTAGTACGCTAGATTGTGTGCTCGATTGTGAAAAACTACGGGCACCTTTATTTGGTGTCAGCTCTACATCTCTTATATTGTCACACTTACAGAAATGGAAAATAAAACAGAGGTGGCAAAAGTCAGCTCCCCAAATTCTTGTAATGGTGTCTGATTTTTTTCATGGAGGGGTAAGGTTTAGATCTTACGAATAACACTTTTTCGTAAAACAAGGTTGGAAAAAAAAAAAAGGAAGCATCACTTACAGGCTAGGTTGTGTTTCACATGTTTCATCAAAAATGGTGAATGGTACATCAGATGTCAGTGTTGGCAAAAGGTCTGTAAAAAGGAATGTAAAGCAATGGATTACCTGCAGCAGCTGGGTGATGTTAAATGTATTCAATATACACAATAGGGACTGAGCTGTACTGGGCTAGAATGTGTCAGCAAAACTAATCTGGCTCCCAGTTCTGAAGGTATGCCCGCTAACTCAGGAAGGGTTTACCCTCATCTCCCTATTGGCGATAATAAGAAGCAAGTCTCTGGTTTTACCTCCATATATTATTTTCTTCAGCTACTGCCATTTGTAATATATATTTAAACTTGTATTCTTCAAACAAAATCTGACAAGCCCTATATTCATGTATATAAAGAACGCCAATCAGATGCTCATCTGCACTTACCAGTTGATTTGGGTTCGTTCTGATTCAGAGGTGAGACGTCAATGCTTTAAAAGAAAATACAAACAGACTTTTATGTACAAATATCCAAACATTTAAAACACCATTTATATAGCTCAGCTACAAAAGCAGGGGCACATTTCCAACCACAATATTGCAGGAATCATTTTATCCTCATGCTGCAACTTCTAATGCAACAAGAAGTAGGTTATACAGATCAATGTCTGAGGCTGGCTGGCTGACCAGAAAGATATTGGGATTTTTTGGAGTACTATATCTTTCACCCCCCCCCCCATCAAAAAATGTTTAATTTAGGGCAACTGTTTTTCTAGCTTTTGATAACATGAGAAAGGGTTACAACTCTTGAGATTTCTCCTCACTTCCTGTCTGAGAAATAGCAAGAAGAGGAAATCTTGCATGTGTGAGGAAATCCTACCTGTGAAAGCTGTCACGGGACATTGGGAGATTGGGAGATTTCCCCTAGGTTCCAATAACTGGAAAATGCTGGTATAACCCTCTCAACAGGGACACAAGCAACAATAAAAACTTGAGGTTTTAACCCTTCTATATTATATTCAAGAACTAGTTACTGCATACTACTTTCCAACAAACCATTTCTGCTGCACGCTGCCTATCTGGGGCACTCACATTCTTCTACTGATTCCAGAAATCCAGCTATATTACTCTGCTTCTGTTATATGGACATACCTAACCCCTACCAAACTCGCACTGCTTGTTTTATAAAAAGCATAATCAGAATGCACACCTTATATGGGAAATACAGGGGTTAGAATAGTTAGAAAAGAACAATGGGAAAACATTTTTTGGTGTTAGTTTTCTTTTGAGTCACATGAGGACATACTAAGGTATTCCTGTGACCCGTCTATCCCTCCAATAAGCGCTAGAGGAAAGGAGAAGGAAATACCTCTAGAGAGTGGTGACTGACAGTCACACTCTCTGCAGGGAGAAGCTGTGAGCTGAGCGATCAGTGGTATGTGTTCGCTCAGTTCCCAATCTATAGAGCTGGCATGTGAAAGCTGCAGTGTCACACATCGGCTGCTCTGTCAAATTACGCACCGTTGCTTTTTTTATTCTTGATATTAGTAACTTTGTAGGATAACCTGATCAGCTATGGTTCATCTAACGCTCCTGAGCTCCTCCAAACTACCAGCATGAGATGTTCTAATGCAATGAACAAAATCTTGGCCTTCACACCATCAAAATGCAATACAAGTCAGAGGTTTTTGCTACTAGTAGCTGTTCCATCTTTAGGAGTAGAAGCAGGTGGATCTCTGCAAGATTACCATGTGCTGGATTCAGTCTAGCAAACTTTCTCTGTCATTAAGCAGTTCTAACCTGGGAAGGAAGATCATTTAGGGCAAGTGGCAACATATAAACTAGAGATGCACAGATACCAAGCACCGTACTTGGTACAAGTACTGATACTTTTCCAGCTCCAAGACTAGACTAGAGAAAAATTCAAAAGCTAAAAAGGCAGCTGTCATTTTAAAGGAGCATTGGCTACAGGCATTCCTGTTTTAATGTATGATATGATAGAAAATAAATATAATAGTGATGCACAGATGCAATTTTTTCCTGACTAAGTACTGCTACAAGTACTGATACCTTTTTCTTTAGCATCATGTGAGTTTTTCTAAAACAATACAGACTAATGATTTCAGGACAATGATGGAGCACCAGGGCCGTCACAGCTGCAACCACTATGACCCTGGAAAATTCTAGTGAAAATGCCAAGTATCAGCACCGATACAGATACTGGTATCTGAACCTCCCTAATAAAAACTGCACTGCTGCAAGAATTGGTACCCTTCTATTAACTAAAAGAGGAGGAGAGCACAAATCTCTTGGTAAATAGTCTAACACTGCTTTCTATTTGCCCATAGGTCAACATTAAAAAAACAGAACCTGCCTTGGGAACAGGAAAGCAGGAAGGCTGCGTTGCTCAGGATCCACATCATCTTTGTCTGAAGGAGTACAAGCACTGGACACTGTGGCTGGCCCAGATTGGGGCTCACTTTCCACCGTCCCGGACACTCTACTGGAGCCTTCAGTTGGTGCCTCCTGTAAATAAATTGTGAGTAAATTATGCTGTGGATGCTTCAATCAACAACTTCTATCCACAACTCGAAAATATATAACAAGAATCACTTTGCAAAATATAGATTTGGAGATACAAACGATGTGTGCTGCTGAGAATACAAAGACTATAAAAACCTAATGAATGTATAGCCAAAAGTAAAGTAGGGAAGCGTTAAAACCTTATCAGGTTATTTGCTGTTTGGGTCCCACAAGATTTCCCTTTACTTCCTCTCCTGGAGACGCAACAGGAAATAAGAGGGAACCCCATCATAGTAAAGGAATTTCCATCTTAGACCGTTGTCACTGCTACATTTGTCTGCACTGAATGATAACCCTTTAATACTTGTGCAGTTGACATTAAAAGTTTGGATTTCCCATCAGTGTTTGTGGTCAACAGGTGAAAGGAGTGAATCTCCTAACAGGGTACACAGGCAGCAATAAAAACTTCAAAGATTCTAACCACCCATCACTTTATCCAAACTTAAAAAAAAAAAAAAAAACACACACAGGACTTTAAAGAAGACCATTTATTCCAAGATCATAAAAGGAAACCTGTACCAAGAAAAAGATGGATGCTGCCATCCTTCTGACAATGCTAGTTACCTGGCTGTACTACTTTCAGAAACTGACCTGATGCACATATGAAGTGCAGACTGAAGTCAGAACTCCTATGCTGCATATGTATTCCAAATCATTGGATCAATATGACAAGGGAAATAGTTTTTCCTCAAATAAATCAGCTATCAAACTTCCATACATTGCCACATGTTAAAGGAAGCGGGTCAGGACAAAAATATGAGTGCTGCCATTGTCAACTTGCTTTTAAAATTGCAGGCTCAGGGTGGTCATCCTGATTAATAGCTTTATTATCTAGTGTGTCACAGACCTGGAAAAAGCATGCAGGCAGCGAGTCTGAAAAGTCTAAACTCCACCTGCACGTCTGTTCCAAGTCAGCGACTCACTATGTGGATGCGCAGAGCACTTTATTCAGCTCCATACATTATCTATATGTCTGTTTTGGGAGCAGTGGCATTCATCATGCTTTCTCAATTGTGAATATATGGGAACTGTTTTGCTGTGCTTTATGTAGAATGTTTTTTATCACAGCCTATTGATGTTCATTTCAGATTCATTGTTCAATACCTCCTTTCATATCCAAGCCGAGATGTTATTATGAAGATTTTCCATTTAAGATGGATTTTATTACAATATCATAGGAGGTGCTGACCAACTCAGAAAGTACTACTAAAGTGAGGAGCTTTGGCCACCTTCATCTAGCCGGCTGGCATGCATGCCTACAACAGAGTCAAATGAAAAACCTGATTGTATTCAGTGGCATTGCCAAGACCGGATTGGCCAGGGATGGAGTTCAATTCTATCAAACAATAAGAGCAGATCAACGTAGATTCTTTATAAAACCAGTTATCATAACCAGCTGCTGAAGCTCACGTTCTAAAGAGCTAATGTATCACTGAATTCTTTTAAGTTCCATGCGTCTATCTTTACCATACAGTACCTAAAATCCTAATGTACAGTTCAAACCCCTAAAAAACACATTGGCAGTTTTATTTGACCTATGAAATAAAACAAACAATATTGGACTCTACAGTTACTGGTGTGGAGATCTTATCTTGCCTCAAACTTAAGGATCCTGCTCTGGTGCCTATTAGAGGTCCCCTTGTTTGCAAGAGCTCCATAAAACGGTGTGCATTCTGCAGTATAGCACCTGACATCAATACTCTTCGAACAGAAAAAAATAAGGCTGGCTCATTAAATTTCCTATTATTCATTATAGTAAAAGGAGCTTCAAGCAAAAACTGTTACAGACAGTCAGTCATGCCAGTCCGTACATAAAGCAAAAGGTATTTAGCCCGATCACATAAAAGTCAAACAATCGGGGTAAAGGGTAAGCAAAACAAGTCGGCTCCTTTCTGATTTATAATTAATTTCAAAAATTTCAGGTCAGGAGTTTGCAGAATGGAAGTCAGTTTGTGGCCAACTGCTAAATGATTAATATACTATAATATACTTTCTTTAAAAAAGTGCAACACAAAAAAAAAAAAATGCATTTTTACTTTTTAGGTTTATATGGGTAAACTGTACTGAGCCGTATGGCATATCCTTCTGAAAATGTTAGCTGTCTGACAGCTATGATAAATTAATGGCTTCATTATTTTGAGTCACTGACCCAGATGGAGAATGCAGATCTACAGTTCTGGCTTTACTGTGACATTGCTGATTTTAAGGTTTGTCCTTTATCAGTGGTTTAAGAACTGTGCATACAAGAGTAGTCATACAGCAGATTGCATACATACTACAGATATACACAATTAAATATATGCAACACATTTTATTAAAATTTGGTTAGGAAGAAAAGGAGGATGCCAATGTCATAGATCTGAAGGACATTTTACTGAGTCTGAAGTATTGTAAAGACGTGCTGGAGATTGTTTAGACAGTACAGAATAACAAAGTTGTAGTTGAAGCTCACATCTGGCTTGACAATGCAGCTCCTATCCTACCTCCACGCTCACTTCTTCTTGGTTTTCAGTGCATGGGCCTTTTAGCCTCTTCTCCAATTCTTCAATCTGCCTCTCCATCTCCTGTCGTCGAAGAGCACTGGCTAGGAGATCTTCTGCAAAATCAGAGAGCAAGATCAGCTTTTTTAGTATCAACCACCTCATAGAAAACAGTCATTGCTTCTAAAGGTACCAGATCCTCCATCTTTTCACAGAACAGTCAGGTTTAAGAATGGTGTCTTACGTTTTAAAAAGGTAAAGCAGAGATCATCACAAAAACTAAACCTGGCCTTACCCTGCTCGAAATTTGACAGGTGTGTGGCATGCCTCCATTCGATAAACATTCGACTTTTGTTGGAGGAGCCAGTCCAAAACTTCTCGGCTAAACAGTGACTGCAACAATATACTGAGCTTTGGGTCACAGGAGGAGGTTGGTATATGTTCTCCCATGACCCTAAAGAGAACTATGGGATCAAAAGGTTACCCCATAGTTCTCTTTTAAGAGCTAGTTCACACCAGCCTCAGTGCGTTACGGCCCGATTCAGTGCTGGAATACAGTGGATCGCATCTCGACTGGCTCACTGCGTTGTGGGGCGGAAGGGGGCGTTGCATTATAGTCAATGGCACTGCAGCCACGTTACCCGGCCGCAGTGCAATCGCACGCATCTGAACGCGTGGCACTTCAATGCCTGCGTTCCGGTCTGGTGTGGTCAGGAAAAAAAGTAGTACATGACTTCAATGCACTGCCAGCGTCCCTCCTGCCCCAGAACGCAGTAAACTGGCCTGGGATGCAATCCAGTGCGTCCCGTCACCTGGGGCTGGTGTGAACTTCAGAGGCTACCCCTGCAGTGCGAGGGTAGCTTCTGAAGTCCTCTTTAAAAATCCTAATATGACTATTCAGCTTAAAACAAATCTGTACTTTGCATACATAGAGGCAAAATCGACTCTTCCTCTCAAACACTCCCCATTCTCTTTACTCTCCTAACACACCACTCAGCTATCTGGAGTGAAGGGCAAGTAGAGTGTCTCTATAACCTCCTCCCCCCTAACAAAATGTAATATATTACAGCTTACCAGCCCTTAGATGAAATGGCTGCATTGGATTTCTTTTTCAGGTTTTTTTCCCTTGACTTTTTGGTAATTCCTGCAAATAACATGCTTCCTGTCCATGGTTGGCTACGCTGACTCACCCCTGGATGGACTTCAAATATGTCTTCCTCTCTCTATCTCCATTACATGGGGAAGGGGATATTAGTACTTTACAGAAGGAAGATAATATTCCTTGGGTTTTCAGTTCGGTTCACAGGAAGTAAGAAGGACATGGCATTATGGCAAGAAAAACGGTTTTGTATTTGCTGAAAATATTTTTGAATAAAAACAAAATACAGCCACCAGTACTGGTAAGCTGCAATATATTACATTTTTGTTATTGGGTTTACCCATTGTTTAAGCTCTGTGCAAGTTCTGACCAGAGCAACTTGGAGCTTACACGGGGTTCTTTGCTTTTACAGGCAATCGGATTAATGATGGGAGTAGAGGTTGAGAGGTGTGAAGAGAAGGAGAGTATAAGCAGCTAGGGTGGGGGTAGCATTTAATAAGTAAAAAGTTAAACTTTACATGAAGCAATAGAGCAAATGTCAGGATTATTAAACCATTTTACTATTTGTAAAGGAGACTTATGGGGGGGAGGGAGTGATTTTCACTCAGCCTCATAATCTGAGCCGAGCTGTGACAATCTAGCTGTCACAGGTCAGCTCAGTAGATCGGGAAGTGAGCGAACACCTCCCCTGTCCGAACCTCCAGCACTGAGTGGCGGAACAGACGGGGGGCGGGCACAGCTGGCTCTGCCTCTCGATAGGCAGAGCCAGCTGTCAATCCCACAGCTGGGTGGATCTCGACAGCAATGTCGGGATCCGTCCCGGCTGCGGCGTCTCAGTATACCGCGAGCTGTAGACTGAGCTTTGGGTCACGGGAGAACGCTAGTTTGTGCTCTCCCGTGACCCTTAGGAGAACTATAGGGAAAAGCCCTGACCCCATAGTTCTCCCTTAATTAAAAAAAAAAAAAAACAAGTATTTTGTCATGAAAAAAAAAAAAAAAATGATTTTCCCCAAGCTTCCAGTCTAGACTCTGGATACCAATATTTTTATTGCAGAAAGGTGGTTTTTTTTTAGTCCGCAGTGAGATAAGAGGATCAACATTTATAGATAATGACACACCATAAACACTAACAAGGTTTTTAATATGCTAGATAAGAATGTAACTCTGGGCAGAGATTGTACAGGAAGGCAAAGATTACTTCCTCTACAAAGCACCTCATGTACTAGATCACTGCACATCAATTTAGGTATATTGATTCTCAATTCATTTCTTCTTAGGTTGTTAAAGCAAACCTGAACGGAGAGACTGACTTCTAAAACTCCGGCCCTCCAGCTGTGGTTCAACTACAAATCCCATAAGGCATTGCAAGACTGATAACCACAGGCATGACTTCCAGAGGTAGATGCATGATGGTAGTTGTATTTTTACCACAGCTGGATGGACCTAGTATGTCTAACCCTGCCTCAGAACTTTGAGTTACTGTCCTAGGAAAAAGCATCCAAATAAAAAAGTCAAAAACTCCTGATGTTAATACTCGTTCTGGGTCAGTGACTCAAGTGGGAAAGTCTCTGGATATCTATAACCTAGTAACATTTCCAAAAGGAGCCTCAGAATGGCAGCCAACTAATCTTCTTACAGTTTGTGATAATTGTTATAGAGCACATAAACAGAATAAAATTGATGGACTAATGTCTTTATTCAGCCTCAAATACTATGTAACTATGTAACTATGTAACTGTAGAATTGGACTACCTTCTCTCTTCTTGCGGACCTTCGCCATGTACATTTCTGCACGGATTTCCTCAATAGAAAACTCTTCCATTCCAGCATACACTTTGTTTTTACAGTACATAACCTTCTCTTCTTTTCCTTGTGTGCTGCTCTGCAGTCTCTGTAGAGGATCCTCCTCCTTGCTATGCTTCCGAGCACTCAGGACACTAGTAACTGAAGGGTTAATCTTGCACGGGGTACTGAGAAGGAAATTATAAGGGGAGAATATATAAAAGTGAATCTTTATTTGCCATCATTTCCTTCTCACGCAGTGCTCATGTCTATTATCAGTAACGTTCTGCTACTCCCTTCTCACACCCCTACATCAAGTCATAAACTTCCTATAACAGAAGATCACTTATTTGTACTTCTGCAGATCAAACATAAGTGAGACCGCATAGTAAAAGCTGATTAAAAGGCAAACACCATATGCAGTTTAAATGCTCTTGCGGGAACCATTCTATCAGCCAAAAGGATTTGTAATCCTATTTTGCCTTTTCTGTGAACCAGACAAGCCTGCCACAAAGCACAACCAGGTCTTTGATTTTTACTACAGCAGAAATGCAGCTCAGTTAAGAGCACATACAAGGACGGAGAAACTAGCACTCAACAGGGTCTTCTTCAAACACAAGCTTTATTAGTTACAGCATAAAAACAGCAGCAAATATTTGCCAATATCAAATATCTGCTGCTGTTTTTATGCCGCAACTAATAAAGCTCATGTTTGAAGATCCCCGTGGAGTACCAGTTTCTCCATTCTTGTACTTGCCATCAGTGAAGCAGAAACCCTGCCGAGCATGGCCGTTCTATCACAAGATTTGGGAGAGGTGGTAGAGCAACCTTTTTTTTTTCCCTACAGTTAAGAACCCCCAGTTCACAGTTTGGACAAGGACAGAGCAAAGTGTACGTCTTCGGGTACCCACATCACAGTAGGCGACACGGATATTGTCCGCATGCTGAATCGTCACAGGATCCAGGAGTCCCCATGTACAACACAGGCAGACACATTATGGGCCCTACAAGCAGTAGTTCTCTCAGTGTGTAAACATTACCTTTTGTTACATAGAGAATTCTGCAGAAATTCTATACTGAAGTGGTGTACTTAAATGCAATGTCATGTTAACAATATCAGAAGAAGTCTTACACTGTCTGATGCTCTGCCAGTTCATCCACATAGGGCGTGAAGCTGGGAAGACTTGGAGTTGGGTCATGGCTGGATGTCTGAGGAGTGCTGCGTGGCTGAAACAAAGCAAAGCAATCATATAAAATGTAATTAAGTCACCAAAAAAAAAACATCTAATATAAAGACTTAACACATTAATTTCCTTTTAATACAGAAGTTTTGCTGTTAAAATGCAGTAAACTTACTAAAGGATGAAAGTGAATGTGTTACCTATAACATCCAACCTCCAGATGTCATTTTTTCCACCAGTGATGAAGCTTATGTACTTTGTCATGCAGAAAAATCAGAGCTCGGAAAGCCAAACCTCACAATAAAGAACCTAATACAAACTATCTGATACTGTCAAGAGAAAGTCTGGTGGGGGCGTGGCCTGGCTATGGCGGAGTAGAGACGCTGATCCTTTGAGCTCCGCTGCTACCCGGGCATCATCCAAATACCTCATCAGCCACTCGTTCTCGCCCGATGTCTAAGAGGTGCAAAGCTGCAGGGGACACGCAGGGGAACCTCTCCGGTGACCTACACCCTTTCTTCGCCTCACCGTCTGTCTCTACACGGTCCGCAACAGCCAACCGCATGGCGCCGCTGGAACCACTGCGGCCTTCCACCGCGTCCGCAACCCGAGTCACAGCGGGCCTCCCTTCACTACTTCCCGTACGGGGGGGGGACCGACGGCTTGGACCTTAGTCTGGGCGGTTCGACCCCCTCCCGTCGGGATGTGGACGGGGAGGGCCCTGGACGACTTAAGCCGCCAGCATAGCACTGGGACCGCGTCGTTGTTTCCAGATCGCCTTGCTGATGCCACTGATGTTATGGTTTTCTTGTTATACCCTGCATCCCCTGGAGCTGCTGGAGGCGGCGCCTGGGGATGTTCGTGGGGGCACTCCAGGACTGCCTGCGCGGCTCGACCTGTAGGAGGCGAGTGGTGTAGGGGTACTGAATCATTGTCGGCTGCGGGAGGGGCGGGGTGACCCGGGTATCCCTGGGGACCCCCTCCCGCGCCTGCATACGAAAGAGACCGACAGCGACTGACCGCAGACACGAATTCGCTCTAGGATATGTGTTATGGCAACCTCTTATACAGTTTGAATTGTTGTTACTTTTTTTTTGTTTTAGTTTAATCCTGATGCCGCGGGTAGCGGCGGCTCATTGTTATATTTGAAATTGTTCTAACCTATAACGTTATTGTCTTCTCCTGCACTGCCATAAAAAAAAAAAAATGTAAGTCCCCCCCCAAAACCCAAAAAAAAAAATAAAAAAAAAAAAAAAAAAAAAAAAAGTCTGGTCATGCACTGGTCATTTTTTTCTCATTCAATCCTACGGGTATGTATGTATGCATGTATAAATAAAAACAGCAAGGATAGAAGAATCAACCCCACTGACTATTGTGCCGCTGTTAGAATACCCAAGCAGTGTACAGTGATTACAAAAAAATAAAAAAACATTTTTTTTGGGCAAACTGAGAAAAGGGGGGCAGGGTATCCGGATTTTCCCAAAGTGGCCAAACACTGGTTGAATTTTAGGCTGAATCAGCAGGACTCCACCAAAAGTCGACCACCGTATAGCCAGCTTAAATGCAAAAGTGAAATAATCCATGTCAGAATTCAAGAAATAAATGACAATCTGCAAATCATGATTGTGTTATCTCTGAGCCATCATCCCAGTCTAGGAAGTAGATGCTGACCATGCAGGAGGCCAGAACAGAGATAGCTCCATCCTGGAGAGGATGGAGCTATCTCTGTAGATGAGTGCATTGCTTGCTATTGTACTCAGAGGTAAATAAAAATGCTATTGGCATTTCAGAGGTAAAACCTGTAAGTGTGACAGTTATACACTAATTAACATTCATACTTAACATGAATCCTTATTTGGTGTTTAGGGGGTCTTTTCAGACCTGCTTTTTCTTCTTACCCGGCCGGAGTTCCACTGCCCTGCTTTTTGCTCATTTTCTTTGGCCCGTGATTGAGGCAATGTTGCCCAGGGTTCAGCAGAAAGTATTGGCTGACTTTGAGGGGCAGGAATGCTTGAGTTTTCATCAAAGACAGCAAAGCGTGCACGGCTAGTTTGGAGTGCTGGTGACCTATTCTTCCAATTGTGTATTTTGCACGGTGCCATCCGTGGAGTTACTACAAGCACCATCTTTGTTTATTGGCCGGGACTGCTGAAAGGTGTGCGGAGAGTATCCTCACCAATTGCAATTTGGCTTAAGTTACACTTTAAAAGTCTTGTTACTTGCATTTCTAGCGAGTGTCAGAAAATGTCTGCATTCAAGACGTTTTGTTATGTGCAAAGGCAGTGTGCAAGTAGAGGCACCCAATAGGAAGGATGACTGCAATGAAAGCAGGAAGTAATATTCGCAAGTGCTGGTTAGCTATCCCAATAGAAAAAACATTTTGGTAAAGCTCTCTTGGAAAAAGCAGGAAAAAAAAAAAAAACCTACAGACATCCACAGCGTAAATACATTGTCGAGTCCTTTTGTGTGTTATGACATTTTCAGGGATACCAAGAGAAACAGATTTCTGAAGCAGGACTTACGTTTGATAGCGTCTCCCACTCTGCTCACTGGAGCTCTTGCTTTATTTTTCCCCCTGGCTTTTAAATCCACCAGGGAACTGCGCTGAAGTTCAGAGGATTCCGATTCCTCATCCTCTCCATCAGCGAGACTTTGAAACACTTGACGAGAAACCCGGGCCTGGAACTGCCTGCAAGATAATTTTAGGGAAAACGATTTCATAATTTAGACTATTGACTATTGCAGCACAAGTTCATGAGAAATGTAAGTTCTTACTGTGAGCCACATCATCTGTATATGTAAATTAAATGTATATTAAAATCTTTTAATTCCTCATATTCAAGTGTGTCCCTTTCAGCGTTTTTCCGCCCGCCCCCTGTACAGATGCCTCCATCAGCTAATAGAGGCTAATAGCGGCTGTGTCCGTCCATAGACACACAGCCCTGTGGCAGGCAACTCCCCTTCTCTCTTTGATTAATGGCAGAAGGAGCCTATGGGTCCTCTGCCATCAGTATCCTCTCCCTGCAAACAGGAAGTACGGGGAACGGAGGATCACTTCGGGACCGGCGGCAGGGATGAGCGTCACTGACAGGTAAGTGTGGGCGGCACAGGGTTGGGACTTGGGGAGAAAGGTTCTGGGCAGTTTTTACCAGAATGCAGATAATGCATGAAGGTAAAAAACGTCCAGACCTTACTACTTTAACTGCCATGTAATCACTAAAAATTCTAAAAGCAAATCTCACATATCGTAGTTGAAGACTCCAGATGCCTGCCTGCAATTTTCAATAGGCTGCCCTTCAATATCATGGGTGGCCTAACCAAGTAAGGGCTGATGCACGCCGGCAGCAGCCGTGTTCTTGTTATAACTACTTCAGGACAGGGCGTTTGGCGGTCCTGAAGTAGTAAAAGGTGCCATCTTCAGTGTGCAAGTGTCTGCTACATGTCCTGTTTTTCATATTTGATATTGTAGCAAATAGTGGCTAATCTAAAATCCCTCTAAGTGGGGCCCTGCATTTAACCTAGCCTCATTCAACCTCCCTGCTTAACCACTGCTGAGAAAAGAATACACAACTTTCAATTAGAGGTGCACCGAAATAGAAATGTAAAAACCAAAATAGAAACAATTGTCAGGCCAAAAACGAAAAAAAAAAAATGTAAATATTTTATTTTTTTATAAACGTTTACATTTTTTATGTTAATTTTTATTTATTTATTAATTTTTATAATATATTTTTTACTTTACTTTTAGTGGCTTCGGGGAAATATTAGGGGTCTAAACAGACCGCTGATATTTACCTTTTAAAAAAAAAAAAAGAGATTGAGAACACAAAGTCCTCAAACTCTTTTTCTGTATTTACATGTTATAAATGAACAGGAATCCTCTATGAGTGTTCCTGTTCTTTGATAACATGAGGACATGGTATGTTTACTATAACCACAATTATGAATGAACCGGAGTGGATATAGATCACTTCCATTCATTCATAATTGAGGATATATTAACCATACCATATCCTCAATTATGTACAAACACTCAGCGATCACTGATCGCTGAGTGTTTGTAGCCTGCTCTCCTCTCTGACACACACTCTCACAGGAGGCTGAGTGAGCGGTGCGAGAGGAGAACCCAGCCTCCTGTGACAGCGCTGTCTCCGCTCTGTGATAGGCGGACGAGCGGTGTGGGAGGAGAGACATCGGCCGCTCACAGCGCTCTTGTCCCGCAGCGCTCGGCCGGCTGTCACTTTCTCTCCTCCCCGCTGGGATACAGAGCAGCGCCCAGCAGGGAGGAAAAAAAATCACGGATGTGCCGATGTATCGGCAGGAAAATGGCATTTAGCCAAAAGTGCCTTTTTGGGCCGATATGTTTCGGCGGTCGATATATCGGTGCATCCCTACTTTCAATGCCATGGCTATCACTGAAAAGCAGGAAGAACAGCATAGGTATGCAAGAAGAACATATGGCTGCCTCTATTGTCCCACAATGAGAACATTGTTTAGTTTGAACATCTGTTTCAAGCATATCTGAAAAAAACAATTGCAGACAACTCCGTTCTCCTTAAAGTGGGACTAAACCCAAAAAGTAAAGATTTGTATGTTATATGGAAAAGCTAAAAGTGTTAATTGTACCGAAGTAGTACCCTGAAAAATATACCTTTTGTCTAATTCCGTAAAAATAAAAAACGTTTAAAAGTAGCAGTGCATTCCTGGTATGTGAGGATGCCTTGACTCTCCTGCGTCTACAGCCTCATAGCTGTATATGTGAACTCTAAGGCATTACTGCCTGTGACCACTAGAGAATTGGAGTGAGATATGGTGATGTCATAACTGTTCTTGCCCATGGTTCTCTCTGCTGGAGGCTGCGACATGGGGAGACTAATTTCCTGCTCCTCTACCAAGATGGCTGCATCCACACAGAGCAGAGCAAGGCATGGTAAGCCAGTAACGGGAAAAGATCAGCTGCAGGTAGATCAAAAGGCAATGCTGGTAATTAGTCTTTTGCTCTCTGCCTGCCTTTTTTGGGGCACAGCTTCCACAGTTCAGTTCCTCTTTAACGTCACTCTTAGCTAGACCCCTTTAGAACATACATAAAGCTGACAGTTTTCATAGTTAACCGATTAGTTGGTGAAGCACAAGGAGGGTATGCCCCATCACGATTTCCTCAGGAGATTGTAGCTTGTATGATTGGTTCATTAGGAATTTACATGAATGAGATGAGGTGGGAGGAATCACTGCGTTCGGTAGGGGAGCAGGTATTCCACTTATCTGGAAGTGTGAAAAACATAAAGGGGCCGGCAAGCACCAAAGTGGCAGGTTTTGAAAAAACGGTCATCGGAAAGTGCAAGTATATTGCCTCTTCTCTTGCAGGATTGGTATTTTGAGCACATTACTCTGTGATCACTTTTAAGTTTATCTATAGCCATTTTTTGGCCAGTGGAAACACCTATTCCAATAACATCTACAAGGGTGTTTTCCCTCACTAAGTGGAGAGATTTCCACTTAGATCCGGCTGTGTCTCTGGGACAGGAAGTGAAGGGAAATCTTTCCAGTAGGGAAAGCTCTTTACTTTTCAGCTTCTTACTTGTGACTGGCCTCCAGTTTATCCAGAGGTTCAGCTCTGCGTTGGATGCCATCCTGGAGTATGGAATCTGCTTTCTTGAAATTGCCTTTAGCTTCATATTCCTCTGCCCAGGCAATGTACAGCTGTGCATGTAGCAGTCCAATCCCTTGGCTGTGTAAGTAGCTGTACAAATCTACTGGTTCTGTGCAACAATTAGCCTAAAAAAACAATAGAAATCTGTGTAGGAATCAAATTATTTGAAGAACAACCATAGACAAGAAGTATCAGCATTCAATGAAGTCAGCTCGATTTTAAAGATCAAGTAGATAATTCAGGATTCCTTAAAAGTAGAACTGAAGCCAAGCAATTTTTTTTGTTTAAGTTTTGGGTAGCGTAAGGGGTGGATAATAACCCCGGACAGCTTTTTTTTGTGTCATGTGTCCAAATTGGGACAATTCCTCCAAATCACAGTAGAATGGAGAGGCACTGAGGCTCTGACCTTGGATTAATGATGGGGCTGGGTTTAGGGCTTGGATAGAAGTCCATGTATTGTGTACAGCATGGGTCAGGAATAAAGGGACACAGAACTGACCTGAAGTAGTTTCAGAAATAAAGTGCCTACACTTCAGCAGCATTGTTACTTTAGACAAAATGTTAGACCCCCTGTCAGGTTCATTCGGCATGCGTTCTATATAGATTTAAAGGATTATTTTATCCATTTAAGAACCCTTCCACACGGAAGCCTGTCAGTTCTGAGCAGCAGGGGATTCCTGACGATTAGAGCACTACGGAACGGATGTCACCCTTGTGGCATACGTGTCTATCCAGTTTTTCCCTTCTTGCGATGGAAGAAAAAGCTGAGCTTACCAGACCCACGTTAGGTCTATGAGAGTCAGATGTAAGCGAACACGTGTCTCTGTTCTGTTTTGTTTTCTGGACCTAAATGAAGTCGAGATTAATCGGATGGACGCACGTCCATTTATATCTGGCTACCCATGGACTAACATTGGGCCTTCAACCAGATCCACCTGAAAAACTGACAGACGGACTTGATCGGACCGCCCATCTGAAAGAGGCCTAAGGATTTTAGACCATGTAGTAGGTGTAGATTCAGGATGATGCCTAAAACATATGACCTAGCCTTCTGGGAAGGAAGGCAGAGAAAGGCATTGTCAGAGAAGCACTATGATCTGTGAGAAGTAGTAAATACCTTAGAAAGTGTTACTCTTATACTTTGCATACATGTAATAAAAAGAAGAAAAAAAAAAAATCCAACTCCTAGTGCACATAAATATCATGATCCAATAACTACCTGTGTGATGAGCTGCCCTTCTCCCCATCAAATTTGTATTGTTATACATATATAAAATTTGTGAAACCGTGTAAGCATACATTTCATACTTACAAATTTGATGGCGATGTTAAGGTAGCGCAAATCATCATAATAGCGCTTCTCCTGGTGGAACATTCTGACTGCCCTCTCCAGAAGAGGAGACAGATTGCTTTCCTTACCACCCTGGGGGTATGCCTGTTCTGCCCATTTTATATACCTGAAAGATATTGGATTAGAACAGAGGTTACCACATAAAAATTACCTTTTTAGTCTCAGTTCTCCCATCAATGACAATATTAGATCTGCAATGCAAGTTTTGCTCAGTTTATTCTGTGTGCAGGTGTTAAAATAGCCATTAACCTTAATGAAATAGGCAAGTGTGATGGCAAACGGTAAAAACTTGTCATACTGAGAATGACACTTCAGTTGCAAAAAGAAAAGGTTAAATAGCCATTAACCTTAATGAAATAGGCAAGTGTGATGGCAAACGGTAAAAACTTGTCATACTGAGAATGACACTTCAGTTGCAAAAAGAAAAGCGGTTTTCAAGCACTTCTATGAGCCACATTCAACATAATAGGATTTTGTACTCGCCTTAAAATCCTTTACTTTGCGACTCATGAGGGACACAGGAAGTGTCCCCGTGCCGCCTACAAGAGGATTCTGCCAAACAAAAAAACTGTAGACCAGCCCAGGCCATAGCGAGCCTCAGTTTAATAGCAAAGCAGTATCAAGCGCACGATTATAAACACAGAGGGGTGGGGACTGTGTCTCACTGGGTTTCAAGAAATGTATTTTACAGTGAATACAAAAACTATTTTCATGCTCATCCATTGAGGTACACCTGAAGTCTTAAACCTTAGGGATGTCTAAAAGCAATCCAACTGAGAGGTAGGCAACACAGCCAACTGGCACAACACAAAACAAGAAAGAAGACTGTCTGTAGCTCAAAGAGTCACCTGAAGGTTTTTACATCTGAAGCTGGCTACAGATGAGGCAGAAACACCTAGTAAAACTTATAGAATGTGTGAATAGAAGACCACAGGGCAACCTTACAAACCTATGAAAAAGAGGCCTGAAGCCGACATGCCCAACTAGAGCTCACTACCCTGGTGAAGTAAGCACTAACTAGAAAGGGGTAACCAGATCCTTGAGACCATAAGCTTGAATGATGATCTAATGAAGTCACCTAGAAATGGTGGAAGGAGAAGTCGGGGCACCTTTTTAGGGCTAATCTGAAATCACAGAAAGAGAGTATGACTTCCTAAAAGTGACAGATACTTTCACAGCCCATTTCAAACCCAGGAAATCCAACAAACATTGGCCCAGACTTAACTACAGCAAAGAGAGGATCCATCCCATAGAGAAACTTCTGGGGTAAAAGCCCTTATACTCATACTTAACAAACAAGCTCAAGACAAGTGGACTGATGAGGGAGATGCCCCCATCCCATAGAACTCGGGCTTTAATAGCCATGCCATTAAAGTCAGCGACTGAAAAGTAGGGAGGTAAATCAGTCACTGTGGCAGAGCGTACAGCGCTTCTGCATGAAGTCTTACAAGGACAGCATACTACATCCTCCTGGGCCAATCCAGGGCAATAAGGGCTACCAGAATTCCCTCCATCTTGATCCTGTGGAGCAAACAAGGAAGAACCTAAAAAGGGGAGGAAATGCAAAGTTCAGGTTGTGCAACCAATGAGACACCAATGTATCCACTGCTTCCACCAGCGGATATTTGGACCTGCATATAAACCTGTCCAGCTTGTTTTTGAACTTGAAGGCCAGGAGGCTCACGTCAAGCATTCCCCACCTGTGGCACAGGTCCTGGAACGTATCCGGGGGTATAGACCACTGCCCCAGGGGAGGTATTATGCCAGGAATAAAGAAGGTTAACAAGGCTGTAACATGATATTCTGACCGGGAAAGGATCTTCTTTACCTCTCTCACCACAGCAAGACTTCTTGTTCCTCCCTGATGATAAATGTATGCCACTGCCGTAGCGTTGTCTACCAATCGGGTGACCTTACAACAGGTTGGTCCAATGCAGGACAGCCATATCACCTGAAGTTCATCCACGATGTTGATCAGGAGACAAGATTTTACCGACAACCAAGTCCCTTGCACTAAAAAGAATGCCCAGGATTCCCCCACCTAGCCTGAGTATATCATCAGGAACTTCCAGAACATAGGGAAAGTTTTTGTAGCTTTCATTATTCACAATGAAGGAGAAAGTTATATATCCAATTATTTGGATGCTGCTTTGTTTACATTTTTCGATGGGCTATAGCCCAGAATGCGGTCTACGCTAACCGTCAATGTAAGGGGTCACATCTACAATGACCCCTCTATACCCAGCTATATAGTTACCAAATCTTACTGACATATATATATATATATAAAAAGTCATATCCAAATTACAAAAAAACGTCATACCTGTCCCAGACATCCAAAGGGTCATCACCATTGTAGAAGCGAAGTTCTAACTCAAATGTTCTGAAACAATAAAAAGGTTCTTTTAAATTAAAAAAAGTCTAGTGTATTTACTAAAAGACAAATTTTAAGCAAATGAAATGATACTACGGGACATCCTTGTAGCAAATTATAAATGCAACGATCCTGCTTCTATGCCAGCTGAAAGAATGATGGAAACCATAAAGATCTTTTTCTTGTCTTCTCAAATTAGCTGTAGGTAGTAGTGTTCTAATACATCTACACATTAGCATCTGGTGATGAGCGAGGAGCGAGCTTGGAGGGGTGGCTACTATACAACATACACAAGGATTATGGGGAACAAAGTAGCCACCCTCCAGAAGGAAGGACAGTGTCAGCACCAATTCAGAGAAGATTTGAGGATCTACAGCCGAGTGATAAACAAAAGGTACAGTTTTGTTAATAGTTAAAAGGTACTTCAATGTATTTTGGAAGTCAGGCCGCACGTCATGACCCGCCTCCCGGCTTCCTGATTGATCAGGAAGCCAGGCTGCCTAGCAACAAGTGAAGCTGGCTTCTTAGCCAATCAGAGAGCACGTCATAACCCGCCGCCCAGCTTTCTGATTAGAAAGGAAGCCGACTCCATGCTGCCGATAAAAGGTAAGTATCCTAGCATTTGATGCTCGGTATCAGCACCGATACTAGGATTTATTATTTATTCCCAACTAATTTATATTGAGATTGTAGTTCATCACGGCAGTGAGCTTGGAGCAGTGTCTACTTTTACAACACACACAGGGACCATGGAGAACAAAAGTAGCCTCCCTCCAGAAGGAAGGACAATGTCTGTACCAATTCAGAGATGGTTGGAGGATCTACAGACGAGTGATTCACAAATAAGATACATTTTTGTTAATAGTTAAGTTACTTGAATGATTGTTAAGATTAAACTCCCGAGTTTAGTGCCACTTTAAGAGCTCACTGGATTTCTGGCATGATCAACAAATTTATTTTTGCTGTACTTGCAGCATTTGTAAAGAGACAAAACACAGGGAATGTGCGTGCATTGGGGAATGTGCGTGCATTGTAGATATACGAAACTGTTTCCCCCCCCAGTATACACTTAATTGTGATGAGTGACCAACAAGGTGGTTCAGAAGACAAACTTTTGCAAGTAGAGTGAAGAATTGCAGCAATGGGGAGCTGTGTCCATCTATGGATCTACTACCATGAGTGATTTCCTCTAAAAGTAACCCGTGTTTTCGTATTGTCTCATCATATACTCCATTTGAATTGCCTAGGTTTGTGACAATGCACCTGATATGCCCACTGATTTCAGTGGAGAATCTTTAGCTACAATAATAAAACACAAATACATAATACATCAAGTCTGGGAGTATCTGTAACATCATAGGCAAGGTGCCATGTATCACCACTTCAAAGGAGAACTATGAGGTGAGTGAAAATCACTCAGCCTCATAGTTCAAGCCGACATGTGACAATGAAACTGTCACACGTCGACTCAATAGATCGGGAAGTGAGCGAACACATACCGTCGCTCGCTCACTTCTCAATCATATTCCTGCAAAGAGCCGTGACTGTTACTCACGGCTCCCTGCAGGGATTCCCCCCCTCCTCCAGCGCTGACTGGCGGAACGGACGGGGGAGGGCACAGCTAGCTCTGCCTCTAGATAGGCAGAGCCAGCTGTCAATCACGCAGCTGGGTGGATCTCGACAGTAATGTCGGGATCCGTCCCGGCTGCGGCGGTCTCAGTATACCGCAAGCTACATACTGAGCTTTGGGTCACTGGAGGACGCTAGTTTGTGTCCTCCCATGACCCTGGGGAGAACTATGGGGAAAAGCGCTGACCCATAGTTCTCCTTTAACAAAAACAAGAATGATGTATGTGGAGATATTACGCATCAGGTTGGGGACAGTATAATCACACTCACTGCTTCTGTTGCTGGATGCTATGATGGTTAGAACTTTCTTGCTGGGAAAGAACTTCTTGAAGAGTGGACATAGCTCTCCCTTGTCGAAGAGGCTGAACATTTTCTTTGGACAGCTCCCACTCATCCCCGGCTTGTGCCATGGTGAACTGCCTGCAAAACAAATTATGGTTAACAGTGGAGGAAGATAGAGTCCGGTCAGATGAATCTGATTACAGTGGACTTTTCCACTGTATTATAAATCTCTACATAATCCCAAAAAACAAAAGATTAAAAAAAGTGATTGACAGTATGATTTGGCCTTCTGTGTGTTGTGCGAGAGGCAACATGGTGAAGCCCCATGTGGGAAATAACTACTGAGGTGTGAATGGGACCCAGGACAGAAAGGCAGAACAAAATGATAAGATGTATTGTCCTCTGTATTTGGTTTAGATGGGATCTCCAGAAGTTCTTGTACTGTGCACATTTAGAACATGCCTATAATAGTCCTTACTGTCTATTTCTACAGTCATATTTCTTTATTCTGGACATCCTTTAGTGGATCAAAGACCGGCACCAGCCCTGGAGGGACTCCTGAAAATGACTGGAAAAAAGGGCACGTATCCTTTAGGTCCATTTGAGGTGACATTACCGCTCTCTCATAACGTACAGATGAAGATTTCCCAAGTTCTGACAGGCTTAGCCTCCATTAACATTCTGTGACAGACATCTCCTTCCCCTGGCCCGCCCTATAGAAGTCCATGGGGATGTACTGGTGCAGCACAGTCAATGGAGGCCGGGCCCACAAAGTCCCATCATCCATTCACAGGATCTGTAAAGGAATACAAGTCCCATCTGCCACTGTGGGACTAATTAATTCCAGTGGGTATATTCACACCTTGCATCTAGATGCTTTTATCTCTAGTCTGTTTATCTGCCTTTTCAAAAAATAGAAGTCAGGTGCGTCTAGGAATAAATGTGACCTTTCTTAACGCAGCAAAACACATGCAAACATGTGTTGATCCTAGGATTTCATACCAGCTGCATCTAAACACGCATCCTCCTCTCAAATGTACAACGAACAAAATAGGGTTTAATATCAATTGAAATGAAACAGGAATCAGCTAGTCACTGAAAAGTTTTGTACTGCACACTGGTATGTGGTCCTGACATAAGAAGAATGACACTGGTCTACCAAATAGTAGAGGTTTGGAAGAATGTCCCCGGATATAGTACAACGTTTCATGTTATCAGATCCCTCTGATAGCACTAGAATGTGTTTTTACTGCTTGTGTCTAGCAGCCATCTATACCTGGACTGAGAACACAGCACTGAGCGTCGGCTTTATACCCAGGACCGTTCCCAGCACCCACATAGGCCGGACTGCAGCCAGTACTGGGCGCCCTTCCCTGGTATACACAACGTCAGAGGCAGCGCTGAGTATAACTCATTCGGTTACGGTAGCAGTAAAGCGCCATATGTCCGGCATACGGAGACAACAATCCGGTACTCACCTTCTCCCGTTATATCCTCCACAGCACACACTACACTTCCTACATTCAAACTACACGCCGCCTTCTGATTGGCCAGCAGCACGACATGTCACGTGCACGCATCTCTCCGTCACTTGTGCTTTCGTATCACGTGACTCCAAATAATAAACAACAAAGCATTATGGGAGGTGTAGTTTAATTGTTGTCATACCGTTTTTAACTGTAAAATCTGGTGAGGGGAGGAGGAACGGTGTTATTTAATAATGAAGTGCCTGTATGCTGTTTGGCTTTCTCTTGTCTGCTTTGTGTGTGTGTGTGTGTGTGTTAATTATTGGAGAATACGGGATACTCTTTTATAAAGTGCTGCAAGACCAATCAAAAGTATCTGTTAATGAATAGTATTGTGAAGTGCCATGTTAATACTCATTTAAAATCACAAAACCGCACACCATTCATTCCTTTAGCAGCACTACATATTATTATAATAAACCGCTTTAGTCATTCAAATATATATGTCTTCTCTGACAGACAACCTTACAGATTGAAAGCTCTTCCACCATCTGTATCCTCCCTTATATTTTAATTGTAAGTTCTTCCCCTGTCTGTACCCCCCTTATATTCTAATTGATTGCAAGAATAATATAAAGCTACATACTCTGTGTTGCGCACCAGGCCTGTGTGGCGTCTCAGGAGGCTGTGCAGGGTCTCAAGAGGGCTTTGCGGGGTCTCAGGAGGATATGTGTGGTTTCACCAGGGCTGCATGCGGGTCTTAGCAGGGCTGCATGCGGGTCTTAGCAGGGCTGCATGCGGGTCTCAGCAGGGCTGTGCGGGTGGGTGCGGTAACACCAGGGCTGTGTGTGGGTCTCATCAGGGATGTGCACGGTCTCACCAGGGCTGTGCGGTGTCCCCATGGCTTTGCGGTGTCACCAGGGCTGCGTGAGGGTCTCAGCATGGCTGTGCAGTGTCACTAGGGCTGCATGCGGGTCCCACCATGGCAGTGCGGTGTCACCAGGGCTGAATGCGGGGGCTCAGCATGCCTATGCAGTGCCAACAGCGTTGCGTGAGTGTCTTAGCAGGGATGTGTGGGCTTGTGAGGTGTCACCTGGCTTGTCTGCATGTTTCAGCAGGAGGATGCGGGCTCACCATGACTGTTCGGGCGGGTGCTGGCGACAGGAAGGAGTAGGGTAGAGTCCATGAACCCATAGCACTCAAAACCGCTGTTCCTTATAAAAAATGGGTGTTGCGGCAGTTGACGGATGGCAAACGTTTATAATCACAGGATAACCTCAACACGGGCACTCCAAGTAATGAATTAATGGCGTCTGTTTATTGACGCATGAAACATAGCACAATGCATCAAAAAGCAACATTTCTGGGTCTCACAAGATCCCTTTCATCAGGCAAAATGAGCCAATGTGTCACATGCAATGCCTGCCACAAGGAAAGATGGTTGGTTTTGGGAACACTCAGTAAACACAGTAGTACTATGGAGTGGCTGGTAGGGTCACATGATAAAATAAGCATTACATCACTTCCATGCATCCCGAAATTGAGTGTTAGCATCCGCAATATTGGCATGGCAATTGAACAAAACATTTCAGGACTTTCATACAAGATTTGTCAAGTCACTGATGGTATTATTGAATGCTCTGATGAACGATCTTGATGAATTTTCACACGAAAATACGAATGAAAATGTACCAGTGTATGACCAGCTTAAGAATATCATGTATAGTTCAATTGTACATATTCCTCATATACATCATACATATACATCCTTAGGGTTATTTACAAAAGGGGTGAAGAGTTTGTAGAAGGCAGGAGAAGTGAGCAATCTAGGCCAACATAGCTGATTTGGAAAAATTCTCCTATTCAGCTCACTTTCCTGTTCAGCTATGTTGTCCTAGATTGATCACTTCTCCTGCCTTCTCCAAACCCTTCACCCTGTTTACCTAATAATCTATAAACAATGACATTATATTAGAGCCAGATTATGTGTCACTTCAACATTATAATATACAGTGTGTACATCTGTAATGGTTATTATATAATAAGCTGTTGGGTAAAATCATCTTGGTGAGTCAGCGTCCGGTTATTTTGAAAAGATATTATAAATATAAGATGGATTGCAGACTTCTTATATGCAAACTGCAGGATTATAGTCATTGTATATTGTTAAAGAGCAAAGGAATGCAAAAACAAAGAAATGTATTTCTCCTGTACTTTTCTGTGGTAGCTCTAATGTCTAATAATAAAAGGAAAACTCCACTTTCATGGAGCATATAGATTTGCTACATATAGATTTGCTACACAAGCCATTTTGTAATTTAAAGGGTTTGTTAACCTTTAGGCACATTCTCCTCCTGCATTCCAGCATGATTTGCAGATTACAAATCACTATTTCGCGTAAAAAAAAATGAAATGTTCTTGTGCATGTTATACCTTAGGGTCTGCGTGGCCTGACCGCAAAAAGTTCTTGGCAGGTGATCCCCCTCCATCCCTGTAAACTGCAGGATGTGCCAGCGCTCCCCTGAGACAGAACAAATAAGCGCATGGGCTCGTTCAAACACTTTGCATATGCTGCGCCCTCGCTCTCCTCTAGGGATGTGCTTTTCCCCTCTGTAACAGGAAGAAGAGCCACAGCCACCAAAGGGAGAGAGCACGGAGCTTGTTCGTCCTGTCTTGGGGGCCGGGAGGTGCATCCTGCAGTTTACAGGGATGCAGTGGGATCACCTGCCAAGGATTTTTTGTGGTCAGACCACGCACAGCCCTAAGGTATGATTGGGAGGAAACCACAATGCCTGCGTTCCGGTCTGGTGCAATCGCAAAACTTAATGCTTGTACTAACACACCGGTGGTATACAGAATGCCACCAGAATTGTAATTTCCTGCTTGTGCGTGATTAACTCACAGATTCTCCCAGAAGACTGTACTAAGATACAAGTAAAATTTTAGGCATACCCTGCAATAGGGATTTCATTTAAGGTGCGATCCTTCATACTTCTAAAGGGATGCAAACACTGCAGCTTTCCTCAACAAAACACTGAGCGTCCACTAGGTGGTTGTAATGAACCCAACCCTCCCTTTCAGGATTCAGTCTGGAAAGGACATGGTGAAACAAACAGCTTTTTCTTCAGAAATACAGATAAAGGTAGGAATCTTCAACAAAGTTTGGTAAAATCCTTGCAATGTACATTGATCAGCCAGAGAATATTTTTTTTTTTAAATAAAAGTGGAGTAAAACTTTAACAAAGATCTGAAATACAGTATTTGTAAGTTTACACCAAGTGCTCCTATGTATTTTCTCAGTACAGGGCATTAAAAATGAAATGGGCAGTGTAAACCTTTACAGTGCCAATTGCTTGTATGCCTGTACTTGTCACTTATGTTGCGTTACAACTTTATCCCTGCCAATCACTATATCCTGATCTGTTTCCCAAGCCTGAGACGGTGACACTATTACCTTTCCTAATTGGACATTTGTTTAATTAATTGCACATTTTGTCTCTGCATCATCAGACTGGTTTAATTTTCCTTGCTATGCTTGGATGCCCCTCAGGTGATGAATCACCGGGGGACTAATGTCTCTGTCCCTTTCATTTATTAATGCCAACTGGTCACAGGAGACAGTGCTAATTACAGGCACTGTCAGCTTATCCGGCCACTGAGACGCTCCTTAATGTGGTGTGGTGCCTGTGATGATTTATATATCTGGACTGAGCTGTGTTTGTCAGTCTGCCATTCTAGGGTGCTGCTGACAGATCTGGAGTAAAGCTTTTCCTGTGACACATGCGGAAACGTATTTGGAAATGATGTATATACCCTGC
Organism: Nanorana parkeri; assembly: GCF_000935625.1. Classification (NCBI taxonomy): domain Eukaryota; kingdom Metazoa; phylum Chordata; class Amphibia; order Anura; family Dicroglossidae; genus Nanorana; species Nanorana parkeri. The sequence continues at coordinate 565,966 of NW_017306654.1, read as the reverse complement.
ATACAAACCCTTTTCTATCTAGATATTCATAAACTGCAGTGTACCAAGCTAATGAACAGGTCATACATTATGCCTATGTCTAAAGTACAATTTTACTGCAGTAGAGCTAATGACTTCCTTAGGGGCTACATGAGCATGTTGTGTGCCAGTCTTTGGTATCTATATGCAGTATGCATTCTTAATGTGAAACTTTAGTTACAAATAAAAAAATTGCTAAGAGAGAGTTTTATAGGAAAATAGACTTTGTGTATCTATTAATGTATCTTCTGCTTAAAAATCCTTTCCCCTCTATAACAATTTTTTTGATAGTTCGCACTGCGCAGTGAAATGTACATCCCAGCAGTGGCGGACCTAAGGAACAAAGGGCCCTGGTGCAAGATTTTTTGTCAGGTACCGTGTTTCCCCGAAAATAAGACACTGTCTTATATTTTTTCTGGCTCAAAAAAACACACTGGGTCTTATTTTCGGGGTAGGTCTTATTTTTTTTAATTATGTATAACAACCCAAAGTTAAAGTAAATCCAAATTAAATAATCCAAAATGGCAAAGTTAAGAATAGTGTGATCAGGGCAATCAGGGGTGCCGTACCTTTCCAAGAGCAATTTGGTAACCAGAAAAAGCGAAGCGCGCTTTCACTATCGATTCCTGGCAGGCGGAGTGCATTTGGTATCCCTCCGCCTGTGACAGGAGTCGGCGCTATAGAGGAAACGGCGGCTTATGCGGCTCTGCTCCCTCCGCTGCCGCCTCGCTTCCTCTAGCGCTGGCATTGTTGGCACCGCTGATTCTCTCCCTCGGCTCTTCAGGTTCCCCCTTATGCTACCCCCTGGTAACAACTGGGTCTTATTTTCAGGGTAGGTCTTATATTTTAGCAATTCCCAAAAATAGTACTAGGTCTTATTTTCGGGGGAGGTCTTATTTTCAGGGAAACAGGGTAGATGTGAAGGAACCAGGGGTAGATGAGGAGGGTCTCACCAGGGGCAGATGCGGAGGGTCTCAGCAGGGTAGATGTGCGTTCTGTGGTTCCACAGAAGACAGCCGCAAGGTCCCCAGCAAGCCAGACCATGCCTTCTCCAATGGCCTGGACCGGATCTCCCAAGCCCTCCCATAACCGGATCTCACTGGGCCCCCCAGCCTCGTCCCTGGTGCAGCTGCACCGGCGGCAGGTCCGCCCCTGCATCCCGACTTATTCCCAGAATCTAAAAGGGCAATGTAACTCTTGCATGCATGCACAGGAGTTTCATCAGAAGCAGCAGTAGAGGAGAAGCGGCGAAGACACAGGTACGTTTTAACCTGTTTGAAAAGTTTTTTTTTTTTAATGTTTTTGCATTTATCTACTGCTTGCTAGCAGTAGATATATGCAAAAACCGCTGAGGGTTTAATAATCCTTTATGATACTTGAATGCATTTTTAAGATTTAACACCTGAGTTTAGTGTCATTTTATTCAACATATCTCTCTTTCTCTTTCCTTGGGGACAGGAGACCAGAAGAGACCCTTTAGCACCCAGGAAGGAGTGTCGCCCTCCTTATGATACCACATAATATTAACATAGTTTTCCATAAAATATTATTCAAAATCTATTTTTATAACATGCATTAATTATTGCCTCCTAAATACAGTTGGAAAAAAAAATGATTTTCCATGTAGAGTTTATTTTTCACCATTTACCAAGCCAAATTCTCTATATACTATAATTTGGCTTAAACCTTTCTAATTTCGCTTAGTTAAACTAGGGCTTTTGGTATTAGTCTCTTGTAGCCCCTGCTCAGCAGAGGTCAGAGTGGGAGAAGGAGAAGCACCCAAGAATCCAATCAGTTTATGTTCTGACAAGTACCTTAATGATAGGAGAATAGAGCAGAGTGATAGAGATATAAGCTCACCGGGGTGTGCTGCTTCGCCTTCAATGTCCAGTAACAGGCTGGGGGCAGGGAGAAGACCTGTGAGTGTTTTTTAACTGCAGCAGGGACAAAGAATGTCTCCTGCCCTGCCAGACATGGCTGTGAGTGTAGCTTTAAGAAGCGTTGTCCTTTAATGACTTTGTTCTAAGCTCAAAAATACTTGTGTCCCTGCCAGCCACTCCATCACCAAGATAAAAGTTTAATTCTGGCTTTCTGATTGGCAGCTAACAAGTGGATTGTTAAGCAGAGAAACCCTAACTGTAGGTAGTGTCTCACTTATTTCTTGTACACATTTTCCGTCTTTCTGGTCAGCAGTGGCTTGGGGAGAACAAAAGGCTTGAAGAGGAATTAAATTTTAATGTCATGGTAGAAAGCACGATGTAATGGATCATCCAGTCTACACACTCAGCCATGACCAATGGGGATCATATAGATTTCCAATTTATGTTACAATACCGCTAGATATACTGTACACACTATTCTAAAGGTTTGTACTATTTAATCTTTCATAACAATATCATTGATCGAATAACTCTACCCTATGATACTCGAGTCAGTTCCATCATTAAAATACCATAGAGTAAAATTATATAAATCTGAAGTAGAAATACAAGGCCTCTTGTTCTCTATGGAAGTATGCAGCCGTACGCCGCCATACGCTCACCCAAACTGCACATCCACAGACAGGACCCACACGGATGTGCAGCAAGGGTGAGCATACAGCCGCATACTCCCATAGAGAAGAACAGGCTGCTGTGTACAATCACACCCAGTACCTGTCCTTCCCGGTCCTTCCCGGGAAAGGCCTCAATATGGCCGTGCACACCGCACCGATATCTATGGGCTGGCTCTTAGCTGTGTGAATGAGGCCTTACTCCATCCCCCCCAAAAAAGTGTTTTGGCTTCAGTTCTACTATAAGATTAAGCTGGCTATGCACTATGCGAATTTCGTCCAGCTCTTGAATAAACTGATTGGAGGAGCTGGTTGGAAAGGTTTCGAACGGGCAGAGCCGGCAGCCAAATGAGCTGCCAGTTTTGTTTGGGTATTTTGACAGCGGCCGGTATAAGAATGCAATGAACATAGCAGGAGATTCCTTGATCAGCCCTGCAGGCTGAACATAGAAAATATTACAGTGTATGGCCAGCTTAACTTAGAAACCTGTAAATACCTCTGTTAGAAAAGAGATCATTTATCTGTTTTGGGCAGAGCTGTGATCTTTGACAATATAGTTTTTACATATGTTATTTCCGCATTTCATACATGTAGAGACTGATGGAGGGTTTTTTTGTTTTAAACCCCATACACTGTGTTTGTACCTTCAATAAAATATATATTACATTCAATTACATTTTAACCATAAAAAATTACACATATATATCAATAAAACCATCAGTGGCCAAAAATCCCACTGACTGGCAAAAGTACCTTAATACCTCTGGCTCGTATCACATACAGCATAATTAGAACACAGTAATAAGTTGGTTCTGGCAGGCACTGGTCCTGGCTGCACAGGCAGTGGGCCTGGCTGGTACTGGTACTGGCTATACAGGCACTGGTCCTGGCTGGCACTGTTGCTGGCTGCACAGTCATTGGTTCTGGCTGGCACTGGTGTTGGCTGTGCAGGCACTGGTTCTGGATGGCACTGGTACTGGTCGCACAGGTACTGGTCCCAGCTGGCATTGGTGCTGGCTGCACAGGCACTGGTTCTGGCTGGCACTGGTGTTGGCTTTACAGGCACTGCTTCTGGCTGACACTGATGCTGAATGACTCTGGTACAGTACAAAGCAGAAAAGTCACGACTTAAGCTGTTCTATCTTCTCCTCTGTCATTTCTCAGTGCTTTCTGAGATATTAGGAACCTCCAGTGCCTTTCCCCTAGTGCCTTGTAAACTCTTCAAAAATGCTTCTCGAGCATGCCATAACTGCTATAGGAGCTATAGGAGGTAGTTGCCAAGTGACAAAGCCTCCCTACCACGACATGCTGTATAATATTTGTAACACGAGGTAGTGCAACCGCACATGTGTGTACTGCACTGTTCGCTGACTATTGATCAATCTCTAAGATGTGTTGGTAGGCATAGGCAGTAGGGAAGCTTTAAAAATACGCTGCTGTGCGGTGACCTGTGGTGGCATCCAGCCCACTGCAAAAACAGGCAGCATGCTGCATTTTGCCGCAGCACAGCGCACTATCCCTCACACGCGCGTTGTGGTGTGAAAAGGGCACAGAGAAAGTCGTGTGAGCAAATACACTGCAGTCTGCAAGACAAGTCCAAGCTAACATCTGCCAATGCAGCCATATATACCCAGTAACATTTAGGTGTGGATGGAGGACCAGGTAGCAGCCTGGCAAACCCGGGAGACTGAAGCCTGCTATCATAATAAGTCACTGCTAAAAATAAGGGACTCACAACATCGGTAATAATCTCCTGTCGTAGACAGAATTAATTTCGATACCACGCTTATCCCAGAAGAAAAAGGTTAAGGTGCACCTATATAGCATAATGCTAGAGAAACTGACATGGACACAAGAGCATCTGTATAGCACTTTCTACTTTATTAGGATAAACAACTGATATTTATTGCCATAATCATTAATAATGTAGTCTAGGTGTTAGCTACTCAACTTTAAAACTAAAGTTATGTGTCCTTTCACAAAATAATTAATATCGGCAAGATTAGAATAAAGTGTGTTGAAGGTTGATATAAGTTAAAGAGGTGCTCTAAATGAGTGGGTGTGCTTTATATCTTTGTCAAATATCTCCCAAGTGATGTGGTAAACCTCAAGGGAAGATGATTTACAAGCCTGAAGCATGGTAAAAAGGACCACATCAAAGAGACACCTCTCCCACAGGAGTTTGGATTTGATAGCCATACCATTAAAGCCAGTGACTAACATGCAGGATGTAGGAAACTGCAATGGAGTGTCTGCAACCATACAAACCAAGTACTAGGCTCTTCTCTTCTCTAACCAAGAACTTTTAGAAAGATAGGAATGCTTTCTGTTTTGATACTCCATAGAACCTGAGAAAGAAGCCTGAATGGAAGGAACATGTAAGTCAGGCACTGCGCCCAGGTAGGGAGAAGAGCAGATTCCTTCATCAACGCTTACAAGCGTTGATGGAGGAATCTACAGCTGTCTTCATTGTATTATGACAGCAGCCGCTAGCTGCTATCAGAATACCCAAACAGAACCAGCAACTAATTGGCTGCCCACTCTGTGCGTTTGAAGATTTTCTGACTGGCTCCCTTTGATCAGCTGATAGAGGGATGCCGGCTGAAAGGGTGCTGACAGCGGTACCCACTGTGCGAATTTCATCAAGAACCAGCCGAGATTCGCATAGTGTATGGCCAGCTTTGAGCAAAAAAAAATGTGTTTGCGGAAAGTTCTTTTGATTTTATAATAGTCACTGGGCTCCAATCGATGATCATTTTCAACTGTGTGGGCAAAAAAAAAATTACGCAGGATGGATTTTTTTTCTTGAACAAGTGAAATTCGAACATTTAATGTGGTTTTCATCCATTCATTTCAAAATCGAATGTTAAAATCAGACAAAATTTCCAATAAGATTCTACAAGTCTAAGTGGACATTATCGAATATTCTAACCAGATTCTTCATATGAATATTTGTGTGAAAATCTACCAGTGGGTGACCATTTTGAGCCACAGCCACAATTTCTGGTGGACACTGTTATTTTACATTTCAGCCAATGCCCTTGTTCCCTCTAGTCATATCCATATGGCATTGGATATCAGGAATAATTGGCAGCTACATTGGAGAGGGTTTGGAAGGACCCTTAAAATGTTTCTGTTGCTGTGCTGCATGACATATTGAGAGTCAGGAAGATGTGAGCGTTTTTGTCCCTATAGACCTCAATAGAAACACAATGCGCATCACAAGCATTTTGCATGATGTCACAGATGCTATTGCTTTCCATTGGGCCAAATAGAAAAATGCCTGAAGCTGAGTGAATGCAAACTAAAAAGTCTCAAAGACGCTTTTAAAAAAACACCTGAAAACACAGAAACCAAGGTGTGGGTGGATCCAGGCTAAAGGAGACACTGTTTCAGGGTCCAGAGCTCTGCTTGCAGCAATGTAATATCACACTGGTAACATTACATTACATCAGACCATTTATAAAGCTAATTTACTTTAATGCCATCTTCATTGGCAATGGTTACAAGATTAAATAAATTTCACTTTTGTAACTGGGAGGCACCAAACTGGTGGTGCCATCTAACCTTAGGCTGGCTTTGACCTTATTCAATTAATTAACTGTGTTGTTGTTCCTTCTTGTTCACTTTATCTGAGAGGTGAGTACATCCTGTTGTGTATCTTTCCCGCCTGAGGTCAGGAGATTTAGTTGTATCCTGACCAGGACGGTGTCATTAGAGATCGGATACAACTGCCACAAAAGCTGCTCATTAGACCCAGTGAGCAATTTTCTCCTAATACATTAAAAGCTATTTAGCCTTAAAAAGTAAGGCTATAAATAATGTGGAAACCCTGAAGAAGGTACCCAAGGTTTAGATCTGGATGATTTTTTTTATTTTTAGGGGAAAAAAACATATAAGGTGCTCTGCCACAAATACCGTGTTTCCCCGAAAATAAGACACTGTCTTATATTTTGTTTGACTCAACAAAATGCACTAGGTCTTATTTTCGGGGTAGGTCTTAATTTTTTTTTTTTTTAATGTACAACAATCCACACTTATTACCGGTAGAAGACTTACAAGACAGGAGTGAGTGGCAAAGTTAAGAATAGGGTGATCAGGGCAGTCAAAGGTGCCGTACCTTTCCAAGAGCAATTTGGTAACCAATCGCTGGCCAGAATGAGGGAAGTGCGCTTTCACTATCGATTCCTCACAGGCGAAGTGCATTTGGTATCACTCCGCCTGCGACAGGAGCCGGCGCTATAGAGGAAGCATCGGCTTATGCGGCTCTGCTCCCTGCGCTGCCGCCTCGCTTCCTCTAGCGCTGGCTTCGTGGGTCCCGCTGATTCTCTCCTGCCTCTCCCGCGGCTCTTCAAGTTTCCTCTTATGCCACCACCGGCCCTGGGAATGGTCACAACTAGGTCTTATTTTCGGGGTAGGTCTTATATTTTAGCAATTCCCAAAAATAGCACAAAGGTCTTATTTTCGGGGTAGGTCATATTTTAGGGGAAACAGGGTAATAGATAAAAGATAAATAAAACTCAATGTACAGAGCATAAACACCACGGTAGGTACACAAATCTTAACCTGGTGGTCCAATGGCTTCCATGGCTGCCAGTGGTTGATCTCAAGACATTTGCAATCATGAGGTTGTATATTGGTTTTATTGTTAGACTATGTATATAGATGTATACTATGGTATTAACTTGTAGAAATAAAATACTTTGTTTTTAGATACATGCATTGTCTAGGCACCTTTAAAGTTTGTTTGCTATTTGTTCTTGGTTTATTTGTTCAATTTCTGGGGTGTGGTGCCTATCTCTAGGACAGCGGCCTGTTTCTATAAGTTCTCAATAGAATATAAGAGAAACTTTAGTGCAAAAAAATAAAAATAAATGCACATTCTTTTCTTTTATGAAGAAGTCTGCAGATTTGTCTCTAAAAAGTGTCATTTCTCTTTAAAGCTTCACCCTACATGCTGACTTATATACTCTTACACTATCTGCAGATTCCCCACCCTCCTCCCTCTTCCTAACAGGACTTCTGAAGTAGTCTTAACTGAACATTTGTAAATAGATCTGACTGGCCTGTTTAATAAGTAAACTCTCTGCGGTGACATGCTTGCGCTCATTCTCACTGTGGAACCTGAACCTTCAGTTATTAAAAATGAAAATCTGTCTCAGTCTCTCTCTACCTTGTAACATCATCTGGAAAGGAGAGAAGGTAGTGAGAAGAAATGATTTCAGAGCAAAAAGAACAGTTATACTTTGGGATTGTCAGCATGTCTGATGTACCCTGACATATGAGTGATCTGAATGTGACAGGGAGCTCTTCAATACATTAGTATAACACTAGATTCTGATGGTTATAGTTTATTTTAACAATTTGTGGTTCATTTTAATATGGATAGGCTGAAAGCTAGCAAATTCACACCTAAAAGTGAAAACCTCACCAGCAGTGACTCCTCCTGTATTTTATGGCTTAGTCCACAGCTATAGTCAAAGTCACATAGGCTCTGTTGTGTGTTCTCTTTAGCTAACTCATAGTGCTGTGGGAATCCTTTCTCATGTATTTATTGGCAATTTATAAAACAAAGGCAACCATTAATTAACACGGAAACCGGGAAAAGCAAATATTGTCTAAATCAGGGGTTGCCAAATTCCGGCCCTCCAGCTGTGGTGAAACTACAAATCCTATTTTAACCTTCCTGTATGTATTTGGAGTGTGGGAGGAAACCAGCGTGCCGGGAGGAAACCCACGCACGCACAGGAAGAACATGCCTAATGTGAATTTATTAAATACACTTCTGTGGAAAGAAATATGGGCACCACCATTGCTGTCCTCCTTCTAAAAATGTAAGTTTGTGAATGAAATCCTGAAAAGTCAGAAATCATTCAAGTGACACTAAACTCAGTAATTAAATCTTAAACATGGATTCAAGTACCCTAACTTTTAACACAAATGTATCTTATTTGTGTATCACTCGGCTGTAGATCCTCAAATCATGTCTGAATTGGTGCTGACACTGTCCTTCCTTCTGGAGGGTGGCTAATTTTGTTCCCCATGGTCCCTGTGTGTGTTGTAAAGTAGTCACCACTCCAAGCTCGCTCCCGTGATGGACTACAATCTCATGTTTAGTTTACTCATTTGTATTGAGATTGTAGTCCATCACGGGAGCGAGCTTGAAGCTATTTTTCAGCACCAATTCAGAGATGATTTGAGGATCTACAGCTGAGTGATACACAAATAAGTTACATTTTTGTTAATAGATAATGTACTTACAGTATGTGCATTTTTAAAAATTTTACTTTTGAGTTTAGTGTCACTTTAAAGTTTCTTCCTCGGCCATTATACTATATTGGATCTAAAAACCACGTATTTATATATAGAACAACAGAGGTACAATGTATTATACAACTGGTTTTGTTTCACTTTGTATTACTTTTGTTCTGCGTATAAATAAGTGGATTGTGTTTGCCCAGTTGTGTTTGTGTTCTCTTTGTAACATAATATTATTCCTTAGGGAGAATGGTAAGCAATTAATCATGTAAAATGTGCTTACAGTTGCATTGTAAATGTCATGCAATTTATTTTAATGCGGAGACTGTAAATTATCCACGTAGCCTAGGTAATGAAAAGAAGAATCAAGCTATAATACAAGCTAGCCTACGAACAGCTATAAACATTGTGTAGATATGGTTATAAAATAATGAAAGATTTGAACGTTACGATTCGGGTTGCCACCTTTTCTTCCATCGAAACCTGAACACACAGATGTGACAGACGGAACTTTTTTGGGGCTTATTCATATGTAAATATCACAGTCAACACTATTTTCAGTGGGGAGGGGGGGGGGGACAGTAGCCCCTATCTTGATTTTGGTTGCCCCTGTCAAAACCCGGACTGTCCGGGTGAATCCCGGACAGGTGGCAACCCTACTTACGATGCCCACCTGACTATCCAATAATCCCACTGAAGGGCAACACCATCAGTCTCTGCCTAGCCTCTAGATTAGTTATATCACATTGCCTGTTATTTGCAGTATATGTAAACCTAATCAATAAAATCTAATTTAAGCCTTATCATGGTAATGTAATTTTAAAAAGTCAGTTTCAATATTTTCCGGCATTTGCTTAATTGGTGCCCCTGGGAGGTACAAAAAACAGCCCTAGCTGCAGTGTTCACCTTCTGTCCCTCTACAGCAGGATGGCCAAACTACGGCCCTCCAGCAGTGGTGGAACTACGAATCCCATGAGGCTTTGCAAGATTCTCACAGCCACAGATATGACTCCCGGAGAGAGATGCTTCATAGGATTTTAGTTTAACCACAGCTGGAGGGCCGGAGTTTGGCCATCCCTGCTCTACAGTCATTCCTTTCTGCCACTAGATGTCCTCAGTCCTCCAGGTTGAATGCCACTTGTGAGCCCTGGGCATCATCGACCACCATTCCCTTAAGGGGGCATTACCACAGCACCCTGCATTCACATACAATGATGTAATATTTACTGTGCCTTTGTGAGTGCATTCACTTATTTTAATACCTTGTTAATAAATGATTTTACACCAGAGGTGGCGATCTGTATTTTTGTGTTCTAGGGAGAGTTGTAGGTGACACTGAAGGTGCACTGAGATAGGTATTGGATACCTGATGGGATTGGATACCTGCTAATACTGTTATGATCAATAAAAATTACCCTTACGTCCAATCACATTTGTGCTTCCTCTTTTTCTCCATTTTTGTTGTTCTAGGGCTGCAAAACTGGCAACCTTAACATGCCTTTAACCCTTTCACTGCCAGGCCCTGCACTGCCCTTCGAACCTCAGCTGGCCAGACCATTATTTCACCTTATATTTTTCAACTGCAGCTTTCAGAGTTTTTAAAATACCCCCCATAACATACATTTTCTGAAAGCACAGGACTGGAAGAATAAAACTTATTGAGTTAATAAATAACAAATATTTGTAAATTTTAAATTGTGCCTTTTTGCAAGCTAATCAAAACTGTTATAAGCAACTTTTGCTACAAATCTGGAGGTTGGCCTCACACTTATGTGTTGTGGTAACGTCTGATCTGCAGTGCCGTTTGGGTGCTGTGTTGGTGTGTGTTGCCATAAACTGATGCCGGCATACATTTAATCTGCAATGCAGAGTATACCAATGCACATCAATGCATCACACGCTTTGCCATGCGCTGCCACTCAGTTAAATTAATGTTATTTTTTATAGTAAAAAAAAAAAAAGTAAAAAAATTAAGCAATGCAATGTGTTCCAACAATGCGCCGTAGAACATGTGAATAATGCATACCATACTATGGTGCACGGTGTTGCATGTGTATGTTATGTGTGTGTGTGTGTTGGGGAATAGGGGGGGCTATTCATTTTTTATTATTATTATTTTTATTTATTTTATTTTGTTCCTGTCAGGGTGTGACACTCGTACCTCTCCTGGGCCGGGACCAAGATCTGACCGCGCCACTGCGCAGGTGCGCCACGTTGCTCCTCCCACTCTTGGACGGCGTCTGTCGCTGTCACTGCGCAGGCGCGCCGCGAGACTCCGCCCACTCACACGAGCAGCCGGCATAAAGCCGCGGTCCACCGTTTGATCGGCGTCCCACTATTGTTGAAGCAGGACGCTGATCAAACCAGCATCCACTTGCTACTCCAGGAACCCACCACCACAGAAGGACAACAGTGCTGGAAACTGCAAGTATACCAGCCATAGCTGTATGGCTATGGGATAGAGAACTCCACCGCAAGTCCTTTGAATCCTATGCTCATTTGAACTGTCTGCTTGATACAAGTGAAGCTACATTCAAATCATATGCCTATGAAACTGTCTGCTTAATACCAGTTAAACTACATACTAATCCTATGCTTATTGAACTGTCTGCTTGATACAAGTGAAGCTACATTCAAATCATATGCCTATGAAACTGTCTGCTTGATACATGTTAAGCTACATACAAATCATATGCTTATTGAACTACCTGACTGATTACCAGTCTAACCGCATCCTAGCCAATTGCCTATGTTGAACTGCCTTGATAGATTCCAATTGAAAGTAACACGGGTTGATGGTTGCCATACTTGTTACTGAGTAAAAACTAGAGATACCATATCTTACTCACTGCTTCACCCCCCATACTTACCTTGTCGTTGTTACACAGGGTTACTTGTTACCAAGCGGGGAGTGATGTGAAGCAGCTCCCTCCTAGCCTTATCCACATTACGGCATCAGAGGTAGAGCTGCAATCTGATACCCGTTCCTCCCAAAAGGAAGCCATATCCACAGCTGCGGTCCAAGAACATTGTTACCCCTGGGGCAAGCGTTACACAGGGGGATTTAGGCAAATGTCAAGGTTCTAAATAGACCCCTGATAATTTAATTTTGAAAAAAATTGGGGCCACAGAGTCCTCAGTCTTCTTCTCTGCAGCCCCAGTACTCTGCACCTCCTGTCCATTCATAAGCTAAGGAGATATTAAGTGTTTACTATGTCCCCAGTCATGAATAAACAGGAATAGGGTGTGACACTCGTACCTCTCCTGGGCCGGGACCAAGATCTGACCGCGCCACTGCGCAGGTGCGCCACGTTGCTCCTCCCACTCTTGGACGGCGTCTGTCGCTGTCACTGCGCAGGCGCGCCGCGAGACTCCGCCCACTCACACGAGCAGCCGGCATAAAGCCGCGGTCCACCGTTTGATCGGCGTCCCACTATTGTTGAAGCAGGACGCTGATCAAACCAGCATCCACTTGCTACTCCAGGAACCCACCACCACAGAAGGACAACAGTGCTGGAAACTGCAAGTATACCAGCCATAGCTGTATGGCTATGGGATAGAGAACTCCACCGCAAGTCCTTTGAATCCTATGCTCATTTGAACTGTCTGCTTGATACAAGTGAAGCTACATTCAAATCATATGCCTATGAAACTGTCTGCTTAATACCAGTTAAACTACATACTAATCCTATGCTTATTGAACTGTCTGCTTGATACAAGTGAAGCTACATTCAAATCATATGCCTATGAAACTGTCTGCTTGATACATGTTAAGCTACATACAAATCATATGCTTATTGAACTACCTGACTGATTACCAGTCTAACCGCATCCTAGCCAATTGCCTATGTTGAACTGCCTTGATAGATTCCAATTGAAAGTAACACGGGTTGATGGTTGCCATACTTGTTACTGAGTAAAAACTAGAGATACCATATCTTACTCACTGCTTCACCCCCCATACTTACCTTGTCGTTGTTACACAGGGTTACTTGTTACCAAGCGGGGAGTGATGTGAAGCAGCTCCCTCCTAGCCTTATCCACATTACGGCATCAGAGGTAGAGCTGCAATCTGATACCCGTTCCTCCCAAAAGGAAGCCATATCCACAGCTGCGGTCCAAGAACATTGTTACCCCTGGGGCAAGCGTTACACAGGGGGATTTAGGCAAATGTCAAGGTTCTAAATAGACCCCTGATAATTTAATTTTGAAAAAAATTGGGGCCACAGAGTCCTCAGTCTTCTTCTCTGCAGCCCCAGTACTCTGCACCTCCTGTCCATTCATAAGCTAAGGAGATATTAAGTGTTTACTATGTCCCCAGTCATGAATAAACAGGAAGTGATGTATGGTTCTTTCGTAACTGGGGATATAGTAAACACTTACTGTTTCCTCAGTTTATGAACAAACACTGGAGGGATCAATACTGATCACTCTGGTGTTTGCTGTGAAGGGAAGGATCTGCAAATATTTCACATATCGAGTCGACCTTGAGCTTAAAGCAGAAGGGTGAATGCAGACGACATAAGGCCAGCTGGGATTGTTTTTGTTTCAGTGTATGCCTTACGCTGGTGACAGGGAAGGGGTTAAACATGTGCAAACTCAAGGATTACCTGTTTTTGGTCCAGTTACTTTCCTCTCTTTACCTCCATATGACGGGGGGGGGGGGGGG
>NW_017306654.1:521409-552457 GCF_000935625.1 Nanorana parkeri | reverse complement strand
CAATATTTTATTAAATACCTGCTGATACAGTTGTGATCAATAAAAATTGACCGGACCACATTTGTTGTGCTCCCTTCTCTCCACTGTGCCTACTATTGTTGTTCTAAGGCCCAATTAGGGCCCATTGGACTTGAGAGTTACTGTTGGCTACAACAAATCTAACATTGAAATAAGCACCTAAACCAATGTTCAGCACTCAGTAGTTTTTTTATTCATATAGCTTATTTTGGGACAGGTTCGCCTTCCCCATTAACTGTATTTGCTCTGGCTATGCAGCCTCAGCTCCTCTTTGGATCATTGACCTTACAGGACCACATGGCAATATTAGGTCAATGTCAATAGCAAGAAATTGTGCCAGAACTGTACACTGAGCTGTTCATGCATGACTCAGTGTACACAAACAGAAGAAAAGTGCTGACAGGTAGGAAGGAGGATCTATGACAGAAGAGACTTTTACAGTCTGCACTCTATCAATAAAAGACTTCTGATTTAAAAACACGAACATAGTACAGTATACAGAATTGGACAACATTCTTTTGATTTGAACCTGTACTGCATTATTACTCCATTATTAAAGTTAGATTTGCAGCACAATTAAATGAGCAGCTAATAATGGCAACACACGAGGAGAACATTTCCAGCTTTGTGCTACTAACTTTAAATAAAGAGAAAAGTCTCTCCTGCACCTTCCCCTTCTTGACATATCACAGAATAATGCTGAATTGTTCTTTCACTTCCACCTCCTGTGTCCTGCCAATGTCCACACTGAAATTAACAGCTTCTCTACCGTCCTGGCTTATTTATTGTTTAACCATGCTGCTCATGATGGAGATCAAGCAATGTTACCACCTCTCCTTCAGCTATTGAGGTTATGTACCTTTCTTTTACTACTTAGGGTCCCAACCTCTGCTTGTAGATATTGATATCATATTTGCTAAGATGCAAAACAAGCTCAAGAATATTACCTTGATTGGTAATATGACCATTAATTTGGTCAGTGTTACAATCTCCTCCCCGTGTAAGGCCTAGTTTGGTAATGTACATAATATTATCAATTAGCCTCTTCATAATGTTACAGTTTTGAAGTATTTTCTCCTACTGCTTATCTCGCAGGTTAACAACATTAAAGGAGAACTATGGGGTCAGTGTTTTTCCCCATAGTTCTCCTTAGGGTAACGGGAGGACACAAACTAGCGTCCTCCCGTTACCCTAAGCTCAGTATACCGCGAGCTACAGCTCGCGGTATACTGAGACGCCGCACCTGGAGCGGATCCCGACGTAGATGACGGGATCCGCCCAGCTGCGTGAGTGACAGCTGGCTCTGCCTACCTAGAGGCAGAGCCAGCTGTACCCGCCCCTCCCCCGTCCGTTCCGCCAGTCAGCGCTGGCAGATCGGAGCGGGGAATCCAGCCCCTCCCCCTGTCACGGCAGAGAGCCTTGACAGGATCGAGAGGTGAGGGAACCCAGTATGTGTTCGCTCACCTCCCGATCTACTGAGCCGACCTGTGACAGTCTCATTGTCACAGGTCGGCTTAGAACTATGAGGTGAGTGGAAATCACTCATCTCATAGTTCTCCTTTAATTAGAGTTTCATTATCTACCCTGGTTTCTTCATACAGATATGCATTTTCCGCTGCCTAATGTTGTATAGATCCTTTATGTTTATATACAGTACATGTACCTTTCCAATTTCCCAACCAGTAATGAAATGACTTTGTTAGTACTGAAATACATTCAAGTTAAGCAAAACAATTCTTGTGTGCCTACATATAAAGAAACCCATTTTGAACTGCACAAGCACCAAGCCCAGGGCAAAAGTAGACTTTATACCCTTGGAAAGGTAACACATTTGTTGTGTTTGTTGATGGCAGGATAGAGTGTGCCTCATAAAGTATAATTTAGTAGTTGTACTAGACTAAGTCTAAGCCAGTTGGATGCGACAACTGGCTTAGACATAGATGTAGAAGATGTTCAAAAAGATTCTACAGATGTAGAAAGCATATCTGAAGGTGCAGCAAAAGAAAAGGAACTGTCAGGAAGTTCATACAGGCCTTTGTAGCTGGGGTCGAGCTTGAGCATGTGACGTATACTTGTGTGTAGTCCTGTGCATAGAAATGTGCATGACTGTGCATGTATGTGTCCATGCATGCATATCCCAACATATGTACAGACTTGTGTGTGTGTCAGGGTTTCTTACCCTTCCTTCTCCACCATTCCTTGTTTGTACTTGTCTGACACTGTTTGTTTTTCTTCGGCGCCCTATTATAACCAAACCTGTATACTTCATCATTCTGCAACTAATCACAAACTACTGACAAATTCCTGTCTCCGAGTGATCAAACAACACCAGTTCACTATTTAACCATCAGCTGGTCCATTTAGTCTCCGCCCTTGCGTGTGCTCAGATCTACCAAGTGCTTTGCTGTTGTTCCTTTTCTACGTGTATGACCCTGGACCTGGCTGACTAATCTCCTGGTTCCTGACTTCGGCTATTGTTTCCATTTATTCTGCTCTCAGTGTTCCCTGACCTGGTTTGGCTGCCTACCTGCTTTGGCATCTGACCTATGGCTTGGCATCAACTACATCCTGGACTTCCTCCATTATTTTTTGCCATTTATTGTTATTTTCAATAAACTCGTTTTATTTTTAATCTGCACTTTAGTTTCTGTCTGGTTTCTTGGTTCCCTGACAGCGTGCACACTCATTGCTCGCAGTGGAGCCAGGCTGGCTATTGAAACTGAGGCTCTACCAGCCCCCGCTGCTAGAAGATCTTCAGAAGTACTCCTGCTACTTGTGATCCTGCATCCTGACACTGATCCCCTGTGATGGACTGCTCGTTCCTTGACCCGCCTGCATCTCTGCTCATTTGGTTCAGTACTGACCTTGTTGTGTTTTCCCAACTTCATAAAGTATTCTGACCTGTGTCACCAGTGGACCGCATCTTCTCATCATTTCGTACCACTTGGCATCTATGGTCTCAAGTTCCTGATCCACCAAACAGCACTCATGCCACTTTGTTGCCCTTGCTCTCCCTGTCTCCCCATTCACGGGTGCTTGGCCTGGAGCAGTAAGAGAGGCTATCCTCATAATTTCAGATTCCCAGCCCAGGTACCTATCAAGAACTTACAGAAGACAAAAGCATATCTAACCATGAATTTACAGATTCTGCATATGTGGAAAACACATCTTAACATGAAACTACAGACTCTACAGGTGTGGAAGGCATAACACAGCAGGACACTACAGATTTAGAAGAAGAAATGCTGCAAGAGGGCATTTCTACACATACGATACCAGTCTCTATGGTTGTTGGAGGCATATCTGAACATGAAGTATGTTTGTTACATTCAGAATCAGTCACACTCTCATGTCTCCCTTCATTTTCCTCTAAACATGCCTATTTGGTCACCAGGTACTGACAGATGAAGTTGACATTGCAGATTGTGCAGTTAGAAATAGAACATTTCTGCAGGCATAGATATGCTTCACGTTTCCAGTTTCTTGAGGGCATCTCTGTATTACATCTACCGTAGTTGACTTGGGGATGGCTTCAGGACTGGCTCATTGCTTGTGGGCTGGCTCTAGGACATCACCGTGTTGAGGTTATAATACCTAGGGAAAAATAATTGATATAAACATTGCATTTTAGTCAATTGAACATGCAACATTGCAAATGTTAATATTTTAATTATTCTACAGTCAGCAGGTGGAGCTCTGTGCTCCTTGT
Source organism: Nanorana parkeri (assembly GCF_000935625.1). Lineage (NCBI taxonomy): Eukaryota > Metazoa > Chordata > Amphibia > Anura > Dicroglossidae > Nanorana > Nanorana parkeri. The sequence continues at coordinate 548,730 of NW_017306654.1, read as the reverse complement.
TACATGATGCACAGCCTGCTTTGTGCCTGTAAATACCATATTCAGCCACTAGGTGGAACACTCAGCTCATTTTTACATGCATCAGAGTAGTGCGGGGCTTTGCTGTGTGGGTGAAAAAAAACCACTTGTTATAAAGCTCTATATCAGGGGTAGCCAAACTCCGGCCCTCCAGCTGTGGTGAAACTACAACTCCCATGATGCAACTCTCTACGGGAGTCATGTCTTTGGCTGTGAGAATCTTGCTATGCCTCATGGGAATTGTAGTTCCACCTCAGCTGGAGGGTCGGAGTTTGGCTACCCCTGCTCTATATAGTGCAATTGAGTGGCCCCCAAATTGATTTCAGCATTCTCACACAATATAGCTTTTCAATGTTTAGTAAATTATAATCATTACTGTAGGCTTTTCTTTTTCACTCACAAAAAAAAGAGGGCTGTCCAAATCCCACAAATCCATGAAGTCTGGCCAAAATACTCCCACACTGTTTCTATTACCACGTCCTGGCTAGTTCCCAGGACATGGCTGAAGTTGGGCACTTTCCCCCAGCATCTTAGAAGTTATCACGCTTCCGTGCTCTTAAGTCATACTTTTGCAATGCTCTCCCTCACCTCCTATTGCAGCAGCAGCTGAACTCACGGTTGTTGGGATAGGGGAAGAGAGAGTGCACTACGTATGCACAGCTTTTGAACATTCACTCCTGTAATGCAGCGGGTGAACGCCCAACTTCTGCCATCTCCTGGAAACTAGTCAGTAAGGGTTGTATTTCAACTAGGCTTAATGGGTGCCTTAAAAAACCTACAAGTATAGAAATTACATTAAACATGAACTCCAGGATTAGCAAATGTCTAAATACAAGAGCCATGTGTATTTTTACATGAATCCTGGTGAGCTTTATGTATTTCTTCCAGATCTGTGCCATAATCCAGTGTGCAACCTTGCCTCTGTGCAGGAGCTTCCTGTAATACAGACCAGTCACGCATGTTCTCTCTCCTTGTGCAGGACCCTGCTCCTGCAGGGCACCTGCCCAAGACCGGCACCCACAGCCTGTTCCCTCCTACACTTCGCTGGTTGGAAGCCCTTCTGACGCCACCATGTACAATGCAGGACCACTTGCCCTGCAATGTGCATGAGGACACAGAGGGACAGTCCACAAACCAGAGCATAGGGGAGACGAGGTGAGCATCGACTGCTAGGGGAGGGAGAATCAGGTAAGTAGAACTGCTTCACCCAGATACCCTTGACCTAAACGAGCAGTTGACCCACTGCAAGGGGAGTTCTATTTCCCCCAGAAATAGGTATTAACCCTTTCGCTGACAACAGCGTATGCCGTACATTGTTGGCAGCTATAGCAGCTGGGACTCTTTTAAACTGTGTAAAGCCAACACTCGGCTTTATACTGAAAGCGATTCTGGCCGCTGAGCTGCCTCCAAATCGCTTCCAGGGGCCAGAGTAGAGTTACCCTCCTCCTTCCCCCACCTGACGCCCCTGCCTTGCTTCCTGGGCTCCACTGCCCCTTCTGAAGGCTTAGATCCGTTATCACGGGTGTTGGCGGGTAGAGGCGAGAGAGACCGGTGAATATCGGTTCACCGATCTCCTTCCCGAGCTGGGAGCCATGCTAATTGCATCACCGCTGGTTCCTCCCTAGCTAGAGAAGCCGGGTAAGAAGCTATTCAGGTGCGATCTGTGCTTGAATAGCTTCTTTGAAGTGGAAAGGTGACACTAGGGGTTAAATAGACTCCTAATTTTACCTTAAGGAGAACCTGTCACCACTAGTTTGCTGTCACACAGGGAGCTTCTGAGCCCCCTTATGTGATAGTAATAAAGTTAATTAAAACATTTTTTTTAAAGTTTCTAAAAAATGTAGTAAAGTAAAATACTTTTAAAAGTACCAGAAAAATTGTAAAGTCCCCGCCCCTGCGAGCACAGGCATAATAACAGAAACACACGTCAGGTGTGCCTGTGTATGAAAACGACGATTGCGCTACACATGTTAGGTATGTGCACATGCACCAGAGTGAGAACAATAATTGTAGGGCCAATATTCATGGTTAAAGTTAAACTGATGACCTGTACAGGCTTTTAAAGCGTCACCTATGGATAATCTGAGAAACCGTATCTTGTCGCCGTTTCACTGGCGCAAGCAATTTTTAATCTCGGCATGTTGGGTATCTATTTACTCGGCACAACCTCATGTTTTATATTTGACAAAAACTTGGGTATTACATTGTATTTTTTGGGCACTAAAATTAACTGAAGTGTCATTTTTACTGCAATTTTGGGTTTGATAAAGAGTTGTGCTAATATCATTGAAAGTAAAAGTTTGCAACTGTCGCTATTTTATTCTACAGGGTCTCCGTTTTCAGGAAATATATATATTCCTTGTGGGTTTTAAGTAGTTTTCAGACCTAAAATGTGGATTATAAATTGTGCAAAAAAAACAAAAACACCTTAGCAGTGAAAGGGTTAAATGAAAGTTTTTTCTGCCTGGAGTTGAGCTTTAAACTGTATTTTGAAATACTGCATTGTGGATTTGAATTTGCTGGAGCCATTTTATGCAAAAGGCGGACTTAGCCTTTAAAAAACAATGATTTGAATGAAGCAGTTGCTGGCAGACCTCAGATCTGAGCCTGTGTGACTGCACACAATAGTGAAGAACTGAGAAGAAAGTGGGTAGGACATGGATGGAGATGAGAGGAGAAGCCTGCACTGGCTTTGTTATTGGATGGGGCAGTGTTCATCACAATGTAGCGCACACAGGGACTGGAGGGAAGTCTCCTGGACACATTGCATTAGATGTGTGATGAAGATAGGAGTTCTCCTGCTGTCAATCACCGCCGGTCCCTCCCTCCCAGGCAGGCAGCACTCAGCTCTCCGCTCTCCTCTATACACTTCAATGAAGGCGATTGTCAGCTACCGGGAGGAGCTCCGGAGCGCTGCAGGTGAGTCGGATCGCTGTGCCCCCGGACTGTACTGGAGGCAAGCTTCTAGTGTACTTCTGTATGTGCCCGCTGCGGGGGATTCCTAGCCACCTACACATATACAAATACTCATGTTAGAGATTGTGTTGTTGAAATCCTGGGTTGTGTGTTTTGTTTGAAGGTTTGTATATACAAAACACATCCTAGTGACTATGAACCGGCCACCAGCAATAGTCATCATATAACCCCAATGATCGGATGCGGATCAGGCGATTGTATTACTTGTGATTTCTGCTGATCGGGCGATTAGTTGTAATTGCTGCTGATCGGACGATTGTATTACTTGTGTGTGTTTATACAGTCATAAGCTGCCGGTGTACACAGATTGACAGCCGGCCGGCCGGTGACAGTATGACTCAGTGCGGGGCCGTCGCCGGCGTCTGCTCTGCCCTCTCCAGATCCCCGGCAGCTGCTCATAGTCCTATCAGCTGATCGTCACTTGTCATTGCTGTGCATGGAAAAAGCGGCGCAGTTCCCTCTCAGTGTCAGGATTCCAGGAGATCCCTCGGATTTTAAGAAGCGATGGAAGATTGAGCCTTTCACTTTAATGCCTATCATGGTGCCTAATTGATGTCAGCGGGGAGTGACCCTCTGGCAGTGGTTTAGTCGGGATATACAGGCAACAGATGCCAGGCTTTAAGGAGCTGGATCCAGCAAAGCAGCCAGCTGTTCACTGCACATCTGCTCCAGAGCTCTGCAAACTGAGTGTGATGGTGAATGTGATGTAAAAGTGAGCCCTGAGCTGTCCAAATGGGATGTAATGACCTATCAATGTGTGATGGAGGTAAATGTGAAGCAAAAGTGAGCCATGAGTTGTCCAGATGGGTATATATGACCAATCAGTGTGTAATGCTGGTGAATATAATGGTGTATGATGTGAAAGTGAGACCGGGGCTGTCCAAATGGGAATATATGACCCAGCAATGTGTGATGGAGGGGAATTTGATGTAAAAGTGAGCCCTAAGCTCCCCAAATGGGAATATATGACCTATTAGTGTGCAGTGCCGGTGAATGTGATGGTGTATGATACGAAAGTGAGCCATGAGCTGCCCAAATGGGAATATAAAACCTATCAATGAGTGATGGAGGTGAATGTGATGTGAAAATGATCCATTAAATATCCAAATGGGATTATGTAACCTATCAGTGTTTCATGGGGGGTGAATGTGAAGGTGTATGATGTGAAAGTGAGCCATAAGGTGTTCAATGGGATTATATGACCCATCAGTGTGTGATGGTGAATGTAATGGTGAATAATGTGAAAGTGAGCCCTGAGCTGTCAAAACGGGAATATATGACCTATCAGTGTGTGATGCCAGTGACAGTGAGGGTGTATGATGTGAAAGTGAGCCATGAGCTGTCCAAATGGGAATATATAACCTATGAGTGATGGCTGTGAATGTGATGTTAAAGTGAGCCCTGTGCTGTCCAAATGGGGATATGTGACCTATTAGAGTTTGATGGTGGTGAATGTGATGTGAAAGTGAACCATGAGCTGTCCAAATGGGAATACATGACCTATCAATGTGTGATTGAGGTGAATGATGAGGAAGTAAGGCATGAGCTGTCCGAATGGGAATATTTGACCTATCAATGTGTGATTGAGGTGAATGATGAGGAAGAAAGGCATGAGCTGTCCAAATAGGAATATATGACATATCAATGTGTGATTGAGGTGAATGATGAGGAAGAAAGGCATGAGCTGTCCAAATGGGAATATATGACCTATCAATGTGTGATTGAGGTGAATGATGAGGAAGTAAGACATGATCTGTCCGAATGGGAATATATGACCTATTAATGTGTGATTGAGGTGAATGATGAGGAAGTAAGGCATGATATGTCCGAATGGGAATATATGACCTATCAAGGTGTGATTGAGGTGAATGATGAGGAAGTAAGGCATGATCTGTCCGAATGGGAATATATGACCTATCAATGTGTGATTGAGGTGAATGATGAGGAAGTAAGGCATGATCTGTCCAAATTGGAATATATGGCCTATCAATGTTTGATGGCCCTGCATGTGATGAGCACATTTACCATGAATATACCTGGAAATGGACATGGCTTTTTTATATTACATTGTTCATGGTGTAACTAATCATTGTTCTTCATGGCACAGTAAGGTTTCTATTGCCTGGAGGACATGGTGAGCTTTAACAATTATACAATTCTATGTGTTTCTGGCATCCATTATGACTTATCTTTAAAGCTGAACTCCGGGCACAACTATTTTTATCTAAATATGTTCCTTAATAGACCACAAGAGGTACAAGTCAACTTTGTGTGCACCACACACCTTTGCAAACCCTAATGTTACCTTGTAATGATAGCAGTGACATCACTGAGCTGCACATAGCCTGTGCAGAAAGCAGAGCTGTGGGAGGAGCCCAGCAGGCCCCACCCACTACATGCTGCCTGCAGAAACCGAAAGGAGGGGGCGGAGATAAGACCAGTCACCCTGCACAAGGTGAGAAAGCAGCAGTGACCGGTCTTTATTGCAGGAAGCTCCCACATGAAACATTTTACACTGGAGTGCACCAAAGGGCACCAAAAATCAACAAATAATACACATGGCTCTTGTATTTAGAAAATATTTGCTTACCCCGGAATTCAGCTTTAACTGTGAAGTGCAAAATGTTTTGCTTTTATTGGCTTTATATCTATACCTGAAGGATTGTACATATATTGGGATCCGATATGCCTGGTGACTCAGCGCCTTGTTGTCTTGCCATTCAGTGTTGGGATTCTGGATTTAGTTCCCATCACTGTCATTATATACCCAGAGTTTCCATGTTCTCCATGTGTTTGTGTGGACTTCCTATAAGCATACATGTAGCTTAATTGGCCTTTGGGGAACAGATGTGACTGGTTAAAAATGCTCCGTAATGCGCTGCGAGAAAAGTGTCAACACTGTAAAAATGATCTAATTGGTGAACATATAAAATATGTGCTTCATATGTGACATCCACAGTGGCTTTCATGTCTAATGATTGTTTTTTTTTCTATCTGTAAAACTCTACTCAAGTAATAATAAATCATCTGCATGATAGGAGTTTGTCAGGTGTCACATGGAACAGGCCTTTAATTAAGAGGCGCTATAAACATTGTTTAATCAATCAATAATCAATATGTTGCCATAAAACTCTGCCGGTCATTTAATGTAAGGCAGGGGAAGGTAACTTTGCCCACCAGCTGTGCTGGAAATAAAATTCCCGTCATGCATCTGGGAGTCAATCTGCATCTGACTCCCATCTGGGAGTCAAACCTGTGGCTGTCATAGTCTTGCAGTGCCTCATGGGACTTGTAGTTCCACAACAGCTGCCAAGGTTGCCTCACCCTGTAGCCAGGGCCAGATTTACTCTCTCTGCTGCCCCAATGCCAGGTTCCTCAATGCTCCCCCCTGGAATTCCACACCCTTGCTGCCCATTTACTCCCTGCTGCCCCGAGGCCAGGCCCTGTGGGAAATCCGGCCCTGCCTACAGCATTACTATTTAGATATAGTTACAGTTGTTATAGTTGTTTAGCCGGATGTAACAGCGGTGCCAGTTCAGTGGCTGCATTTACTAGTTTACAAGCCATTGAAAGCTGATATATTATATTTGTACTTTGACAAGTTGAAGAACCCATTCTATTATTTCACCTGTTTTGGGATTCTAGGGGAGATCTCTATTGTGGGGTTCCCGGCTCCTCCCACTCTCTTGCTGGAGATGGAGGTGAGAGAGCTGAGATCTGCCACTATCAGAGTCCAGCAGATGACTCAACTCCGCCACTAAACAATGAGCTGACACTTTTGATAATGCAGAATATGATTTACAGCATCATGGCTTTTAATGGCCTACAGCTTCTCCGTTTCTTACGTTGTCAGCAGCCTGGAAACATGTTCTAACAGCGCCGATTTCAGCATGACATTGCATTAATAGCGCCTTCCTATTTACGAGGTTCAGAAATGGAGATGAAATACTGGGCACAAACCTACGTGATACCAAGGCCAGCTGTAACCAAAAGTAGGCCCAAAAATATTGTAAACATCAGCAGCAGGGCAACCACATCAGTCAGTAATCACAGAGCATTTAGCTCAAGGGTAGGCAACCCTGGTGCTCCAGCTGTGGTGTAACTACAAATCCCATAATGGCTCTACCTCTGAGAGTCATGTCTGAGCCTCATGGGACTTGTAGCTCCACAACAGCTGGAGTGCAACAGAATGAGTCAGTAGCTGTCCTTTATATATACGTGGACCTGTCACGCCTGTTCCCGTAATGGGACTTGTAGTTCCAGTTGGACTGCTGAGGTTGGATACCTGAGGTTTAGCTGCATAAAGAACCAGATTTAAGGGGCAGCAATAGAATGAATCAGCATGATTATTTGTGTGACATCCACAAACAGGCCTGGGTTCCCCAATTGTACGCAAATTTCCAAACCGCTCGGCAATGTGTTCTCCGAGCTGTCTCAGCAATTCAGAGGACTTTATTATACCAGCTTACTTGCAATGTGAATAGTACATTAAAGAAGATTTAATTTGCCAAATGACCGCCTTGCCTCTTTCATGACCCCAAATCCATTTTTTAGACTTTAACATCCTATATGCATTCAGATTCCCGCACACATATCACTCCCAATTGGATAATATAATATCTGCTTAGCAGTATCTGTAAACCAGCAACAGATCAGACGGCCAATGTCATAATCAGTGTGGGCGTCATCTTTGTTTAAAGCATCCTGATGCCTGCAAAAAGCTTGTGTAACCCCTTGACATCTGCTCCTGCTGGGGATGTTAACTCCGTGAGGCGGATACCAATAGGAACTATTTGAAAAAATTGTTTAGACCAGTGATGTTTACAATGAACAACCAGGCACTTAGTTGTGTGTGTGTGTGTGTGTATCTGTATCTCTCTGTATCTGTTTCTCTCTCTCTCTCTTTCTCTCTCTCTCTCTCTCTCTCTCTCTCTCTCTCTCTCGTCTCAGGGAACCCCTCCCAATGAATACTAGACTATATCTACAGCTTACAGTGCATTAGAGTGGTGGTCAATGGGAAGAATGCTTCTTACATTGGTGGTCAGTGGGAAGAATGCTTTTTACATTGCTGGTCATTGGGAAGACTGATTCTTACATTGCTGGTCACTAGAAAGAAGGTCCAGTGGCAACCTCTAGAGCAGCGGTAGCCAAACTCCAGCCCTCCAGCTGTGGTGGAACTACAAATCCCATGAGGCTTTGCAAGATTCTCACAGCCACGGACATGACTCCCGGAGAGAGACACATCATGGGATTTGCAGTTTCACCACAGCTGGAGGATCGGAGTTGGGCTACCCTTGCTCTAGAGGAACCCTAGGGTTCCATGGAAGTTTGGTTGGGAAAGGCTGATATTAGAGTGGTTTTGTCACCACAGGGTCACTTTTACTTATTGCACCACCTGTAAAACAAGAAGTCATATACTTACTTTCCAGCAGCTTGTGTATTAAAAACCCTTTACAGCTCTGCTCCCCAGCTGCTGCTAGTAATTGACCGTTGCATTAGTCGAATGCTTGCTCCTCCTGCTGGCCACTGTGGTTCCTTCCACCAGCTCATACGTCACTATAGGTCTCATGAGCTGGGGGATGAAACACAGTGGCCAGCAGGGGGGCACGTGCATTAGATTAATCTGATGGTCGATTACCTGCAGCAGTTGGGGAGAGGAGATGCAGTGGCTTTTCAAAACACCGCCTGCCAGAAAGGCAAGTATATTATTTCTGGTGGTGCTAGGAGTAAAAGTGACCCTGTGGCAACAAAGCACTTTAATTACAATGTATTATTCAATGTTACATTTGATAAACATACTGTTCTCTTTGGACTAGACAAGAGTATGCCAACCGTAGTGAATGTCTTCAATAAACAAGTCATCTTTCCTAATCTACTATAACAGGCTGGAACAAAGTGTTAACATAAAAGTAGACGGGTAAAACCTGTTGTCATTGCCAAAAACACTCTCAGTGCTTGTTAGTGCCTACAGGGGGAGCTGCTTGGGCTACTTATAGCTGTTCAAACTGCCGGAATTGCTAGTCTGTTTCATCTGTTTTTATAAGAGATCAGCTGCTCCCACAAGCATGTGTGCTCCGCTCTCAGGTTTCAAACATGACTCAGCGCCTACCCACTAACACCAGCATACGTGTTAACTCACACAATGCCCCCTTACACCTCATTCAAGCACATTGTTTTTGCTTCCAAGAACAATACGAAGCCGAGCTGGGGAATTAAAAGAACAAAACAAAAACTACACAATGCAAGTCAACAGTGCAATATGTAACAAGGAGTTAATCTGTGGAAAGTTTGACATCTACTTAAAGTAAGTTGAGTTTCACTTTTAGTAAGTTGTCCTTAAAATCAACCTCAACCAACATACTAAAATACTTACCTTTAGCCTTTATTCACACATGAGTGTGCGCATTTACAGAGGATTTTGAAGCATTTTTTGCCCATTTTTTCACGTTTTTTAAAAAGCTGTTTGGAGCTTGAGTGTTTTTATTTTAGCCAATGGAAAACCAGTTACTTGGAGGAGGGCCAAAAATGTACCATTCTTCCTAAAATGAAGCTCATGTACTTTTAAAGGCCACAGACACCATTGAAAATAATGGAATCCTTCATGTTGATTGAAAGTCAGAACTACTAATCCTGACACGTTTTTCATGTCATTGACTTAGAAAGTCCTGAATTCCTTGAAACTGCATGAGAACCAGGGAAAGTGGCGTCACAAGGGGGGTGCGGCCCACACCCGGGTTCCACCATTGGAGGGGTGACACCAAAATGACAGTCATTTTGGTGTCACCCCCTATTAAAAGTCGGGCACTCGGTCATGGACAGAGAGCCCGACAGTGTCAGGAGAGAGGAGGGGACCCAGTGGCATACCTCATCCTGCCGGGTGAACGTCCCCTCATCTCTCTGCTGGCGTCCATCACCAAGATGGCCGCCAGCAGGCGTCAATAAGATGGCCGCACATGTGTGATGACATCCTTGCACGCGCACACGGAGATGCCACGCGCATGCATGATGACGTCACGGCGTCACCCCTTCTCTGCTCCGGGTGTTACCCGGCCTCGGGACGCCCCTAACCAGGGAACTAGATTTTGTTTAGATAAAAGTATAAGCAATATTAGTTTCCATAATTCCACACTACAGGTTCCTCTTTAAAGTAAATTCTTGTTGACATTGGATGAGTGTCGCCCAATCTGGCCACTTTCAGCATAGGATTGTCACCTCATCCGATTAAAGCTTACAGCACACGTTACAGTCTAATTGTATAATCTCCTTTAGATCTACAAACAACTATGTAGTACAAGGGTCTGGCTTTTTGGATACAAGTTGGTTGGCTAGATTAAGGCCCCTTTCACACGGGCTGATCAGGAGAGGATCCATGCATGAATCCTCGCATGATCATAGCAGTACGGAGCAGATGTCATCGCTGTGACATCAGTGTCCGTATACAGTTTTTTCCTCCACCTCGTGATCTTTGGGGAATTTGATGTGTACGTTTACATCAGATTACCCCCAATCTGGTACGAACCGGTCCGGCAAAACGGATCTGTGAACCGTCTGTTTCTGCGGACCTGGCCGGAGCTGCGGGTAACCGGGTGTAAATGGATGCTCGTACATGGCTGCCCATAGACTTGAATTGGGCAAATCCGATTGGGTCCACCTGAAAATTAATCACGACTCAATCGTACCGGCCGTGTGAAGGGGCCTAAGTAGATCATCATATTACATAGTTTTGAGATTCACACAGTGCCTAACCTGCATTTTTAATGCAGTAGAGCATTTTGACGTATTTCACACTTACAGGTTGAACTTGCTGGACTTGTGTGTTTTTTCAACCTGACTAATTATGTAACTACTGTATGTAGCTTGTGCATTGTGCTACCAAATGTGATGCAGCTCACTACAGCTCTTGGTAGCACGTTACTGTGCAGTGCGCTGCAACGCTGGTGTATCGGGGTGCCATTAAAAATTAATGACACTGCATTCCACCAACAAGTGTACAGAGCATTACCATATTAGTATGAGTGGGCCCTCTGGGGCACAGAAAACATTCACCTTCTCCTACACGTTGGTCTGTTACTGGCTGAACCAGTGAGGTGCTGCTTTTGCTAGTTTGTTTCTGCAGTATTTCCGCCAGCGTGGAGACACCGCCATGGGTGCAGGTGGGTTCAGTCTTGAGCAGTCCTCTTGCTGGTGAGTTAAAACCATCAGCAGGGTTGCTAATGTGACATGGTCCATACAGCTAACCGCCAGGCAGACATTACAAAAAAAAAAAACAATAATTAAGGTTATCTTTTTATTTAAAAAATCATTAACTGTATTTTAAATGCGACTATTTACAAAATACGAGTTTTATCCTGCTGTAGAAGAAATCCAAATTGGGAGTCTGTTGCTGTGTGTTTTGTTCTGAGTTTATTTTGTATATATTTTTTTCCTGTGTTCTTGATTGGGAGTCTTATAATGTGTGTGTGAGCACACTAAAACATCTGCTTAGTTCACAAGATTACACCATAAAACATGTGATAGCTGTTTTTACTGCTGATGCTGGTTGAGAAATGAGGTGTGATGGAGCCACGGTTATCGCCTAACAATTATCACTTGCGGGATGCTGATATTAGGTGCTCATTAGTACCCTATAAAATATTTCCCAGAAAATCTCTTGTATTTCCAGCATCCTCACACAGCATGCTACTGGTTTGTAATGACATCATAGGGTTATTATCTAATGTATGCCATTCTTCTACTGGAATCACCTACGGCCCTATTTTATTTCTCATGTTCTTCAGCAAGAAGATCCCTTGCCAGTGTCCCTGGCCATTGGCATTGCCAGGAAAGGAAGTCTCATTCCCCCTACTGGATTCTCCATAACATAAAGGAAAGCGATCACTTCCCTAGGATTCTACCCCGCTGTGTGTGTGTGTGTATGTTATAATATATATATATATACAGTATATATATATTATAATTTTTAAAATATATTTTTACCACATTTTGCAGGACATGCTGGGTTCTCTTAGTCTTCTTCTGGTGGTGATGTATTGATGTCAGCACTGGTCTCTGCATCAATATACTATGGATAAAAGGTGCAGCGGTAACATCCCCTTCGGGGGTGGACCTATGATGCCCTCCCTTCACATTAGTGACCTACGTCTTCCAGGTTGAGTGATGCTGGGTGCAGTGGTGTATTTAGGTTTCGTGCTGCCCTAGGCAAGACGAAATTCGGCAACCCCCCCATCTAAATTTGTCCCACCGATGCCTGTTCAAGACATTTTGCGTAACCTGTCAAGTTGCTGGATGCAGCTTCTGACAGGCTGCGCTATTAGGCCTCATTCACACAGCTAAGTGTCGGCCCATACAGATCCATGCGGCATGCACGGTCGTAACGGGCCGTTCCCTGGAAGGACAGGTGATGCGTGTGATTGTACGGAGCAGCCTGTTCTTCTCTATGAGAGGATGTGGCCGTACTCTGCCCTACGCTCACCCACCCTGCACGTCCATGCAGGTGTCCGTACTCGTACACAGACAGGTGTGTGGATGTGCAGTTTGGGTGTGCATACGGCCACATCCTCTCATAGAGAAGAACAGGCTGCTCCGTACAATCACACGCATCACCTGTCCTTCCAGGGAACGGCCCGTTACGACCGTGCATGCCGCATGGATCTGTATGGGCCGACACTTAGCTGTGTGAATGAGGCCTTTGCGTTGCAGGGAAGCAAGGGTCTAAGGTGGGCTGTAAAGAATCTCTGGTTGGCTCTGCAGGGTCTCAGGCAGAGACTGCCAAAGACCCCGCACATCCCACCGTAGACCTTGCACAGCACTCCTGAGTCCCTGAAAACCCTACCAGAGCCCACCATAGACCTTGCACGCCCACCATAGACCCTGCACAGAGACTCTCAAGTGGGCTGTGCAGGATCTATTATGGGCTGTACAAGGTCCCTTTCCCTGCACACATGCAGGGTAAGAGGATTACCTGCAGCTCTACAGCCTGCTTCCAGGACATGCCTCTTCTTCCTGCATCTTCGTCCGGCCGCTGAAGCTTCTTCCTCCAGCCACCCGCAGCCTCCACTGCCTGGGCCGCCTCTCTCACGGTCCAATCAGCAGTCTTCCTTCCCTGCTCCGTGCCTAGGCCCGGCGGCACAACGGCTTCCTGGACCGCCTGCAGACTCCGGCGGCCGGGCCGCGTCTCCCTCAGCCCCGGCCATGCCTCCTCTGTCACCCGCCACCTGAGTAGGCAGCAGTAGGCTGCCCGATTTTGGCCACCCGTCGCCGGCTTTCCTCTTTGCAGGGGGTGAAAAATGCTGCCCCCCTGCAAAGTGCCGCTCCAGGCAAACGCCTTGTTTGCCTCGTGGCAAATACACCCCTGGCTGGGTGTCATTCAACCCAAAAGACTGAGGACATCTTGGGGCGGAATAGAAGTAATGCTACAGTACAGCTTTAAAATGGGAGGTGAATATTGCAGCCAGGCCATATAAAGAAAAAACAATTGGCCTGCAGTTGTGCTATGAACTATATGAAAGTGGATAATTCAGCTAGCATGCAGTCAAAACTGAAAACTGTCCCAAATAAAAATAAGGGGCTAGTATAAGGATAACTCCTATTGGTTCATGGAAACAAAGAGCTTTATGTCACAGATTGCGCTTGAAGCTGATGATGAAGAGTAGCTAAATCAGGTTTAGCAAACTCATCTGTGCCCCTCTTACTGATTACTATCCTTTCCTGGAGGTCTCTTGGAGGGGTCTTACCCATGGCTGCAATGGGAATTTTTTGCCTTGCTAGGAATTGTCTCCTATCAGCTGTCATTGTAGGGAAATTCTCAATATAGATGGCTGTGGTCTACTAATGCTTGTTAGTTTGCCTTGATGCCACCATCAAACTCAACGGACATCTTCTAGGTTAAAGGAAGATAGTGATGGTAAAGGTGAGAATTCGGGAACGATTAGGTCACGTGTGATATGTAGAGACTCACGTGAAGTTATTGGTGATGCGATGTCATTGATGACGAGCTGATAGGGATCCTGTAGATGGTGTGGTGGGCGGATTAAAAAATCGATCCAGTCGGTTAGGAGTGGATGAAATAGTATCCAATTGTTCGAGGGCTAGTTAGTGTCCTGAGGCAATTTCTGATGCGTGGGTGATGCTTGAAATGATCCTTGTTAGTGTAGGTCATGAGGTAAGTTGTGACGGGATGTCAATGGGGATTAGTTCCCACATAGCCTGTCCCAATCAGCCCAAGACCATCACAAATAAGATCAATTATCAGTGCAGTTACAACAAAAAGCTCCCACATAGCTGCGACTTGCCTGTCGTTTACCACACGTAAAAGATCATTGCAAGCAGTACCCACACAGCAGAGATCGCCTCCCGGATGCCAACCAGCCCACAAAACGTTTGGACATCTTCTCAGCCATGTCTAACCAGTCAGATTGGATCAGAACCTTCCTATCACACCGTCATCAGAATCCAAATCAGCCCACCAATCGGTCACCATTTACATCTCATCACAACTTACCTCATATGTGAGTCTCTACATATAACCTCATAAGTGAGTCTCTACATATCACACATGTGACCTAATCATTCACAAATTCTCACCTTTACCATCATTATCTTCCTTTACTCTGGTTCCCATCTTCACTAAACCGTGAGGCGTAGCAGCCACCTTAACTAAACCTCCACACCACCATTCCAACGAGGACACCTCACTGAAGCATCCATCCATTCCCCCACACGTGAGTATAAGATCATCTACACTCCGTGTCTTAACTCATCCACAGCGATTTGAGCTCACTTGTGGCGCTTCTTTCTCCCTTTTTGTTTCTTCGGAACACACTGGTCCGTACATATTAGAAGCAGCACACCAGCAAAGGCCACTCCTGCTTCCCTGGAGAGCAACATTTTGTATGGGGCCCTGTGAATTCTAGTTACGCCCCTTGCAGAGCCCACCTGATATTCCAAACAGCCCACCTGAGAGTGATCCTGCAGAGCCCACCATATACTCTCTATGGTGGGCTATGCAGGGTCTATGGTGGGCTGGTCACACCCCTGCACACCTCTTACCTGTCAGCCCTGATCTGCTGTCCGCCTCCTCCCCCTCTGCTGCTGACGATAGACCCAGCCTCCTCCGCAGCTGCTGGCTGCCACTGACTCAGCATCGGCTGTGAGGAGGAACGCACTGCTCCACAGATCACTGACAGGTTGTCAGTGATCTGGACAGCGGCGCGTTCCTCCTCACATTCGCCAGTGACAGCCAGCAGCCTGGGATGCCATTGCGATTGAGACGGCTCGCACGGCACCAGGGGGACCCAATGTTCCTCGTCCTGGCCGGGCCCCCCGTGCCCTGGGCCCCATTGCGCTATGGCGATTGTTCCGCCACTGGGATAGTATATGCTGGGACTTTACAACTCCTTTAAATGTTACCCTGCTGGTCTGGTGCTCCCCATAGCTGAGCAGGCATTGCAGGGATCTACTTGTTTATAATGAACATTGTACCCCTGTGAAAAATTATAGTGACTACTGTACAATTAGAATTCATGACATCTGGCCAGGAGTCTATAGCCGCAATAGTCCTGGCCATATAGTGTACAGTTGCCTAGAGATATTTTCCTTTGTGTTTAAGGTTATACATATTGAGATGAAAACTGAAACTTTCCTCCTAGAAACTGATCACTACCACAAATGAAGTGTGATACAGACTGTAGGCCAGATAGCAATCTGGAGCTTTACTTCCTCTCGTCACTGATGTAAATATAGAGGGGCCGTCATGTGTGGAGACGGCAATATTGAGAGCGTGTCACTCAGGCCGCAGCAACACTTGTCACAGTGTCGAACATTGGGAACTTGCTCTTATCTGTAGGTAGGTAACCATTTCTGTAAAATGGCATGTCACATTTGATGTAATTTGCAATAAATTCCTGTGTTTTATAATAACCTATGCACAATAGAAAATGAAGAGGAAGATGATGTTGATTTCCTGAGCCTTCTGGAAAGCTACAAATACTTTGCAGTTTCTCTAGTGATTGTAGATACCTTATTCCAGGAAAACACTTCATGGACTAGTGGCATACAACACAGTGGCTTAGTGGTTAGCACTTCTTCCCTCCAGCACTGAAGCCCTCATTTTTGAATCCCAACCAAGACACTAGCTGCATGGAGATTGCATGTTCTGCCAGTTCCCGTGTGGGTTTGCTCCAAAGACATGCTGGTGGGTTAAATGGCTCCTGTCTAAATTGGCCTTTTGTGTGTGTGCTTATACATATAAGATAGGGATCTTAGATTGTAAGCTCCTTGAGGGCAGGGACTGATGTGAATGTACACTATGTAAATTGTCAGCACTATATGAATACCTGTAATAAATATTAGCACTACATGTACAACAATGAGGCAGCATAACGAAAACCTCCAATGAATTCCTGTGTTTTATACCAACCCATGTACATTAGAACATGTAGGGGGAAGATGGTGTTGATTGCTTGAGCTTTCTGTAAAGCTAAGATGACTTTGATTTTTATTTGTGAAGGGGGGCTCTTATTGTAAGAGAGGAGACTCTAATGTGAAAGGAGGGCTCTTCTAGCGTAAAGGGGGACTCTGATGTGAAAGGAAGGGCTCTGATATGAAGGAGGGGCTCTGATGGGATTTTTACTGATGTCTTTATGTAAAACGTTTGATAATATTTTTCTTAGTTTTCTGTCTTTTTTGTACCGACCACATTTTGGTATTGACTAGATTAATGATCATATTATGGATAACACAACAGACACACTCTACTTTATAGTAGATCCAAACCCAACCACTAAAATCTCATTTCAGCTTTAAAGTACGACTAAAGGCTCCTGTAACACACTCGGAACAGGTCCCGAATTCAGTTACTATGTGATGCACCACCCTAATAAAGTGAGCACAAACTTCCTTCAGCTTCCCTGACTGAGCCAAATCCTCCTCTACTTATGTCTCAAATGCTCCTCCTCCCAGACACTGCAGCTCACAGTTCCAGGGTTTTGGCAACAGTGGCCAGACTAGGCAGGATTAGGTGTGGCCAGGAACTGATTGGCAAACTACTGCCCAGTGATAATGCTAATAGCCCCGACCCTGCAATATTTTTTATGCCACTATAGTACAAGGAGGCACAGCTTACATGAGGGTGGCAACTCTGCTCTGAATTCAGGAGCAGTGCAGCATTATTGCCACACCATCACAGGAAGCTTCATTAGGTGGACGTCACTGGCAAGATGAACTAGTATTTGTGGGACTTTGCAGGGGGACTAAGAAAAAACTGTTAGTGAAGATGCACTTATAATTAGGAGCTGCAGCACATATTTTTATGCTAATAACTTTGGGACGCCCCTGCTAATATGCTGAACATACTAACACATTATAGATTTAAAAAAATGTTTTAATAGTATTTTTTTTAATTGCCTTTACTTCCGCTTTAACTGCATTCACATTAAATCTCTGACCTGTTACCCCCACTGGAATATGAGTGCCCATTCCAACTTTAAAGTGTATTTCCAATTTTGCAGTCAATTTATTTATTCTCACAACATATCTAAAAATATCCTTTACAAAAATATTTCTTGCCTTTTAAATTGTTTCTTTGGAGCAGGATTATACATTGGACTCTATGGGCAGCTTCTATTGCTTTGAAAACATGGCAGTGGAGGGATAAGGAACAGACTGGAGGGTCATGCGGTTTTTTGAGATCTTTAACCCTTTTTTAGGACAGACTGTCCTGCACAGTTAGTTAACAACTGATAATAAATTCTATCAGCACAGTACAGACGGTAAGAATCAAGGTAACCGCAACTTCCCTGCCCCCTAATAAACATTGCATAGCAAGTGAGAACTACGTAGGATCTCAGTCTAGGAGTTTTCAGAAAAGAGCATTTATGAAAGTAAGCAGTACATTTCTAAATCATTTTTAGAGTCTGTCTCTGGGCAAACCAGAAAACCAGTTAACCCTTGCAGTGTGGGAGCAGCCCCACTGCAAAGGTTAACTGCTTGGTTTTGCCTAGGGGACATGAAAAAGCTGTTATACTTACCTGATCCCCGTTCCAACCAGCACTCTCTGAGCTGCTAGACTGGTCCCCACAGCCTATTCTCCATTGTTTTCCAGTGGTCTAAGGACCATTGACATCATCACATTTAATGCAGGTTCCTTAGACGTAAGGGACAGTCCACCACCCGGAGCGGAGGGGTAAGAGTAGAACACTCACCACCGGTGGAGCAGGGATCAAGCAAGTAAAAGTGCTTTACTCGAGCACTCAAACTTTTTTCAATAATGAATCCAGATCAAATATACATTATTCAGGAAAGCATTTCTTTAAAGTCTGCCCAAGCTCTTACAGTCATTATGTTTCCAAACAGCTGCAACTCTCTCAGCTCGGCTTCCTTGAACTTCCTATCCAGTACAAGATAGGGATGCACCGATACCAGGTACCGTACTTGGTACAAGTACAAGCACGAGTACAAGTACAGATACTTTTCGAGCTCCAAGGCTAGACTAGAGAAAAATTCAAAAGTTAGGAGGCAGCTGTCATTTGTAAGGAGCACACGGAGCTACTGGGATTTGTACATCTCTGTTTTAATGTATGATTTTGTTTTTATAAACATATATAAGGCATGCACCGATACCATTTTTGCAAGTACAAGTACAAGTACTGATACTTGTCCAAGTACTCACAGATACAAGTACTGATACATTTTTGTTCATTGTCATGTGACAGTTTTTCTAAAACAATATTGACTAATGATTTCAGGACAGTGGTGGAGCACCAGAGCCAGGTCCCAGCTGCAACCGCTGCAACACTGGTAGTTCTCATGAAAATGCCAAGTATCGGCACTGATATCTGAACTGGTATCGGTGCATCCCTAGTACAAGATCACAAGGGACAAAGCAGACTCCAGCAGTTGTCCATCTACACGCTTGGAGCTTTGAGGAGGGAGGAGCTGGGAGCAGGGTATTGCTTTGCTTCGCTGTTCCTGTGTGGTTGTAGAGACACGCACAGTTTACTAGCACACAAGGGTGACCCCATAGGACAAGGGTCGGTGCTGCCACTAGGCAAACTAGGCAGCCGCCGAGGGCGCACTTTTGCCTGGGGCGCAGCCTTGACCACTCACCCCCCACGGCGCCCCCCGCCCCCATCTATTTCAAATAGCAAAAGCCAATAGCAGGCTTGCTATTGCACCCGCCCACTAAGCAGAGGAGTGGAGCTGAGACAACTTTCTCTCAGGTCTGCTCCTCTGCTCAGTGGGTGGGGTTTCAATAGCCAGTCTGCTATTGGCTATTTCAAATTAAAATAGCCAGTAGCACTCTGACTATTGCTCCCTGCAGGAGAATGGGCTGCGTGAGGGAGGATCGGGGGTTGCAAGGCGGGAAAGGGGCTGGGTGATGCACGTAGCTGGTCTTGCCTAGGGCGCAAAATAGTCTAGCAGCGGCCATGCATAGGACCCTGCATGGGGAAAGGAGCAACCCTAAAACAGGAAATCAGGGCCAGTGTTCAGGGGACCAGCTGACTCTACAGAAACCTAAACTTCTAAAAATCAAGAAACAGCATCCATTGTACGAGATTTAATCAGCATTAGAAATAGCTTAAAAACTTGTTGACTTTAATACCATGTTAACCTTTGCAGTGCAGGGGTTGCCCCACTACAACTGTAGTTTTTGGTTTGTCCAGGGACAGGCTTTAAAGTTCTGCTATGTGAATGGTAACATATAACAAATATAAAGTAGGTATGCCCAGATTTTGCAGGGCAAGGTGACAGAATCTCTATTGGAAGAGCAACATAACAACAAAAACAAGCAGTAAACAGTGAGACAGATGGAAATAGATTGGAGAACAGTGATGCAAGAGACAAAGGGACAGATGGGGACTAGTCTAGATAAAATGTAAACCAGAAAGTGAGGGGAAAAAAATGATAAGGCAGAGAAACAGGTGTGTGTGTGTGTGTGTTTGACCCAGTCATTGTCAATTTGTAAAAATGTAACAATGGGAATTGTCCCCCTTCCAGCTTCAAAGTGACACTAAACTCAGGAGTTTAATCTTACAAATACATTCAAGTACATTAATTGGTAACAAAAATAAGATACATGACTAATGTAGAACTGATGTCCCAATTACCTAGTTACAAAGACTGCCATAACCACCCACCTCCCTCTTCAACCCAATAAAATAGACCACAATTCTTGCTGTTGTTAAATGGCCATAGCCACCCTTTTATTATACAAATTAACAATAAACTTTACAGAAAAATTGCAACAATTCACCCTGAGATTTTTTAAGGTCTTTTGAAGGCCCAAATTATTACTGGATATGGTGTCTCTGCGGAACCCCTTGAATCCGTTAGGCCCCCAGCCGCACCACACCGCCTCGGGGACAACCTGCACAACGACCGCAGACACCTCCATATCTCAATTGCCTGTGTGACTACCATATATCACCATGACTTGAGGACCCATACCAAGACAGGTCTCCCAACCTTAACCACCATCACCTATGTTCTCCGCCTTCAAAAGACCCCAAAAAACACACCACCACTGCTATGACAGAAAATGGACCACAACAATGCATTCGGGCGGGCGGGAAGTTCTTTCTTCATCCGATGAACTCTGAATGACTCCAGCGAGACCCTCCTCCTCGGACCACCGCAGAAGCTCCGCCTAAACTTTTTAGCTGACCAATCAGGTAAGGACCTTGCCCCTTGTTAACCCATCCTTAATTTACTATTTAATAATTGTTTCCCCATTTCACTTAGTCATGTATGCCCTCCGCCTGTATTTTTTTTTTTTGCTTCGGGCCTAACTTTTATGCATCACTCAGTTGTAGATTCTCAAATCATCTCTGAATTGGTGCTGACATTGTCCTTCCTTCTGGAGGGGGGCTATTTTTGTTGTTCATGGTCCCTGTATGTGTTGTAAAGTAGTCACCACTCGTGAGTTTGTAGTCCATCATGTAAGTGAGCTTAGTATCCCAGATTTATTAAAAGGGCTCATTTGTTTTCAAAATGGAAGTGCATGTATTACTTTCTACTCCTCTTGTCTCCACAGTCATTGAGCATGATTTACTTACTGTACCTACCATATCACTGTCCCCATTTGTTTACCGTGCAGCTCAGACTGAGACTGAAACATTCAGAAACTCTTCAGGCTGCACATGTGTTTCATAATCCATTAAGGAGTTAGCCTATTTCCTATTCTCTACGGGTTTGCTTGTTGGAGTCATCAAGACCCAGCCATAAGCTGACTATAAACTCAATGTTTTCTCATGTTCAGCCCCACAGACTATCAACTAACCAGCTATTACATGCTGACAACAGCAGCAGCTGATTGGTTGCAGTCTCTGCTTGGCTGACAATTTTTCGGCCTGGCTCCTTCGAGAAAAGTCCAGTGAAAAATTGACTTTTGTTGAATGGAATGGTGCTGACAGGGCTACACACAGCTCAAATATCGAAATTTGTGTATGGTCAGCTTTAGAATTCCACAGGGTACCTATGAGGCCCTCCCACTGTGGTCCCTCTAAAGTTTAAAGTGACCCTGTAACCAACCTAAAAAATGGCAGGTAAAAGCACAGGAAAAAGAGGCACAGAAACGGGTACTTGCAGCTTTTTTCCTTTCTATAAATAGTTTTTATTCACTTGTTATGTGCCTTTGAACTTGCTAGAAAATGTGATTTGCTCCCATCTCACACATCATAGCCCTCTACTCTCCTAGAAGTGTCTAATTACTCTCTGTGCTGGCCCAGCTCTTTCATCCCTCCCCTCCCTATATAACTTTGGTAGCCAGTGATAGGAGTGAAGGGCTATACTCTAAGATGCCTCTTGAGTCACAGCTCTGAGTCTGCTAGGGCAGCCGAGATCACATCTAGCATGGCGGCACCCAGCAGCAGCCTCAGGCAGTGGTGTCACAAGGAGGGTGCGGCCCGCACCCGGGGGACACAACAGTGTCAGGAGAGGAGGACCCGGCGACATACCTCATCCAGACGGGTGAACGTCCCCTCCTCTCTCTGCCGGCATCCATCACAAAGATGGCCGCCGGCAGGCGTCAATTAGATGGTCGCGCATGCGCGATGGCGTCATCACGCATGTGGTGACGTCATGTGCAATTACATCACAGCGGGGTGTCACCCGGTCTCTGCTCCGGGTGACACCCGGCTGCGGGACGCCCCTGGCCTCAGGGCTTTTAGATGTCTACACAAGGAAGGCTTTTACGGGTAAATAACATGCAATAAATACCTTGAATGCTCATATAATCTTATCAGAATTTTTTTTTTGGGTATAAATCTCCATTTTGTTGTAGATGTTTTTTTAAGAACTGAGTGTAAGACCAAATAGCTGAAATGATATATTTCTACCAAATCATAAATAATCTTTTATAAGTCTGAATAGTTTGTTCTATTACAGTTATTTTTTTTAGCTCGCATCATAGGAGAGTTTAGTACAATGTTCATATCTTTGATATAAAACATAATGAAATTGTGTATGTGCTGTAACCTTATATTGACGTGTATATGCAAGAACACATTTTAATTGGTCTTTGTTGTAAGATTTTAATATCCAATTCCTTTATCTCCAGCAGGATGGAACAAGATATTTTTCTGAGCTCAGATGAATTGGACGATGATGTATTTTATCCGGATGACTTTGGGTTTCCTATTCAGCCTCAGACCCCTTCAGCTATGTTCACCCATAGCCCATCTTACACCTGTATGTTGGGTCGCTTTCAACTGTTCCCCCTCTCTCATTGCTGCGGCCCCGGCTGCAGGATCATGGACTGTGAGGATAAGGCCACCCAGACCTTGGAGCCATCGTCTGTTAATCGGGATATCATGTTACCTTGTGGTGTTGCAGAATCCCCGCAGAGGCTTTTTTATGGTAAGCGACCAACTCCCATAATGCGGAATGATTCTTTGGAATAAAGCAGCTGTACTTGTCTTCTTGCTATTTACTAAAATAAATCATTATTGTTTGTCTTTTCCCGTAATCTATAATTTTTTTCTGCTATGGAAATGTCTATTCAACATTCACTTTTGTCTATTTATTTATTTATATAATTTTTGTTAGGCATTTTTTCAATAATCGATTATAATCCATTATGTCGATTAGTTGTTGCAGTCCTACAATAGTTACAGAGTTACATAGTCAGGTTGAAAAAAGACACAAGTCCATCGAGTTCAACCTATAGAGATATGAAAAAATTAAAAAGGAAGAAAAGCCTAAACAGAACCCTATGCCCACAATTACCCCCTGTTGATCCAGAGGAAGGCAAAAAAAAACCCTATAAAGCATGGTTCATTTTGCTCCAAGGGAAAAAAAAAAATATTTCCTGATCCCATAAGGCAATCGGATATTCCCTGGATCAGCAATATCGTATTATTACCTGAATTTTCCACATCAATCCAAAATTGCCCTGTGCTTCAGACCACTTTGTGTAGCAATAGACCTAGTCACTATCACCTTGTATGCAACAGCAGAACAAAGACATTAGGTTTGTGGTACTAAAGGCAAATAGTCTGTTCAGTTTGCAAGGGAATTTTCCCATAGCTTAGTAAATGAGGTGAAATTTCACTTTGTAAAGAATACCCAGGCACAGTGGCTTTACAAGGGGGGTGCGGTGGGTGCAGCTCGCACCCGGGTGTCACCATTGGAGGAGTGACACCAAAATGACTGACAGTCATTTTGGTGTCACCCCCTCTAAAAAGTCAGGCACTCGGTCACGGACAGAGAACCCGACAGTGTCAGGAGAGAGGAGGGGACCCGGCGGCATACCTCATTCCGCCGTTGAACGTCTTCATGTACGGGTACTCCTAGAATGAGATCCTAATAGGTTGGACTTGATGGACTAATGTCTTTATTCAACCTCAAATACTATGTAACTATGTAACTATGTAACCCCCTGCACAGTCACACACAAGTGAAATGAAAAAAACATTATTTTTGCTTGCACATGATTGGATGATGGAAGTTAACCGAGCTTTAGCTCATTCACTATGCTAAGGGAACATTTCAGTGCAAAGTGAACAGCCCATTGAGTTTGGATGGCTAAGTCTGTCTTTACTGATAAAATAGCAACTGTTGGAGAGCCTGTAAATCACTGGGTGTCACAAGACAAATTAATGTGCTGCTTTGCTATTTGAAGGGTTCTGATGTTGGACTGACTTGTATAAAACACAGTTTATTATTGATTGACAATTGGGCAAACAAGCTGTTTACTTTTTACGGGAATTTTCTCTTAGCTTAGTGAATGAGCTGAACCTCTACTAACTTGCATCATCCAATCATGTGCAAGTATGAATACTGTTTTTATTTCCATTTTCTGTGCACGTGATTGTGTATACTATCCAAAGAGAATTTTCACCACATTCACTAAGATGCGCGAAAACCCCCTTCCAAAGGGCACAGCCTATTTGTCTTCAGTAAATCAAACCCATATTGGGGTTAAAGCGCATTATAACGTGCGCATTACCGCGACGATGGGCCCTTAATGCATAAATTGCTTAAGAATACAGATACACGTCTCTAAAATTATCTTTGGCACGGTACAGCTGATACAACCTGAAGATGGAAAATAATGTGGTTCTAATTATGGACAGTGGCTGAGTGCCACAAGCTTACATTCTCTTAGAACACAAATTAAAGAATTCTGTGGGATTCTACAGTATAATAAAGCTAACAACAGATGCTGAAAAGCGTATGTCTACTTGTCCGTATTATTTTTCGAAGATTAAAATTTATTTTTTTCATATGAACTTTTGATATTTTAGGTTCACAATGCGATTCACCGACTTAGAAGATTGCTGCAATGATTTATAAGTTATTATTTCTTGTTTCATTGCTTGGTATGTACGGAAGAGCCCTGGGGCCAGGCTAAAAAAAATTTGAAACAATTCTGAGTTTGAAAGTCAGAATTCTCAGTTTGAAAGTCAGAATTCTGTGTTTAAAAGTCAGAAATCTGAGTTCAAACTCGGAATTTTAAAAACAGAATTCTGAGATTAAAATTCAGAATTCTGAGTTTAAAAGACAGAATTCTGATATTGAAAGTCCGAATTCTGATATTAAGGCCTCATTCACACAAAACGCAAGAGCAAAATTGTATAGTGCGTATACCAGAATGCATCATCCTAGAATGCATCATTGGCAATAGAAATTTAAATGAACTCTACATTCTGCTTTTGCGCATCTTTACGCAGCGCAAATATACAGCTCCATACGCAGCTATGTGTATGGAGCCATTTATTTGCATATGCTGTATACGGGACAATACGCGCGTATGCGCATATACGCAGCATATTGTACGGCAGTATGAGATTGAAAGTCGGAATTTCTGAGTTTGAAACTGTTTTTAAATTCAGAATTCTGACTTTCAAACTTAGAATTCTGACTTTCAAACTTAGAATTCATTGGGGCAAATAATGGACAAGGTACCTGAACCATGCAGAGGAGGAGATCGTTTACAAGCCATGCCCTGATATATTAGATATATCCACTTGGCGCAGTAGAATCATGTATTTGATAAATATCATACACTTCAGAAAAAAAGACAGAAATTGCCCAGTTTGCAGCTTGCAGAGGTTCCATATGCTACCTAATTACTTGTTTTTTTCCCCCTTTTCTTTAAATTCTGCTTAATATGAGAATATGCTTGAAGAAGAAATCTGGGGGAAAATGTTATTAACACCTGCAGTGGGGCTAAGCCCGCACTGCAAGGGTTAACTGCTTGTTTGTGTCTAGGTGCTAAAAAGAAAAGTTATACTCACCTGATCAGTCAAGCCTGCTTGTTCTCAGACCGGTCCCTGGAACTTCTCTCCGCATTAAAAACCGTAGAACCAGCACACGATGATCTTCCAAAGAAATTCAAACTTTATTCCACTTGCATCTGTACAAAGAACAACCGGTGACGTGTTTCTGCCTTACTCTGGCTTAGTCATAGCTGACTGAAGCCGAGTAAGGCAGAAACGTGTCAGCGGTTGTTCTTTGTAAAGATGCAAGTTGAATAAAGTTTGAATTTCTTTGGAAGATCATCGTGTGCTGGTTTTACAGTTTTTGAGCCTATCACTCCAGAAGGGAGTCATCCGTGCACCGAATGTAGATTACAAGGATGCATGATAGGGATGAGCCAGGGATGTGCGGTCAGGGGAAGCAGGTAAGGCAGAGCCTCACCTAGAATTATGGAGGAAAAAGCTAGCTGGGGGACGGTTTGGGGCTTCATCCGGCGGGGGCTTTGTCCAGCAGGGGGTGGGGCTTCAGCCGGCAGGGGGCGGGGATGGGGAATGCCTCATCCGGAACAAGAGGTACCGCACATCACTGGGATGAGCTGTGCGCTTTGTGTTTCTAGTCTTCTCTTTGCCTTCTCTGCAGCGGCCTAAGGATCCTTGTGTCATCACGTTCTATACAAGTGTGTAGCTTAGGAGGAACCACACTTAAGTGACCAGAGAAGCAGGAAGTCGGCTCAGCAGTTTAGATGAGTATATCTTCTGATGATATAACTTCTACACATGCTCACTGGAATCGCATCATCGTGGCACCGGGCTCAATTCTCAGCATCTTACAGGTGCCAGAAATGAGCCAGGAGTGTGCACCATACTGTGCATGCATGGCAGGCAGTGTGCACTAGAAAAAGGGTTGCTGGAAAAAAAAGAGGACAGAGATTTTTGGCAGAGAATACATCTAAAGCATCTTCTGCCAAAAAGCTCTACCTTCTGTAGAGGGTTTCTGATATTTACCATATCTTTACCTCTACCTGGACATCTTGAAAACATGTATTGTTAGTTTGGAATATTGATAGGAAGCACTGGACTAGGTAAGGACTCCAGTACATGGAAGTGCCAAATAAGGACCAGAATGGTAGCTGTAGGACAAAGTTGAAGCTTAGCTGGAGCAACAGAAATAGATGTGCAGTTATATAGACATTGTACTACCAACCTCCATTTTTATAGTCTTACCTCCACTTTCCTGTTTCAGCAGTAGTGCTGGGTGTCTAAATGTGACTATGCAGTCTAAATGGCATCAGGGTTAAACCCAGTATTGTCAGTCAGGGCTTGATTTGCCATTTAGCAAAATAAGCATGTGCTGTGGGCACCACGGAGTTCTCCCTTAGCTATTATACTCTTAAAGAATATTGGCACTTTAAAACAAATATATACTTGTCCATATATTTCAAATTCATATTTCACTTTCAGCACTTACTGCATCTTTATGTCTTGTACCTTAAGAAATGGAGGGGCTGAGGAGGGCACCACTGTTGGGCTGTGCTTAGGGCATAGTTGCCCTTAATCTGGTTCTACACTCAGTAATATAACAACTGGTTAGACATGCCCTCTCCCCTTCTCTGCAGTACAACTCCGCTCA
>NW_017306654.1:383523-521166 GCF_000935625.1 Nanorana parkeri | reverse complement strand
CTGGTATGTTGGAAGGTTGGAAGACATCTAAGTCACTGCTGGAAGAGGGGAGCAGGTTGAGCTGAGCTGATGAGACAGCAACTTGAACAACTTTAGTGCTTCTGCTGTAAACCTTGAGAATTAATTGCTTCACGGTGCCTTCAGCTACAGAGGTCAGTAAGGGCTTGCTTTAAAGATCATTTACTGCTTATTAATGATATGTACAAAAACTTGAATGTCTATATCCTATCCACAGGTTTATTTTAAGCTAAACTTCCTCCATTACAGTTATCAGTTGTTGAAGTCAGATGGACTTTACATTTTCTCTGCAGCTCACTTGTGTTATGTATATAGAAAGAGATCTTGTCTTTGATAGACACCAGATATATGCCAAATGATCTCCAATCCCCGTGCCAAGTCTTAACATTTTCCATTATGTGTTTTTCCAGGTTGACAGCTTTTACGTCTTATCTCCCACTAATTGTTACACTGTCAAAGTGAAGAGATTGTTTCAGCTACATGACTGGATGCCCTTGAAATGAACTGTTTCAGTGGGCATATTGAAAAATCCTTTAATCCATGTTAGTTAGTCATTAGAACTTTGTGTACAGTTGGAGAAACAGACAGATAGGTGTGATGACTAAAATATATATATATATATACAGTATATAGATATAATTTTATATTACCTGTACTGTATGTACAATAATAAAGACTCTTATGTGTGTTTCAGGAAACGCTGGTTACCTTTTACACCAGCCTACAGACCTAGATATGCAATTAGGAGAGGAGACACAGCACAGGAGACTGGAGCAAAGTGCTGAAAGGCGGATCGCTCGGAAGTTACAGTGTATCGGAGATCAGTTCCATCGACTTCACTTACAAAGGGTAAATTGTTCATTTTTATGATAGTTTCATCAATCAAATGCTTCTCAATGCAACCTTTTAAAACCCTATTTGATTTATAATGTTCTACTATATTAAAGTGCTAAACCTACCGAATTAACTGATTCCCAAAAGAAAGCTCAAGTTAGAAATGTTTAATACATGTGAATAAATCCCTAATCAAACATACCAATGTGGTGTTCTGCAGCTGCTGTATGTGCATTCTGCTTATTAGCACATGCACAGTGTATCCTACATACAAGGCATGTCTCTGGTGTGCTCATGTCATCTCTGCACCAATCGTTCAAGCTCCCAAATGGCTAGTGTCATAGCTGGTCACTTTTGCAGCTCCATGCCAACTTCAGATATAAATAAAAGGTGGAACTGTCCTTGGCTGATAGGAGACTAGCAGGGAGACTAGGAGACTTGGTATGTAGGCTCCTCCTACATACTAAGAGCCAAATGGAATATTCAATATGTTAGGTATTGAAGATTGTATTGGCTGGAAATGGTAAAGTTTTTCTGATCAGGTGGGTTTTTTAGGGATTATTTACATTTCTAACAGTTGACTAGATCACTGTAAACCAGAGATTTCATCAGAATGGAGGTTGAGTAAGGATTGTTAGACATGTGTCCGGTGTTTGGGTATTTAAAGCCCAACTGCAACCAAATCTTTTTTGTTGTGGTATTGGGTAGAATGGGGAAAGGCTAGATCCTCTGCTGGGTTTTAATGCTGTTTGTGTATCTGTTGAGGAGGTTTCTCATCACTGCCCATGCTACTTGACAACCATCACCTGGGCAGAAAGTGAGGGAAGTTTACCTCAAAAGTGAGTCATACAAGTAACAGAATTAGTGAAGCATGAATATAATTTTTGGAGAGTCGATAAAGAGGTGCAGGTAATGAAGACAGACGGAAGTTATATACTATATGGGTGTAGCATCAGCATTAACAAGGGTTTAGAGTTGAAAGTTCTGCTTTCAGGCAAGACAAACATGAGCTACAGTCATCAAAATAAGACATTTTAAGAGCTTCTGCTGGGATGGTGGCTTATGTAAAGGAATAGAGTGTGGGGATCCTCCTTGCTCAGAATTTTCTCAGATGGCCCCCTCTTCACCTTGCGTCCTTAGTTGTACCATATAAAAATTCAAAATAGAAGGTCACTCGCACTCCAAAAGCGATGCCAAGTCAATCTCTTTTTTGACTATAAAAGTGTAACATCTCATAGCTCTGGGATGTTACACTTTTATAGTCAATAAAGAGATTGACTTGGCATCGCTTTGGAGTGCGAGTGACCTTCTATTTTGAATTTTTATATGGTCTGTTGAGGCATCTGCTGTCACTGCCGCACCCACCCTGCCTTTGGGTTTGCTTCCGGTCAGGAGTGCGATGGGACATACTTTGGCTTAACTTAGTTGTACCATGTTTCTTTGTTACCAGCATTGGGATGCAAACTCTACATTCCGGCTGTGCTTGCTTTGGGTACAATACAATAATTACCTTGATTGAGAGGGTAAGGGTTTAGAGTCTGTAAGTAACCCTTAACACCGGTAATGGGACAGTGTTTCTCATATTATTTTAGGCATTATTTAATGTAGGAACAGATTGGTTGAAGATATGAATTAAATAAATATGTCAATAAATCAGCAACGTTTTGAAGGATGTTGACTATAATACAGAGTAAACTATTTCTGGCCAAAATGTAATGCTGCCCTTCTCCATTAAATATATCACTATACAATGTTAAATTCAGAAGCTTTCCTCACCCCAGCACAGTAGAGTATATAGTGAACGACATGCTTTTATATAGTCGTTTAAATGAATGTCAGAGTTTATAACTTCTCTTTCTGTCCGCTGCAGAATTGTACTTTTTTATCTGCTCAAAAATCAGGCAGCTGCAGAACAGGTTTTACAGAAATCTGACTCTTTTCTGTCATTACGCAATGTTTTAGCCCTGTCACTTTTTGTTAGGAAAGAAAATGGCTAGGAGGCGGGGGTCACAAAGAATGGCGCACGTCCAATGTTTTACCAAAAAAAAAAACCATAGGGAAGGTAAAATGAAATGCACTCCTCCCTGTTCTGTATATTCTGGCTCTGGTTAAACACTGTTCTGTCAGATTAAATGTAACCAGAGGGCATGTTGATGTAGCTAGCTGTTTAGCTCTATTAACAACTGACAAGGCAAGCTGTGATCTCACTTTTTTAACTGAACATTAAACTCCTATCTGTACTTTACTGCTGTAACCTGTAATTAACTGGACTTTCAAGAAATCAATGTTTACAGATAGAGGCACGCTACCTGTATGCTGGTCATACACATATCAGGTTTCAGGCAATGATAGCGACAAGCTGTTGGTTGAAAAACAACCAAATGAATCAAGACCACCTGCTACCAGTTTTTTACATTTTCAAAAGGAAGTGTGGTTTGTAGGTTGCATGGAGTCCTTCACTTGTTTCTGTGATAGATGTTTATTAAAAAGGGTTGAAAATGCCTGGATATTGCCCTGAGTATCACCAGCAATTTTTTTTAGAATTTGCCTAAAGGTGTTCATAAACATGCATGTTCACTTTGAAGCAACCTTTCTCAACCAGGGTTCCTCCAAAGGTTGCTAGGGGTTCTTCAGCATTATGCAATTTCTGCTTCTCAGATATGTAACCACTGATTGCAATAATCCTCTTAGCTATTTGTAAATGGGGCATTATTTCCCACTAACTATCTATGTAAGGAGCATTCTTCCCACTAAAGAGCATTCTTCTCACCAACCGCCAATGTGAGAAGCATTTTTTCCACTGGCCACCAATGTATGGAGCATTTGTCCACTGACCATCAATGTAATGAGCATTCCTCCCACTGATCACCAATGTAATAAGCATTTTTCCCACTGACCACCAATGTAAGGAGCATTCATCCACTGCCCAACTGTGTAGTGGGACCATTCTCCCACTTAACACTTGTGTAAGAGGCTGTTCGCCCAAGGACCACCAATGTAAGGTGAACCGTCTTCCATTGACCACCAATCTAATGACCACTAATGTAAGAGAACACTACAGTTTTAACTGTTTGTAGTTATTTTCTGGCCTTTCTTATTGTTTATTCAAAGGTCTCAAGTGGGCTGTGCGGGGTCCCTGGCATGTGCGGGGTCTCAAGTGGGCTCTGCAGGATCTCGAGTGGGCTATCCAGGGTTTCAAGAGGGCTGTGCCCGGTCTCTGGAGGGCAGTGCGGGGTTTAAGGAGGGCTGTGCGGGGTCTCAGGAGAGCTGTGTGGGGTCTCAGGTGGGCTGTGTGGGGTCTCAGGTGGGCTCTGCAGGGTGTCAGGTGGGCCCTGCAGGTCCTCTGGTTCGCCCTGCAGGGTGTCGGGTGGGCTCCAAAGGGCCTCTGATGGACTGTGTGGGGTCTATGATGGTACATACAAAATTTTGCTATGGGGCCCTGTGATTTCTAGTTACGCCCCTGGTCTGAAGTATATATGGTTTTCCCTACATTCCTGTCTGGTAGTTATACCCTCTGATTTAATATCCAAACAGAACAAGTGTGATACTTTCAGGGCTACATCTGCACATAATGGCCCTCATTGCTTCTGATATAAATGACCAACACCCATACACTTCTGAGATCATTTAGAATTCGCTAACAGATGCATTTGACCTGTAGTTCACTTCCATCTGACCTGTATTTGACCTGCTGCAAGCAGAAGAATGAAGAGTAGTTAGAAGACTTATGAACGTACAAAGTATGAAATCATCTTTCCTTTCCTTTCTCTTGTTTGGTTGTCAGTACAGTAGTTGTCCCTATAAAGCAGATCCCATCATAGTGCATTGTAACATTATGCTATTAATAAAATAAACAGATGGCACAATGAACAGATTTACAAAAGGGTGTCATAATCAGAAAATCCCATTTACTATTTCTGATGCACTCTCCAATAAACTCCAACAGGGCACGGAATAGAGGTGCTGTAAAACCCTTGAGAGGCATATGAACTACATTGCATCCTGCAGAATTTGCCTCTGGTTGTACCCAGGAAATAAACAATGGGCATAATTTAGACTGCATCTTGCCAAACTGAGTGAACTTCCTCTTTTTATATGTTTCTTCCCATGTTAATGGGAAGTTTAAAAGGAACCTTGCTAAAAAATATATATTTGATCATACTGTCTTGTGACAGGAAAACAGGTTAATATAATGTATTTAATAAAAAAAAAAAAACGTAAAACAGTAGTTTAGCAAAAAAGAAAGCCATGCCAATTGTTTAAGATACATAGTGCTTTAGAAAACTCAGTGTCATCCAATTAGGTGTATAGGGTGACATATCAGAGGACTGGCCCTGCTTTGTTGAGCAAGGTTGTCCATGGTAACCTACTAATTATGACTGATAGCTAGAAGTAGTTTGTCATATTTAACTGGATTTATTCTGTTTGTTGAAGACGTTTCATAGGTTATTCAAGCCATTTCTTCAGTTCTAATGGATGTCATGAAAATACCACACATTTGGTTATATCCACACAAGTAGCACAGGCACCCTAATCCAATCACCATGGGAAGGCAGACATTACTGTCCAAAAAGGATTGCATGTATGGAACCACCCTGTTCCAGTTACATAATCTCATCCTTGGTGCCAGGAAGGCTTCATAAGTCTTAATCCTTCGATTTGCATGGCTGAAGGTGTAAATTGTTGTCAAAATGCCAGGCTAGAGATGTTAAAATGTTCCAATTTATTTTTATTTGTTTTTACAATAAATACATAAAACATTCACAACATACCATACTAATTACATAAAACACTTAAAACATACAGCTCTGGTGATGCATAGCGTTATTATTTACGGGTTTTCATTTGGTGTCCTTCTCCTTATAGTACTCATTTTCCTAGTAATATTTTTACATGATAAACATTCATAGATAAAACCCATCCCTCTTAACGGTATATCACCGGACCATATATACCACTTAACAATAACCAAGATTGGCAAAAACCAAAAACACCCACACAACAAAAACAAAAAAAAAGGGAGAAAAATGCAAAATTGAAATAATGGGATGGAGGTAGGGGGAGGAGTCTCTAATTAGGTCTCCTCTCCCCTCTCACCCCTCCCTCCTTACAGATTACATAAAATGACTCCTTATGGGTTCCCTCTCATCCCTCTTCGCGTGCATTATCTTAGTTCATTTAACAACTACATGTTATTATATTTCATCCAAGGAGACCATATTGCTTCAAATCTTTGTTCTTTATCCTGGATTATACTATTTAATTTCTTGTGTATCATGACCTTGTGGATGTTCTAACGGTAGTGTAGTGTGTAACCACAAGCTATCAAAGACCCACTGAAATGTCTTTGTTTATGTCTTTAGACTCTTTCAGGGTTATGCACAAAAGGGTGAAGAGTTTGGAGAAGGCAGGAGAAGTGAACAATCTGGGACAACATAGCTGAACTGGAATGGGAGCTCAATTGGAGAATTTGTCCTAATCTGCTATGTTGTCCTCAATTGTTCGCTTCTCCTGTCTTCTCCAAACTTCACCCTTTTGTGAATAGCCCTGTTTATGTTTGTTGTTACCATCTTAACCAGATGTTGCAGAGTCTTAATAACCCCCAGTTCACGTCCCAGTAGGTGGTGGAAGTCAAAAAGCAGCTTCTGATCTCTGTGCGTCGGTTTCTTGTAGTCCTCAATGTCTAAGCCGTCGCCACCCTTCCAGACATGTAACACACAGTGTAAAAAGAGGTAATTTTTGTTCTGTGCCTCATCTGGTGTAAACTTGATGTTTTTGTCCAATGAATTTAAATTCCCACTAAAAGCTTATATTTCCACTGTTCGAATCATGACCCTCGCATCATCCTCATACCTGAATCGATGACTTGGTGTTAATACCCTGAAAGGGTTTAAGGCTCTCTTCTCCACCTCTTCCATGTACAGGTTAGCTACAATATGAGAAACAAGTGATACCATAGCACATCCATGTTTCTGTGTGTAGAAGTAATTCTACTTGAAAAAAATGGTGTTGAGGCAAAGGTCTTGCGAGGAACTTACTTGATCTGGCTTGTGTTCTCTTTGGCTGTGAAGAGTCTTATCTCGTTTTAGATGTTACATTACAGTATCAATGGTGTCTGCAGTTGATATACAAATGAAAAGGGATGTGGCATCATAGGACACCATTACCATTGTCTCTTCTGGCTCTAATTTCAATCCACATACCTACATAGTTGGTTGGTAAGGTTGAATGAAGGCACAGGTTCATCCAGATCCATGCAGTTCATCGTGTGGGTGTCTGTGGTTCCCATATTCTGTGTAACTTGTTGACAAATTCTTTGCAGTTGTGAATATGGAAATCGAGGCAGTAATTTCAATTTCCCTTGCTCTTGTTTCTATAGCATACTTGTGAAAGACTTGTGTCTTACCTATTGGTGCTGATTGGCCTTAAAACAATCATGCACACAGTGATTTATGAAATTACTTAGTGATATTAAATGATCGACCTCAATCTAGATGATAATGTTTATATTGGTTGATGACAGGCATGTCTGTGGGTTGTAGCAGACATCCCCAGCTGTTCCTTCTCAGGAGAACAAGCATTTGCCTGGGTGGGACTTCTGGCCTGTCTTCTGTTGTCTCCCCTGAGCTTAGGCAGATGATGGGGTGTCTGGCTTCTTTCCTGCTACCCTTTCGAATAAACATGCCCAGCCGGGAATTACAAGCTTGCATGTTAATGGAGTGATTGTATTGCCTGCGTGCTTGAGCACTATCTAATGTACATGGCAGACTTAGCCAAATTTGCTCTGAGCAGTTGGGGAAGAGTTTTGCCTGAGCAATTATTACAGGCATCACAGTTTTGCAGATTTTCCTTTTTAAAAGCTGTAAGGGTTGAACAGGGTGAGAGAAAATAAGCATGGCTGTGGAAAGTGAGGGGAGGGAGGGGGAGGCATCGCGTGAGTGAAACAAGGGACAGCATGGCCGTGTGTGTGTTTTGTGGTTGCAATCTCCTCCCTGTTTATATCGCTTTCTATATTTAGCTTCTGAGTCATAAGACATTTTACTACCCACAGTGCACTGCCAGCACCTGACTACTGCTTTTTTTATATCTTCCCAGAAAACTGAGTTTAAAGATTACCCTGAGGACACTGAAGTGGTTTCATAGTAATGTTTAAGAGCTAAATCTTTTTTATGCTATGAGACGTTAACAATTGCAGTATCTCTATGCATGGCTGAACAATACCTAACTCTGAAACAAATCTCAGAAGGGCTAACCATGATTTTAACTAAGGTGTCTGTGACCACTTAACTTT
Organism: Nanorana parkeri; assembly: GCF_000935625.1. Taxonomy (NCBI): domain Eukaryota; kingdom Metazoa; phylum Chordata; class Amphibia; order Anura; family Dicroglossidae; genus Nanorana; species Nanorana parkeri. The sequence goes on along the minus strand of NW_017306654.1, from coordinate 513,023 downwards.
ATATGACTGAGGCTGTGTTCATGTGTAAGATGCTCCAGTGCACAATAAGTGTGATTGCCCACATACGGGGTAGAATCCTAGATGCCCCCACATATAACAACATACAAAAATCATACAGGGCTAGCAAACCTGAAGTTCATATGTGCATTTTATTGAAGCAAATTAATAATACTGAACAAAGGCCAGATTGCATACGTGTACTATGCACAGTATAATTCCATACAAATGCATGTGTAAAAAAAAGTAAAAACACTTTAAAGATAATTACTCTACAAAAAACATGCAGTCAGAGGAGGAGGGGCAAATTGAGATCTCAGAAACATGTTTTGGAGTTACTCACTTCTTCAGTGGACAACTCCACTGAAGATGGGGGTTAACCAAAAATATCTTCCGACACAGTGTTTCTCAAACTTTTTTTTAGTCACGGCTCCCTTTTAAAAGTATGAATAATCTCAAGGCACCACAGTCTAAATTGGGGGGAACCCAAAAGCACACAAAAAAGTGTGGGAATGCAAAAGCACAAAAAAAGTGGGTTTCCCCCTCCACATCAAAGTGCACCCCTTCAAAGGAAGATCCCCCCCTTCACATCGGAGGTACCCTTTGCATCAGTAGACCCTATTCACATCAGAAGCCCCCCATTCATATCAGATGCCCCACTTTCATATCAGAGTCCACCCTTTTATACCATGGCACCCTGGTTGAGAAAGGCAGTTCTAACATAATCTGACATGACTATGTCCAGTCGTCTTACTGGATCACGGCATTATGCCAAGGGCAAATTACTTTAATACAAGCACAGATTCTAGCATATTTGTTTAAAAAAATTTGTAAAATGTTTCCTTCCTTAACCCACTGTACTTTCCTTTCTTCCTTTTAGAAGCCCCGCCTGTTATTTACCTAGCCATATGTACCAATTCCGTATAAACACCTCTATAACCCTTTTGAATACATGTGATATTAAAGCCAAGTTCATGACTTTTCCCGCCCCCATCTCTCCTTGGCATTCAGATAACACACATCATTCTGTCAGTGGCCATGGGGAGATGGGGTGTTGAAACGACAGTAGTATTTATGATACCCACAGCTCTCATATCCAGAGCAGGCCAAATGTACAGAGGGAAGCCTGATCAGAAGTAATAGTTCTCTGAACAATAACAATAACCTGTGTGCCTGGAGCTCCATTATATAAATAGCATTATGTATTTCTATCTATCTTGCTGTTGACATTTTATGCTCACTTCCTGTCTGGTGAAATTGTTGTCCCTATGTAAGATAGTGCGGGGAAATGTCTTTATCTGATCTGGATAACAGTAAAAACCCAACAGCAGTTTTAATCCTTACCCATTCTATCAAAACATAAATAAAAAGTTTTGTCTGGACCTACACTTTAATTTCACATCTTCAGAAATGTTCTAATGCATTTATTAGCAACCACTAGTTCCCTTCCTTCAGCATTAAAGGGTTATTAAACCCTCAGCGGTTTTTGCATATATCTACTGCTAGCAAGCAGTAGATATATGCAAAAACATAGAAAAAACAAAAAAAACTTTTCAAACAGGTTAAAACTTACCTGTGTCTTCGCCACGCGCTCCTGTCCGAACATGTAAGATTCTTGGGTGGCCACAAAGGATCTTGGGGCGGGCACATGCGCAGTTCAAATCTTTGGCCGGGAGACGAAAATGCTGCAGCATGCGCCCGCACAGACTCTGTGGGACATGTAGTGCCAGAAAGAGAGAGGAGTTAATGCTGCATCGTAGACCGCCACCAGCGCTGGAGGGACAGCTGAAAACTACAGGAAAGAAGAAGATGATCGGATCAAGAGGCATCATTTAAGGTGTGTACTCACATTAAAGGAGAATTATAAGGCGAGTGAAAATCACTCAGCCTCATAATTCCAGCCGACGTGCGACAATGAAACTGTCACAGGTCGGGTCAATAGATCGGGAAGTGAGCGAACACATAGCGTCGCTCGCTCACTTCTCGATCTATCCCTGCAGAGAGCCGAGACTGTCACTCACGGCTCCCTGCAGGGATCCCCCCCCCCCTGTCCGATCCTCCAGCGCTGACTGGCGGAATGGACGGGGAGGCGGCGGGCACAGCTAGCTCTGCCTCTAGATAGGCAGAGCCAGCTGTCAATCCCGCAGCTGGGTGGATCTCAACAGTAATGTCAGGATCCGTCCCGGCTGCGGCATCTCAGTATACTGAGCTTTGGGTGACGGGAGGATGCTAGTTTGTGTCCTCCCGTTACCCTTAGGAGAACTATGGGGAACAGCCCTGGCCCCGTAGTTCTCCTTTAACATGTCACTTTAACTTTTGAGCCTACATTTCCATGGTTGTCCACAAAGTTGATGTCTTTCTGCTTTGATTAGGAAGACTCTGCTTAGATTTTCACCTATGCCTGCTGGTGAAATGAGTTTAGTGTGTAACAGACACACTTGAAGTATGTCTCAGCTATCATGAAATCCTCTGTACTTATCATGTTCTGTGCACCGTAACAATGAAGTTCTTGTATTTGCTCCTTTTTGGTCTGTTTCATGTGAAAAAATACTTGTTGAATTAGCCAGAGGTTTTACGAGCTGTGTTCTTTCTAATGCATCAGAAATGTAGTAGGCAGGACTGACACCAGGGCTGACACTAAGGAATTCAAAGCTGTGTTGTACTGTGCAAGATGATAGTAGGAGCATGCTTTATTTCTGGCACACCAACAATTCTTTTGTCTGTACTTGTAGCGTGTTTAAAGGGATAAAACATTTAGCAAATGCTATACCTCCTGCATAGGATAGGTCTAGGTGTTTCATAGATTGTGTGCCTGGGGGAGACCTGGCGTACAGCTGGTAACCCAATAGCTGCATATATACCTGTAACAACATATATTTAAAGCCGCTTTCATCAATGTGATTGAATATGGCTTTTATGTATTGCTTGCCAGATTTATACTTTACCTGTCCAGCTGTTTCTTTCTAGTATAACATTACCTGGTACTTATTAAACCTTACAAAGGGAGGGTGCTGTATTGGGGCAGAAATATGGAAGCTGCCATTTGTGGATTAGAAGGTGCATGTTTCCAAGCATCATTGTTGCACTGCTTATTAAGTCACTGCCTGGGGACATTTATGGGAATACCAGGTGTCCCAACATCTGATGTATACATGCTTGTGGCAGGTCAGTGACTTGACAGACTATGAAGCTGGTCAGACACTGAGCGAAGATTACCAAGCTGGTGGTCCTGTCTGCTGCCTACTGTTTGACAAATTTAGATTGAAAAATCGAGGAGCCTGGCACAAAATTGTCGCCCAAACAGCCGACTGTCAAAATAGAATAGACTCAGCAGGAGCTTCCTTCATCCTCCATCCATGTTTATCATGAATGGAGGAATCTGATAGATTTTGTTTTTGTTTAGCCAGATAATAATCTACTAATGTAAACTCAGCTTTAAACTGTCTGACCAGCACCCCAAGGAACCTATCTACACTTTTTAGATTATTTTTACCCCTTTCATCCTGGTCCAGTGTGTTGCTTATTCTGTGGGTACAAGCCCTGATGACAGGGGACTGGTGAGCCACTGAAACACGTGTGAAGACTCTTGTGACTCTTAATTTGGCAAATAACAATCAACTGGACCTATTAAACTTAGTAAGAGCTCTCACTTCTTGACCATCCTAACAGATTGTAAAGGAAGAATCAATAGAGTAGCCCTGGAGCACGCTGCAACACAATGTCTGCCCAATGACATTTGTGTCATGCCAGGTTCCTTTAAAGACACATTGATAAATAATCATTTTTTTGTTATTTAAGCAAGAAAGCTTTATGACCTGATCACAGCATGAACTGTTTTATCACAAAATATTCCCTGAGGCAACTCTTTCACAATCAGTAATGTGATACAATAGGGTGAGTCTTCTTCTTTATAATAAAAGTATATTTTGCCTTTGGGGAAAATACACCTATAAAATAGAAGTGATATACTCACTTCTTAAATGGTTCCTTCTTGTTTACCTCATTTTGCTTCCTCTTATTTTCCAGCTTGACTCAGTAAGGTTGTTACATAATCCAATCCCCAGTACAGCAATTAGCTTATTTTACTTCGTTATCATTAGTATATCAATAGTTATAAAAGCATAGGCCAACTTTTGCAACAAATTTTAAATGCATAAAATAATAAATGTGCAATTATAATTTTTTTGCATTAGAACCTGCACTACATTGCAGCCACAATTTTTGGGTTGCGGGTACAATGCACAGGCTCCTGCAGGCTCTTTCGCCAGACCCTCATCTAAAGAGAAGGTATGGATGTTTGTTATGGGACTGAAGGAAGTAGTCAACTGTCTACAAGTGCAGTGACATCACCCCACCTGTGGTCTATGAGTCCCTCTGCTGCACAGGCAGATTGGACTTGTAGTCTTCCATTAACATGGATCTGTGAATGGATGATGTGGCTGAAGCCACACACAGCCACGCCAATATATAAAATATCTAAATGCTGTAGGGAGAAGAACCCCAACCTTCAGGTGAGTGGGCTGGAGGACTGGGGAATGTGACCATCTATTATGTTACACCCTAAATCACTCAATTTAGAGCCCCATGGCTGTCTGAAAACTAGAACAGTGGCTGCATCTGATAATATACAGCCATTGTTCAGCCAAGAATTTTCAACTCGGCTAAGTTGACTATTAATTAAAACATTTTTGTCAAGCTGGGTGGTGCCGACAGGGCCACCCATAGCTGAAATATTGGCTGATTCAGCAGGAATTGGCAAACAATCAAGCCCACTATGACCTGTTTAACGCAGGTTTTTTTTGAGTTATCATCAACAGTTCTGCACATCAGCGCTGTTGCTATCTTAGTAATGTTTTCAGCCGGGTCAGCTCCACTTTAAAAGCACACAAAGTTTATTATCTGCAGAACACCCCCAGCTCTATGAGCATACATGTTAATTTCACTATGATGTCTCTGTTAGGACTCTTATTATTATTATTATACAGGATTTATATAGCGCCAACAGTTTGCGCAACGTTTTACAATATAAGGAAGACATTACAATACAATTCAAGACAAGATGGTAACGAGAGATACAATCTATAATGCTCTTATAGCATTATAGAAATTAAGTAGAAATATGGAGATCAAGTGAGGATCACGTTGGGAAAGTACGGGATAGTGCTTGGTACAGCGTGTGTCTCACAAGTTAATAATTAATAGGTAGTGTGTAACTGGTGTTGCATAATAAAAGTTCTCGAAGTTTGTGTCTGGCCTTTAGTCTTGCTTAATCAGGTTACCAAGAAACTGGATGAACTTCCTGTCTAGAACTGTGACACAGCATGTTCGCTTTAAACTTTGATATTGTTATTTCCTAATGCGTATATAAATATTTGTATACAATCATCTATCCAAAACTAAAACAACAGGTTTTGGCTCTACATAAACTGTACAGTATGTTGATTTTTTTTTCACTATTTGATAACTCTCAATGCTGGCATTGTAGCTCTGTAAACAGGTGTAAAAAAAGTGTTACCCCACATGCCCTGACCCTTAAAGCTGTAGTCCACCTTTTGCAAAATAATCAATAAATGCACACACATTTTATAAAATAAAACATGTACATGTATTAATTGTTTGCATTGGAACCTGCAAACTATTAAAATGCTCAGGATCCTGCGGACTCTACCTCCCAGCCCATCTCTATTGTAAGGTATAGACTTAAAGATTTGGGATGGGAGGGAGTATGAATGCACTACAAGTGCGGCAACATCACTGCACTTATACTCCATGGAGAACTACAAGTCTGTGGCAAATGGGACATATTTTGTGGTGTCAAGGCAGATATTGATGGTCCAAGAACAAGATGGTGTCAAGTTAGATGTTGATGGATCAAGAACAAGGTGGGAAGTGTGAAAGTTGTGAAATCACCTTGTTTTAGTGACAGGAACAGGGAACAATTTTCACATCTCCCATCCTGTTCTTGGACAAATAAAATCTGCCTTGACACATTGCATGGTGTTTGGATTACAGTGTCTGTGCTACCTTTGTGGATATAGATGCTTGAGTAAATTCCTATCACTCATTAGGACTGAAAAAGAGACTTGGGTAAGCTATAAAATGTCTTCATCATTGCAGAACAAGTCTTGTTGAATGAGTCCAACTACTACTAGGTATACCATGACCTGGATAAATGAGAACCTTCACAGATATGTTTTCTAAAGCACCTTCAATCATAAGCATTTGGCATTTGTTTTAATAAAATACCTGTTTTCGCCCTTTTTTTATCCTTTGCTGCTTCTCAGCACTGCTATTTTTCTGCAATCTATTTGCAGCCACTTTCTGTCTACATACATGAGCTCTGGTGATGGCCACATTGCATTTCACAGGTTAGGCCATGTCTGCATAATGTGTATTTGAAACAGCCACTTGAAGACTCTATCAGAAACCAGGTGACAGGGTGACTATGCAGGAGCACAATTGGTAGACAGGGACAGTGTTGTCACCCTATAAAAGGAACAAGGACCTTCATGACAGAATTACCAATTATTATTTTAACGCAATTTGCAGATTTAAAAATACGGAAGCCTACATTTTTTAAATTATGTGAACATGTTAAAGTTTAATGTATATTTTTTTAGCGATTGGGTTATATATACTCAGTCCAGTCACAAGGGTGGTGCTGGGGGTGCGGCCCGCAACCAGGTGACACCATTGGAGGGGTGACACCAAAATGGCTGACAGTCATTTTGATATCACTCCCTCTGAAAAGTCAAGGACCGAGAGCTTGACAGTTTCGGGAGAGAGGAGGGGACCCAGCAGCATACCTTATCCCACCGGGTGACTGTCCCCTCCTCTCTCTGCTGGCATCCATCACCAAGATGGCCGCCGGCAGGTATCAATAAGATCGTCGAGCATGCGCGATGACATTATCGCACACACTCGTCGTGACGGCATGAGCGATGACGTCACGTAGGGGTGTCACCCGGTAAGCCTCGGGACGCCCCGAATATACTTTAAATAATGCAAAGGATCTGGCGGAAAGCAGAGTGGATAGCTCCTAATGCATGCTAGCAATAGGCCCCAAAGAAAAATAAAAGCAATTAAATATTATTCTAGAAGAATGATGTAACATATCATTTAGTAACAGACGCTTACTGTTTTCAGTCTTGAAAAAGTACATTTGGAACACAGGAAAATCCCACATAGATCATAAATTACATTTTTGATTCCAAAGCAAAATGAAAAAGGAGTTGTATTATCAGGGTGATAGCAATGGAGAGGGAGGATGGTTGTGTTTTGTGCTGTATAAAAACTCAACGTTTTGCTGTCTCAGCAGTGTGGTTTAATTTGAAGATTAACCTTGCAACCCACTCAGTGTGAAATCACTTACAGATGGATCATTGCTCGCTCTGAAACCCCTCACCCTGGGATTTTAAGGAAGGTTTGGAACTATGCAGCGAGGGATAAAGACCGCTGCTGAAAATGGTTTTGTTGTGTATGCAGCTGCTGCTCTGACAAGTTCAGTGATTTATCTAATGAAGAAGTGTTTCAGTGTAGACAGCAGAGTTTTACACAGAAAAGGTTCATTTCAAAGCATAAGTGTACATGGGTTCATGGATCAAGTTCAATCCTTATAAGACAAGTCCATTGAATAAGGCAGAAGAAGCTTGTAAAAATGTTAAAGATTTCTCACAAACATTTATAAATTTAAAGGGGGCTTCACATAAAGCCCAAAAGTCAGTTTTATCCATGTAATAATGTGCAAACCGCCTTCTTACAATATTTGCTTCTCACCATTGGTTGCATTATTTGGATGGGACGTCTGCATCATTTTGTTCTGTGCTGCTCACTGTTCTCCTTGCTGGAGGCTTTGACAGGAGGAAGTAAAGCCTGCCTCTACCACGCTGGCTGCTTCCACACAGCGGTAGTAAAGTAAAGAATTATGCATGATAAATCAGTAATGGGAAAAAGATCCGATGCAGGGAGATGGCAGGCATTAATGGTGACTAGTAGGGATGTTCAGATAGCAAGTACCGCACTCGGTACAAGTACAGATACTTTTCTATCTCCAAGACTAGACTAGAGAAAAACTCAAAAGTTAGGAGGCAGCTGTCATTTGTAAGGAGCACACGGAGCTCCTGTGATTTGTGCATTCCTGTTTTAATGTATGATTTTTTTTATAAATATATATAAGTGATGCACCGATACCATTTTTTTCAAGTACAAGAACTGATACTTGCCCAAGTACTCACAGATCCAAGTACTGATACATTTTTCTTTATTGTCATGTGACAGTTTCTCTAAAACAATATCGACTATTGATTTCTGTTCAGTGGTGTCGTGCCAGAGCTAGGTCCCAGCTGCAACCCTGGTAGTTCTTGTGAAAATGCCAAGCATCGGCACTGGTATCTGAACATCCCTAGTGACTAGTCATTTATCCTCTGCCTGCCTTTTTTTTAAGCAGCGCAACCTGATCCAGAACCCACTCCTGCCTGTGATCACAAAATGAAGAAGCAACAACATCAGGATGAGGTCATCACTGTGTTCTCCCTCTCCTATAAGCATGTTCCCTGTAAGCAATAAAGTCCTGACTGTCTTAGACTATTGACCTCTCACTCTAGGCAACTTCACAAATTACACTATGCCAATATTAAATCCATTACTTTTAATAGTTGTGTAAAAAACTGTTTTTTTTTTAAATGGATACATAATTACATTTTTATATCGGTTTGAAGTTCAGCTTTTAAGTATTTGTGTTTTGAATTTTAAACCACTTAAGTACTACTGTTCCTCAGGACCAGCATGCAGCTGTGTAGAGAATATTTCATAGTGATATAATAAATTACCATCAGTCCCCACATTACAAGTACTATAATTCTGCTGACTGTGTAAAGCTGTCTCTGTAATGCATTTCTTTTATGTGACTATGTACAGTAAAATCTCCCATGTGGTCATTAGAAATATACTTTTTGAGACTGCTAATCCTACCCACTGATTATATGTCCTTATTTCTATTGTTTCTTTTTGGCATTAGCTAATAATAGTTTGTCTCTGATGCTGGGGGGATGGGGGAGGAAAGGGGGCACAAAGAGTGGTTTCTTGTCTGTTCCTGTCTATTTGTAAAGGACGAGAGCAATTTTTCTAACAGCCTTCACAAACACCATCCCTGGCCTTTGCAACAAAATCCTCTGTAAGATCTCAAATCTCTCTGCATGTCCAGTTGCCCTCTGAGGTCTATGGGCACCATAAAAGACAGAGTATGAGTGAAACAATACTCTTCTGTCTATAATGCCATGTAACACCCAGCAAGGCTTTAAGTAGCCAGGGAGGGACCATATGATACTTTGGCTTGGCTTTTGGTTACATGAGGGGGCAAGGATTGTAGAGAACCTGGGGCAACCGAGGCTACACTGGGGAATAGAATTCTGCAACGTATTTAGTGTCATGGTGCACATAAGTAGTGCTTTAAAAAGGGAATGTTAAAAAGAACCCAAGCTCATTTACACTTTACACCAGGGTATGCTTATAACTAAAACATCACTTCTGGGTGGACAGAGCCTTCGGTGATATGTCCATATATATGAAGCAAAGCTTTAAAGGAGAACTATGGGGTCAGTGTTTTTCCCCATAGTTCTCCTTAGTGTAACGGGAGGACACAAACTAGCGTCCTCCAGTTACCCTAAGCTCAGTATACCGCGAGCTACAGCTCATGGTATACTGAGACGCCGGAGCGGATCCCGACCTGGACGTCGGGATCCGCCCAGCTGCGTGAGTGACAGCTGGCTCTGCCTATCTAGAGGCAGAGCAAACGGTACCCGCCCCCTCCCCCGTCCGTTCTGCCAGTCAGCGCTGGCAGATCGGAGAGGGGAATCCAGCCCCTCCCCCTGTCACGGCAGAGAGCCGTGACAGGATCGAGAGGTGAGCGAACCCGGTATGTGTTCGCTCACCTCCCGATCTACTGAGCCGACTTGTGACAGTCTCATTGTCACAGGTCGGCTAGAACTATGAGGTGAGTGGAAATCACTCATCTCATAGTTCTCCTTTAAGAATAATGGGGCCTTATTTTGATTGTAGTTCCACCGAAGGATGATTGAAAATCAGTCCAAGCTATGCTGTCTGTGTCCATCCCCATCATAACAGCTATGGCGAGTTGAGGCATGGTTGACTGTCGGGCAGTTGCACATTATGGTTCTCTCAGGCAGTGCATCCACCTGTTGGGTCTCTGCAGCTTCATCCTCTGTGTCCTCTGGCCTCCTGCTTGCTCCCATTGTGCACATCCAAAGGTTATTATGCCCTCAGATGTGTGAGGGTGTGCCCTGTTTGGCTAGCTTGTCTAATAAACCTTGCCATTCCATCTAACAGTACCTGTTCATAGTGGATGTTGCACACTAACAGATGTGCAGCAACCCTTAACAGTTTTAAAAGTCTGTGTCTCTAAGTTTTCCATCTGTTATGGGGATATTGCTAGAGAGCTGTGACATGAGAGAGGGGGCAATAAAGAGCTCACAGCAGCCTCTGTGCACAGGTACTGTTAGATGGTATAACAAGAGAAATACCATAGTTTAATTTGAAGGTCACAACACTCTTACTGCCCATTGCAATGTTTATCACCTGGGTGCAATTTGTAATGTTATTCGACACACCTTTTTGCCAGTTTTGCATGTCCAACCTGGTGTGAACCTCTCTACTTTTGCTTCAGTTTGGGCCTTGTCCTATATTTTGGCTATTTATTGCACGCCTGACATTGTCACCTGGCTTGACCCCCATCTATGTGACTGCTTGACTATCCTGTATCTCACTCTCTGGTGCTGCATTTTTTTCAACCCAGCCTAGGGTCCCTCTCTCGCCTGACCTCTTTAGGGTTAGGTTCCCCCTTCCCAGATTCTATATTCTGCCACAATTTCCAGGGGGGGCCTGAGTACTGGTCCATACACATAAAGTATACCAGAAAAATGGCTAATAAAGGGTGAATAGTGGTGCAACAGTGATGTCAAACCTGAGCTTGTGTCTTTATTTAGAATTGTCAAAGTAAAACAATTGCAAACTCAGTTGCTTGAGCAGCATTATTATAAGGATTATTCACAAACGAGCTGAAGCATATAGCCATAGCTTCGGCTCACTTAGGCCGCTGGAGCACTTCCGTTCAGCCCATACAGCAGCTAACAGCTTAGCTGAGCTGAAGGCATATGCTTCAGCTCAGCTAAGCCGAAGTCACAGCCAAAGCCGGGAGAATGTTCTCCGCGCAAATGTAAACAAAAAAACAAAAAAACTTTAGGTCTGGCAGTAAAAGGAACCCCCAGTGAAAAAGTAAAAAAAAGTGCATTGGGTCCCTCCAAAAGTTTTAAGGGGGATTTCCTCAACTAGACCCTTAGTCTGAGCACAGGCCTGGCAGGGCAGGAAAGGGGGGAACGACGTAAGCCGAAGGAGTAGCCTGAAGCAACGGCTATATCCTTTGTAATGCTGTTTAAGCAACTGAGTTTGCAATTGTTTGACTTTGACAATTGTAAATAAAGACTCAGCTCGGCTAAGCCAAAGTCACAGCCAAAGCGGGGAGAACGTTCTCCTTGCAAATGTAAACAAAAAAAACAAAACATTTAGGTCTGGTAGGAAAGTTAAGAGGAACCCCCAGTGAAAAAGTAAAAAAAAAGTGCGTGGGGTCTCCCCTAAAATTCACAACAAGACCATTAGTCTGAGCACAGGCCTAGCAGGGTGGGATAGGGGGGAACGAGTGAGCGCCCCCCCCTCCCTGCACCATAACAGGCCATTGGAAGGGTACTCTTCCAGCGGTTCCCCTTGAAAAGCACCTTGTCCCCATGATAATGATGTCAAGTGCTTCTTCCACCATAACCGTGACTCGGTGGTTGTGGGGGTCTGCAGGAAGGGGGCTTATTTGCATCGGGGTACCCCTTTATTAAGGGGCACACAGATTTTGCCCCCCATCCTTGTGAATGAGTAAGAGGTACTTGTACCCCTACTCATTCACTGAAGGGTTAAAGTAAAAAGTAAATAGAGAGCCCACTCTTTAAGAAAAAGTCCTTTATTTAAAAAAACCAAAACAAAGTTTTTGACAATTCTGTTAATAAAAAAATGAAAATCCCAAAAATAAAAAAAATGATCCACCGATATAATCCAAAGGTCAAACACGACGTCCAGCATTGTCCACAATGTCGCTGACTCGTCTTTTTTTTTTTTTTAAACCGACGCCCGCACCCGACGAACTGCCCCTGCTGAAAGAAAACTTGACAGATGGCTGCAAAATGTAAACAAATAGATGGAGCAGCTGTCAAATCGCTATTGCAAGTGTCGGCAAAATGAAAACAAATCGGCGGAGTCGGCCGTGATGTCACCACTGGCTCCGTCCATTTGTTGTCATACAATGACAGGCTACTCTCCTCAGGTCTTTTGAGGACTGTAGACTGTAATTATATGACAACATACGGCTGAGTGGAACGTGTTCTTCACTTCGGCTCAGCTGAGCATGTTCGGCTGAACCGGAGGGAGCAGAAGCCTGCCGATGTATGGCTGAAATCAGCCGTACTCTGCTGAAGTGAATAGCCAAATGGCGTTCGGCTCCCTTTACTTCGGCTCAGTTATTTACTCGGCAGCCTGGTGCAGACATTTATTACAAGGAGCCTTCTCTTGTGTGTTCTCATTTAGAATTGTCATTAAAATAATTGGTGCCAAGGATTCAGCTCCTGGTCCAATCATTGCTATTCTAAATGCTAGTTTTCAGATGAGTAAGCATGCTTGAACTTCTCTTCAACCACTTGCTTCCACATGTTTTTACCCCCCAACAACACTCTAAATTTTGGTGTGATTGGCCAGTCTAAACTGTTTGCATATTAGCTATCCAATTACTAATTTTACCATGACATTTTTATGCTCATACCAGTATTTGGTTACGTGTGGTACCTTCTGTGCTAGGTGAGGCATTCCCCAGCCCCACCCCCAGCAACCCAAGGCCCTCCTCCAGCCAGCTGAAGCCCCACCCCCAGCTAGTTGAAGCCCCGCCCTATCCCGCGGAAGCCCCAACTCGGTCACCAAGCTATTTGTGGAGGAAGGAGGGAGGAGGAAGGAAGAAGACAGGGAGGAGCCTCCCTGTCCCTCACTTGCTCATCACAGGTGAAGCATCGAGATCGATGTCCTCAGTGGTTCTTTTTTTCTTTTTTTTGATTGGACAGCTTGGACCAATGGCGCTTTGGTATTGGTCTAAACCATCCACAAAGCTAAGAGTTGAGGCTGTTGCAGCTCATGCCTCACTCTGTTAGGTTACACAGCAGTGGGAAAGCCCGCTGCTGTGTAACCTAACTTAGCTGTCAAAAGCTGGATGTGGCGCCACCTGTAATTAACAGGCAGCACTCCGTCCATGACACGGGGAAGGCTTTCGCCTCGCACGTAACAATGCCAACATTACAAAAATAAAATAAATACGATCTCTCTCCACACAGAATTGTCAGCTGCCACTAGCAGTGGTTTAAACACACACTGAGAATATGGCTGCTGTGAGCCCATCCTTTTATAGAAATGGGACTGGGTAATCCATTCCTCCAAATGAATGACTCTTGTGACTCAGGGATATGCACTGCATTACAGGTTGCTCCTTTTTTCTGACAGTGAACCTGCAAACTTTTCAGCCAAAAAGTTGGCAATCCAGAGGATTCGGCACAATCCCATAAATTGCCTAGTCTGTACAGGCCAAGCTGTTCATTTAGCCACATCGCAATGCTGACTCAAACATCTTCATACAATAGTGAGTTGCAACCTCTGTAGGTATATCTTATGGCTGTGCATACAGGCACTGCACAGTAATTATGGAGTAAATTACCCCTTGTTTTAGGTCCAGTAAAGTTGCGGGAAAGTCCCTTTATAACATAAACTATGGTTCAGCCAAAAGGTACATTGTGTGAAAGACATCCAGCTTTAGATGAACTGAAACTATGTAATAGTAGGCCCAACCTAAACTATCCAACCAATCTGTATCCATTCAGGTGTGCCCTTGCGCTACATAGATGTTTTTAGATCCACAGACAATTGTACAGTCTGATCATAACGTGTGTGGGGAGCTTTAGTCTTACCAACAACTATGTCATTGTGATTGTAATGTCTTTCTTATATTGTAAAGCGCTGCGCAAACTGTTGGCACTATATAAATCCTGTATAATAATAATAATGTCTTTCAGGGATAACCTGATTAACTATGAGATGATCAGGTTGTTTAGGCTGTCCCTTGTACAACATAGTTGTTGGTAAATCTGAAGGACTGAGATTTTACAATGTAATAGTAATGTGTGCCGGCTGGAGCTGGATTAATAAAATACTCTTCATTATATTGCCACTTAAAGTGGAACTGAACTAAATGAAGATTTGCTATGTTATAGGGAACATTTAGAAATGTTAATTGTGCCAGAGCAGCACCCTGAAAATTAACATTTTGTCTTTCTCCTAAAAAAAAGATGGGCTACCGGGTATGTGAGGATGCCTGAACACCCCTGTACCTGCAGCCTCAGCTGTATATCTACAGTGTGAGTGAGATCTAAGACACTGCTACCTCAGACTGCTAATGTCAGGAGATTTGGAGATAGTAAGTTAGTGAATTTGGCATAGTAAAGCTAGCCATACATGGGGCTGAACGAGAGAAATCACTTGATTCCCCCATCCGTGCTAAACAACTGGGATAAAAGTATCTCCACCTCCTAGCTATTGTAGCCAAACAGCCAGCACCCACTGCTGTTTGAATACCTGAACAGTGAATGCATCTGACTGGATACAGTCAATGTTTGCCCGACAATTTTCCACCTAGACCCTTTGATTTTGCAGTCAAATTTTGTTGAGCTCGATAGTGCCAACATGGACACCCACAGTTCAAAATTAAAGCTGCTTGTGACCATCTTTGGTCACTAATCAGAAAAGATGAGCTGCAGAGAGAACACAGCAATACTGGTGACTACTCCTGTGTCCTGGTGACTACTCCTGTGCCCTCTGCTTGTCATATTCTGGGGGACATATCTTCCAGTGTGTGGTCCCTCTCTTTTAAGTATCTGGTATTGAAGGATGGCTTTTATCTGCACCGATAAACCTCTTTTATTAAATGTATTAAAATTTATTTTTATCATGATCTTATTTTATTGCAGATTCAGCAAAACCGAAACCAAGTGTGGTTCCAGATCTTTATCTTCTTCCGCAACTTGGTGTTACCTCGTGACAGGAATAGGGGTGTCAATGTGAGGTGAGACTCATCAGCATATTGTGATCAGATCCGATGTTGAACCACTGGAGGACTCTGCTCCATATCTTACAGAAGTGAATATGAGGACGTTCTCAATCAGGACTTTCTGTAAGGAAATGGGAAGTGTGGTCAAGCACTGCTGAGAAACCAGCTTGTTTACATCATGTTTATGTCTGAAGATGTAGCCTGTGTAATACTGTAATAAGATGAGTTAGTGAACAACGATGACAACTGTATGCTTCTCTAGATGTGCCTTATAAGTTTTACGCAACCAAAAACAAAACAATAAATCAAGGGAATTTCCACTTTTGCAGTGGTACAAGCACTTACCAACAATGTAAAATACCTGAAAGCTCTTTGCAATACTACCATAGTTATTATAGAAAGCATTCCCACATTGATCATTGTAGTAAAATGATAAAGTGTGTATGAGTATTTTTTATAAAGGGAAATGATAAGCAAAAAATACTCAATTATGTATTTTCTTAAATATAATGAATTGTATTCTTAAATAATTGTCCAGTTGTACTTCTCATAATCCCATCTACACATATGATTAAGACTGACTGTGGGAAGCTATGCACTGAGAGCCAGTCGAATTTCATTTAGTCACAATGCATATCTTAAGGGTACCCAAGCATGTTATATTTTCTTGTAAAATTTCCCATTCTCATTTTTTTTCTTGTAGTCCAGTAGTTCTATGATTGTAACATCTATGTGTTTTAGATCAGGTGCAAGTGTTATTTCTGCAGAAATGTGATTTTCTTTATCTATTGAAGTTGTAAACTTTTTGCGTGCTTGTATAATCAATCCTGTTTGGTGATCGCCTTTATATGCAGAAATGATTGTCAGAAGTTCCGTCATGAATTGCAGCTGATTTTTGTCTGATGGCTTCCTTAAAAAAAACCAAATGGCGATTAGGTTGGATCTGAAATAAGACGGGAATGATGCGTCAATGACCAGGGTATGATACAGGAGGTTGCAGGGCTGGTAGAGCAGGTAGCAGTGGCGCCCAGTTGGCTGTGCAGTGTAACTGGAACCTGTGTATACATTGTAAAGTGTACAAGAAAAGTTAACAGGATCTTAAAGTATACGAGTAAACAGTCATACCATGTTCTGGCATACTTTTTTTATTAGCTGTATCAGTGGGAGGTTTAGATAAAAGATACAGGTGTACCTTCTAACCTCTCTTATTAATAAAATAAGAGCATTTCAAAGAAGAACTCCAGCAAACAATTCTGCAGAAGTAGGAGGGGGGTTAAAATGTATATAACAATAAACTCATGTTTGCTCCCTTTTGGTCTGCTAATATAACATGGAAAGTGCAAATTATATGTATTCAAGATAAGACAGCAGCAGTAGAAGGCTCACCAAGGAACAATTTCTGTATGAGTACAATTTTCAAACAACAGTATACAATTATTCCAAAGGTGTGAACAAGACAAAATCGCACTCAGGGGCGTCCCAAGGCCGGGTGTCACCCAGGAGCGGGGACCAGGTGACACACTGCCATGGCGTAATCCCGCATGCGTGTGCGAGGACGTCATCACGCAGCTATCTTAATGACGCCTGACAGCTGCCATCTTTGTGATGGACGCTGGCAGAGAGAGAAGGGGGCGTTCATCCGGCGGGATGAGGTATGTCGTCGGGTCGCCTCATCTCTCCTGACACTGTCGGGCTCTCGGCCCATGATTGAGTGCCTGACTTTTTTTTTAGAGGGGGTGACACCAAAATGACTGCCAGTCATTTTGGTGTCACCCTTCCAATGGTGTCACCCGGGTGCGGGACGCGCCCCCCCTTGTGATGCCACTGATCGCACTGTCAACCACAGGAGAGTGATGCATAAAATGGCATTCACATAGTGAGCCATAGAACGGTGACACTGGTGAGTCTTTTCGTGAGACAGAGTGAGCAACAAAAAGAAGAGAAGGAAGAAGAGTAAGAAAGGGAATGAGAAGAGAAGAGGAAAAGAGGCGGAGGGGGGAAAGGTTGGGGGGGGATACAACTAGGGAAGAGACACCGACAAAGGCCTGGGTTAGGTGCTCACATAGAGAGGAGTCTGCAATCAAAGGTGAGAGGAAATGATACACCTAAGGATTCTATATAATGTCGAATTTAAGATGGCCATACACTGTGCAAATTTCAGACAGTTCTTGACGAGACGAAATTCGCACAGTGGATGCCGCTGTCAGCACCTTTTCGGCCAGCATCTCTTAGCTGATCGAAGGAGCTGGTCTGTTGAAAATCTTCGTACGAACAGAGCCGGCAGCCAATAAGCTGCTGGCTGTGTTCGGGTATTCTGACAGTGGCCATTATCAGAATACAAAAGAAACTACGGGAGATTCCTCAATCAATGCACTCATAGTGTTGATGGAGGAATCTGCTAATTTTTTTTTTGCTCAGCCTGCAGGTTGCATGAAAAACCCAAGTTTTGTAGTGTATAGCCAGAGTAGTGTATGGTCAGAATTATTTATAGTATAATTTCAGTGAGCTGTCCATGTCTCATTTAAGCTGAACCAAAATGAAATCACCACCCTCCTTCTGGCCATTCACAAAACGAAGCCTGGGGCTGTGTGTTTTGTGAATGGCTTGGAGGAGAGGGGGGTGGAGACATGATTGTTCCACTAGGGACTATGAAACCTGTAGCACTTACAAGTGAGTGGCCCAGAAGTACCGCAGAGCTGTACTAAAGTAAATGAGATAATTCACCAGGTGTAGAAGAAAGGCTAAATTACATGAGATTGCTTTTGTGGCAATTAAATGTTTGATTGCGTTAACCGGGATAAGGTTATTGTGCCCAAAGCTGGTCTTTAAACATTGAGCCTTTTTGATAGTCAAGCGCAACCTTTAGTTTTCCTACAACACTTTCCAAGTAACATTAACATTTTTGCAGTAGTCCCTGCCCCGAAAAGGTTTTTAAAGACTGATATGCCTACCACAGCCATGAGCATACACAGTAA
Organism: Nanorana parkeri; assembly: GCF_000935625.1. Taxonomy (NCBI): domain Eukaryota; kingdom Metazoa; phylum Chordata; class Amphibia; order Anura; family Dicroglossidae; genus Nanorana; species Nanorana parkeri. The sequence goes on along the minus strand of NW_017306654.1, from coordinate 494,858 downwards.
GGCCAATTAGTGTGGCAGTGAATTCATCTTCCAGCATATTTGTGCATCATCGGAAAACCAGTACATGGGGCAGTACATGGGGCAGACATACAAATTCCATACAGATATGTCCTTGGTGGAAATCATATCTGGGACCCTACAAGAGTACAATATATTTAGCCACTATCTTAGTTAAGATAACTGTGAAACTATAACACATGGGACATTTTGAAGCCCCGGTAGATTGTTTTCGATCTAACAGAATGAATCTATTGCTGATGCATATCGAATTGAAAATGATCTGTTATCACACAAAAGTATATGTATGTATTGCAGCGTTGGTCTTCAGTCATGACCACAAATAGATTTTTCACAATCAACTGTGGCCTATGTGGTTGAGACATTAGGCAGGGGTGATGTCATAATCCTTCTGTTGGGATCTCAGGGGATTACAAATCTCACTTGAAGACGCTCCTGCATTGATCCTCAGGAACGTGATATCACACTCGCCTAGACGATGCAGGTGAAAGCCAGAAGTATGGATAGTATATTTACTAACTTTTTTCTCTGAAGGATTTTTTGGAACTTTAATGCCACCATTTTCATGGGGGAAGAGCAATTGATGTATTAAGTTCACCTTGCTGGTTAGTGCAAGGTCTGCTTTAAGCCCTATGCATACCGAATATGGATAAATCTGATAGAATTAATTTAAACACCCAGCCTGCTACATCTGCTTGAGTCATTTACAATGTTTCCCTTTTATATCACCATCTGTTACATGATCATTTCATATGTTAACATGACCACCTGTTACTTGCTGTCACTGAATTTCAGCTGTTCTTTACATCAGGAACTACAGGTAACAAAACACTAATGGATGAGAAGATTGGTTCTGTCTGTCATATGTTAGTATAAAAATAAGGTCGACCTCTGCCAAGACATGCAGTGATATGTGCACCCAACATATTTCTATTCCAAGTATATAATATCAGTCAGAAAGGAAAATGAATCAGCGCACCCCAGGCTCCAGAAACTTTAATTGTTTATTAAATGGCAACAGGGGTCATCTCCTACATATTCCCACTGAAAAGGTGACCCCTGCTTCTATTTAATAAGCAAGAAGATTTGCCGCAGCCCAGAGTGTGGTGATTAATTTTTGTTTGTGACTGATTTGCTGGAGTGAAATGAGCCTTGAGCAATATACATATATAAATATCTGAATATTTCTTCACTGTTCTATATGTTTGTGTATTCCAATATGTCAATGGCTTGCTGTGCCCTTCCTGAAAATGAGCAATGTAAAAATAATACACAACTTTATTTTTTTATGAGATGAAGGCTGAGACCACTTAAAACTGCTATTCTGGTATTATCATCTATCAGTGGTATATCAGCGGGTTGAGGTGCCATGTGGCAGAATATATTTCTTACAGGACACAGGCAGATTGAGAGACGAATGGGTAATATGCAGGTATCATCGGGTGATTGTAGGAGATGATCAGGGCTGTAAGGACCCTTAATTAACCCCGCCCAATCCTCCGTTTTTTTATGCTGGTATCCTTAGGTGATGAATGTCTCCTTTCTACCGAGGGAGATGTAATGTAGTTACTTATCTTTTTTTGCAATTCTTAGATCAAGATTTTTCTGGCTGTATCTGGCCTAGGAGGCATCTATGCAGTTTTTGGATTGGCAACCCACAGCAATAGCGTTGTGGACCATACCTGGAAACCTTGATCTTTCACATGAAAGATGCATGGCTGGTCTGTAATGTCACGTTCAGCACCCACCTTGGCATGTGGTGCAATGTGTTAGGTTAGGCACATTGCAGGTTCAGGGCAGTAGTGTTATCTTACAGGTATCTGTACAGGTGTGACCTAGTCCCTAAAGACTCCTTTGGGGTAGTGACATGCAGTATCTTCAATGCTGGGTGAGGTATTCCCCAGCCCCGCCCCCAGTACACCAAAGACCCTTCCCCAACCCGGTCACCAAGCTAGTGTGAAGGAGGAACGGAGGAGCATTTTATTGTCAACGTTTCAGTGAAGCTGTCCATTTTTTTGAAGACACAGTTAAGTGGATTTATCAAGACTGGAGCAGACAAAATCTGGAGCAGCTGTGCATGGCAACCAATCAGCTTCTCCCTTTCATTTTCAAACATTAACTGAAGAGAGAACTGCTCCAGATTTTGTCTGCTCCAGCTTTGATAAATTCCGCTCATAGTGTCTTGCTAAAGAAGGACTGACCTCCGTTGAAACATTGATAATATAGTGCTGACTCTCTTAAAAAACTAAAAAGGGTAAGAGGGGGGCACAAGTAAGGGAAAATTGAATGTGATAAAAAAACATAATCGCACAATGAACGGAGCACAAAAATAAAATACTGATGGGAATAGCATTCTTCTTGATTTTGATTGGATGTCAAGAAAATCATCCAATGTCTTTAAAATTCTCTATAAAGAAAAGCATAGGAATAGAAGCAGGAAAACATTGGATCACTGGATATAAAAGAGGAAACATTGGACATGCACATTAATAGATACCCTTGTAGATATAAGTTGGTACTTTTCATGTGGCTGTTCTGTTGCTCATTCTATCCCAATAGTCAGCCTGAATGTGAACATCCCATCAGCACCACTATTGATTCCTGGAGATGTTTAATGCTGAGCCAATAAACATTCTTGCTTTCACAGTAGTTTATGGATGCATGTATCATATCTCTCCACCAACTGTGGTCTCTCATCAAATCTCTATTCCTATGTCCAGGGGCATCCCGAGGCCGAGTGTCGACCTGGTGACACCCCGCAACGATGACGTCATCGCGAATGCGCGGCCATCTGATTGACGCCTGCCGGCGGCCATCTTGGTGATAGACGCCGGCTGAGAGAGGAGGGGACGTTCACCTCATCCTGCCGGGTCCCCTCCTCTCTCCTGACACTGTTGGGCTCTCGGTCCATGACCCAGTGCCCGCCTTTTTAGAGGGGGTGACACCAAAATGACTGTGGGTCATTTTGGTGTCACCCCTGCAATGGTGTCACCCCCCGCGTCACGCCACTCCCTATGTCTCTGCTCTATAGTAGGAAATGTATAGATATGTATGTAGAAAATTGTTATAGTTATTTCTAAGTGTAGGTCTGACTGTGAAATTTATAATAGGTGTAGATTTCCATGTTCTCTGTCATGTATATATGAAAAGTTGTTTGCAGTAAATTGAATGGTTATTGGCCTTGCAAACCACACTGGCACCAAAAAAAATAAAAGTCAGTGTTGCCTATAGGAACTATTCAGATAATGTTTTTGTGTTTATTTCCATTATATGCTAGAAAAATAACACCAGGATTGGTTGCTGTGGTCAACAAGGCGCTACTTTCCCTCTGCTGATGATAAATCCAAACCTAAATCATTTTTGTTTTCATACCCATGGAATATAATGATCACCCCCCCCCCCCCCCCCCCCCCCCCCCCACCTCCCCATAAACAGTATTGTGCTTTGCATAGCACAGTGCTTGATTTGAATTGTCAGATGGTTATTTTTGTCTCTATCGTTTCTTATATAATTACCAAAGAAAAAACATATTTTGTAAATAAATGTTGTCAAATTATGTTTTTGAAGTAGTCAGTAACATCTAATTATGATTTCATTTAAAGAGATATTACCATGAATTTGATCTTACTGTCTGAAGATATGGCTAATATTTTATACACGCGCAGATTGTTTCATATCAACTTTATTTTTTTCAGTTGTTATGGGAAGTCCTATATTTGCTGCTTCTCCATCAATTGTTGTACATTAGATTATCCTTGCTGAGCAAACATTCTGTTATCATAGCTTGGATTTGACTCAATTTACTAAGCTGTAATTGCATAAATTGCATGTGCTATTAGTAGGAACTAGTGATGGGCCGAACACCCCTGTGTTCGGTTCGTATTCGAACACCCGAATGGCCGAAAAGTTATATTACAAATACGAACTCAAACCTGATGCAAGTCAATGGGGGTCGAGCTTCAGAAAATGATTGTCCCCTTTAAGAGGGCTTATATGCAAGTTATTGTCCATAAAAGGTGTATGGGGGTCCGGGTACTGCCCTGGGGGACAAGAATCAATGAAAAAAAAAAACAAACAAAAAAAGTTTTTTAAAGGAGCAGTGATTTTAACATCACTTAAAGGGTAAGAATAAAAATGAAAAAATCCTTCAAATATCATGCCTGGGGGGTCTCCTTAACCTTCCTGTGAAGTGGCGGATCTGTAGGATGTAAAGAACCTGCTGCAGCAAAACTGACATTTCTAAAATGAAAATGTAATTTATTTATCTTTACTCTTAATGTGTGCAAGTCCCCCTCCCAAACAATACCAGACCCTTTAGGTCTAGTAGGAATGTTAAAAAAAAAAAGCATAGGGTTCCCCCTAAAAGTCATACCAGACCCTTAAGGCCTGGTAGGAATATTTAGGAGGGACCCCGTGTAAAAAAAAAGTGTGTGGGGTTTCCCCTCAAAGTCATACCAGGCCCTTAAGGTCTGGTAGGAATTTTAAGGAGGAACCCCACCCCCAAAAATGGGGGCGGGAAAAAATGGTGTCCCCCCTAAAATTCCATACCAGACCCTTGATCTGAGCATAGGCCTGGTAGAGCTGGAAAGGCGGGGGACAAGCGAGTGGCCCCCCCTCCCTCCCACACCAGGCCACATGCCCTCAGCACTGGGAGGGTGTCCCCGTGCAGATGGGGACAAGGGCTTCGTTCCCACAACCCTGACCCGGTGGTTGTGGGGGTCTGCGGGCAAGGAGGCTTATTTGCATCGGGGTACCCCTTTAACTAAGGGGGCACCCAGATGCCCCCCCTCCCTTGTGAATGAGTAAGGGGTACTTGTACCCCTACCCATTCACTAAAGGGATACATAAAATAGTTATTAAAAAGTCCAGACTTTTGATAAAATCCTTTAATTGAAAAAAAACCAAAAGACATGTTTTTGACAAGTCTTTTATTTAAAAATAAAAATAAATTGATCCACCGACGTAATCCAGGGTCAATCACGCCATCCAGCGTTGTCCACGACGACGACGAAATAAAAAATAAAACAATAAAAAATAAATGGATATAATAATTTAAAAACGCCGGTCCTTCCGCTGCCTGCAGACTCCATAATGGCATTTTGACAGATGCCGGCAAAACATAAACAATTGTGTACTTTGCCGGCATCTGATAGGCGAGACATGATTGGGCAGAGTCATCATGACTTTGCCCAATCATGGCTCCAAATGAGTACTGAGCGCTGATTGGGCAAAGTCTTGCACCTGACCTGTGGAAAGGTGCAAGTCTTTAACCAATTAGAGCTTCGGAGGGCTCTTTGCAGTATGGGACATTACGCGGTCGAACAGACCACGAACATCCGATAAAGTTTGGCGTTCAGCCAACACTCGAACGGCCGATGTTCGATTCGAACTCATGTTCGATTCGAACCGGCGGACCATCCCTAGTGGGGATGAGCTCAGGTTCGGTCAGAACTTGAGTTCATTCAAACCCAAAAGGAAGCTGACAGCCCGCTAATCAGCCGCAGCCAGGGCATTCCCTACCCTGATCTGCTCCTGCTCGTAAACATAGGGGCAGCATGCTTGTGACATCACATCATCAAGCTAATATAGCCATATTAGGTCAATGTAATTGGAAAATGGTTTTCATTTGTGTTGGAATTTTATGGGCAGTGGTGTACACTCAAGGCTGACATACATGACTGGATAATAGGGACATACATTGCTATGCATATTTTAAGTTGAAAGTGTCTTTAAGTGTAGCCACCACTAATAGCCAGACATGCGCACCCTAACAAAGTCACTTCCATAAAAGCAAGCTTCTGGCAAGTGCGCTGATTCTTCTGTAATGTGTATATTGTATACATTGTAAGACGCCATAAGCAGACTTATTAAGATGTAATATGTAGTAGAGTATTGTGCTCTATGCTTATATTCAAATTAAAGGAAAACTGTTATTTTTAAAAAGGAATACTTGACAAACTGGCCACTTATCATACCACTATATCAGACCTCTGTTGATACCCAAACTTTACATCAGAAGATCCCATTTCATTTCAGCTTGTGAGCCCCATTTTCAAGAACAGTTTGGGTCTTTTAGAGGCTGAGCACTTGCTAATAGATAGCTACAAGCAATATCAAAACTAGATCCGAGGGCCACAAATTATTTACAAGTAGTGATGAGCTTGGTGCCAATGCAGTTTGCCTGAGTTCGCCCAAACCCGCTTAAAACTGAGACCAACCAATCAGTGGCAGCAGTTGTGGCGAGGGAATTCCCTGCCCCTTTGTGATGTGTAGCTCTGGGACGGGGAATGTGTCTGTTGGAACAGATTGGGCCAGGAAGTCAGATACAGTTTTGACTGGGCTTGGGCGAACTGAGTTGCCATGAAGCCCAAGCTCACCAACACTCACAAGCCACTGGTTAGGGATTGTGGATTTATACTGATAGAGATTGTTAGTGTTTATACTTGTAAATGGGCCAGCCCTGAAAAGCATGTTTTACTTCTCTCGTGAGTGGAGACCCAGTGAAAATGTAGCAAATGCCTTAACCACTTCACCTCTTACGCTGATTCTACAGAATAATTTGGCTTGTATAAAATATTGATATCATTCTCAGAATTTAGTAAGTAGATCCAGAACCAGATTGGGGTGATTGGTTAATCATCGTGTGCTTATTCGGGGCTTCCATTGCTTGTGTACATTTCCTATACTCTGTATATTATTGTATATTATGTATCATTCACACTGTCCTATTTTTGATATTGTTACTTGTACTATTTTTAATAAAATATTATAAATGCTATTTTTATTGTCTCCTTATTTTTTATGTTGTTGTATTTAAGGAAAAGTGTTGATTTGACTTGTTGCCAACAAAGAATAAAAGATTCAATCCAACCAGTTCAAACTTTTACATGTTTTTGCAATAGGGTTGATTTACTACAGGAATAGAGACTAACAGAGCAATAGCAAAGTGTATGTTCTCTTGGCAAAGTGAATGTTTACTTAGCTTAGTAAATAAGATGAAAATATGTATGCTTCAATGAATAAAGAAGAAAACTGAACACCACTTTACCCTATTTAATAAGTAAAAAGTAGGGATGCACCGATACCGATACTAGTATCGATATCGTTGCCAATACCGAGTATTTGGGCGAATACTCGTACTCCCCAAATGCTCTGATGCCTTGTGATGAGAGAGCATGGAGCCGACTTCCCGGCCAATCAGGAAGCCGGGCGCCGTGTAATGATGCACCGCCTGGCATTCTGATTGGCCGGGAAGCCAATCATGAGATGACGAGGGAGCATGGAGCCGGCCTCCCGACCAATCAGAAAGCAGGGTGCCGTGTCATTACACGGCGCCCTGCTTCCATGATTGGCCAGCAAGACGGTTCCGGCTGGGTAGCGGAGGAAGACTGGTTGGAGAGGCCCCAGGGGTGACAGGCTGGACATGCCGATGTGAGAGGGGACAGGCTGGGACGGCTTTCTTGTTAATCGGGAAGCCTGGTGGCGAGTCTTAACGCACTGCCCGGCTTCCCAGCTAATCAGAAAGCCAGGTGGCGGTTCATTACACGCCACCTGGCTTCTTGAATGGGACTTCCGTTACTCGGTAATTGGTACCGGCGAGTACCAAAAAAAAATTATCAATATTCGTACTCGGTACCAAAATATACTGTATTTTGTGTGTGTGTGTGTCTCATTTGACCCTGAGCACAAGCATAGCAAAAACGTGTGGCTTAAGAGGTCCAGAGGGCCAAAGACCCACATTTCCCTTTCTGTGGTAGGCATACATCACAGGTATGTCAAGTCTGGCATCTATACAACGCTAATTTCATAAAACATAACACACAACACATAAACATTGATTGTTTATCAAGTGGTACCATGTGAATATATAAAAATATGGCTTTTGTTATGAAACTGACAGTTTGGGAGGGGCAAGTGAGAGATCATAAAATGCTTCAGCCCTCCTGCTTTACTCCAATAGTCTTTCTGATTGGGTAGGAAGCTGGTTCAGTTACACCCCCTATAGGGCCCACAAAAATCTGCTGCACAAGTCAGCTGGGAAGCTCTCCTGTACCATCAAGAAAAGCTTGTTTACCATCAAGAACAGAACCTATGCCAAGCCTTATTCAGAAGAGCCCATCCCAGATCCATTTTCTGTTTCTTTGACTGGACTCTGCTGGAACCCATATAACCCAGGACTTTGCTAATTTGTATCCCCTTGTTGTATTATCTGTCCCTCTATTATATAACATATGTTCTGTATATTTTTCTGCACCATTTCTTTTAATAAAATGATCCTTTAAAATCATTAAGCTTATCTCTATGCTCTAAATAAGAACTTAACATATCTTTGCATCTGTGAAGAGCACTAGTACTGTATTTTTCCGTGTATAAGACTATACTTTTTCTTAAAAATACTTACCTCAAAATGGAGGGGCGTCTTATACACAGGGGGCCGAGAGGAGAACCGCAGTTGCGAAACTGCCGATACCTCTGCAAACTAGCCTCACGAGTGAAACTTCCAATTGCAGAGACAAGCTAACAGGTTTCCTCCAATCATGATCCTTATGTACCTGACATCAGCTGATGCTGCAGAGAGCGTGTAGCCAGTGCCCAGATGCAACAGGGAGCCCATAAAAATGTCGGAAAACAAAAAAAATACAGGTACCAGTAAGCGGCTGTCTTACTCTGCAAAATTGGATGTAATCAGTTATGCAAAAGAGCATGGAAAATATTGATTTCTGAATTTTGGGTAAGAAAAGTGGGGGGCGTCCTATACATGGGGGCGTCTTATAGACGGAAAAAGTGGGCATCACAGGCATTGCCTATGTTTTTGAATTGTCGCAGCATTTGCTAGGAACAGGTCGTGTTTCCGCTAAAACACGGGGTGGCAGCTATTTTTTGTGTAAAGGGTTAACTACGGAGTTAACCAACCCCAGTGAAAATTGCTCTGTCTGCTGGCCTTAGAATGTTGTCCTGCATGCTGGAAAATCTTTCTGCAGGATGAGGCTGAGAGTGGTATTGTCATGTCTTGGTGACAGCACAGTAGGATCGGAACTACATATCGTCATACTTCAGTGACGTACAGTTGGATCGGACTGACCATTGCTGTCACTGTGAGTGTTTTAATCTGAACTGCATTTTTTTATTTAACCACTCCTTAGCTCTTTAGTTAGCTTTATTTGACGCTTTGTCTAATTTACATTCACTGGAGCTTTAGCTGGGCACATGTTGGTGAACTAGATGTTCTATCATGCCATATCATCCTTCGACTGATACAATATATGTTTATATACTAGCACTAAAACTTGTAGTAGATGAATCTCCATACATTGCAGATAAATTGGTAAAGGAAAAGAGTATACAGTAATACCTTGGTTTGCGAGCATAATTCGTTCCGGAAGCATGCTTGTAATCCAAAGCGCTTGTATATCAAAGCGAATTTCCCCATAGGGAATAATGGAAATTCAGATGATTCGTTCCAGAACCCAAAAATATTCATATAAAAATGATTACAATACTGTACTGTAATATAACACTGTACAAAATATAAAGAAAAATAAACCAATTACCGGTACCTTCGTGGCTGGTGTGAGGGGGACAAGAGAGGAGGATTATTGTGTAGGACGACTTTTACTATCACTAACGAAATCACTGCTATCTCTTGACTCAATGGAATCTTTTTCATTTAGTGAAACCTTAACAAGGAATCTATTCAATGTGACATTATGTTGTCATTAAACAGACTCATCGCTCGCACTGCTACAGCCTTATTCGGGTGGTGCTTTTCTACAAAATTTTGCTCTTATTGCAAGACATTGCTTGTATATCAAGGCAAACTTTTTCAGAAATGTTTGCTTGTCTTGCAAAACACTCTCAAACCAAGTTACTTGTAAACCAAGGTATTACTGTATACAGTATATGCCATCCTTTATTCCAGAATGTGCACTACATCACTACTTCCTGTACTTATAACAAGTTTTTTTTTCTCCGGGCTCCCTAAATTTGCATTAATTTAACCACAAGTGTTCATCTGCTGCCAGCAAGGAGGAAAAATCATAAAAATGTAAAACATGTACTTTCGGGTCTGTTCTCCTTACAGCTTACTCCTCCTGTACATGAGGATTAATTTCCATAAAAAGTATTGTTATTAAAACTAAAACTTTTTTTGTAATAAGTTGTAAAGAAGATTTTTTTCTTCTCTTCCTGTCTCAGGGCTTGTTTTGCTCTAATCACACCACAATGCTGCCTCTGTTTGCATTTTCTTTCCAGCAGTCATGTGTGCCCTCCTTCTGGTGACGTGGCAGTCCTGACATTCACCCTTTGTGGTTTGAGCTGACCTTGTTTATGTCTGACAGAAAAAATCATAATAGCAACTGTAGTGAAGACTAACCGAAACAAAGAGACACACTGCCTCTGTTATTGTGTAACCAGAGCTTGCAGTTGTAGACTAGGCCAGTAGCCTCTGGTACATGAAATTCAAGCTGTGACAAGCTGTGATTATGTATTACCGGTACAAAATACAACTCCAGAGCAAATGGACTGTGGAAAAGTGTTGATATGAAGTGCTTGTCGGCTGAGATTTTGTTCTGTTGTAACAAACTTTAAAGGTCTACAGTATTGCTAAAACATACAATGCAGCAACTATAGGGCCCAACAACCGGTGTGCTCATTTTCAGCATGTAAAGACTAGTTTTGTTGTTTCTAACCTAAAAATTTCAGACTGTGAAATTTCAGCATACAAATTTTAGTCAAAAACACTTTTCTTCATCAAGAAAATGTTTAATGAGAAGAACAGAGTGCTTCACTTTACCACATTTTGGGTTACAGAAAAAGGAGCAAATACAAAATTAAACAAATGTGACTAACAGTGCTCAGCAGAGTTGAAATCTGGTCTACAATCGGTTTGTTACAGTTACATCAAATTAAATCTGTGAAATTTGCCACCAAAGGTTTAGAGTACAGCCGCGTAATATTCAGTAAAAATATTTAAGATGATCACAAAGGAACAGTTTACATCATCTGAAAATAAGTTACCGCATATCTCGTAACCGCACGGTATTGTCACCTGACGGTGAACCTGCATATTCAATATGTATTTTTATTAATGATATATATTTTTATTGATGACATGATTTTGTACTTTATTTTTTGGTTCTAAATTATGTATACAACAATTTAGTGAATAAATGTTTTTCTAAGACTTTTATATACGAGGTCTGGACTGGTTTCTAAAAAGCCCCCTTTTTTTCTCCCCACTGGGTCCTTGCACAGCCCACTGCAGAAACAATCTGTTCCTTTGTATTCATAACCTGGGGTGTGAAACCTCCAGCTCCTCTAGACGCTATTTGCAACACACGCCTGCCAATATTATCCCTTATTTAAGATGATCAGCATATGTATATGTGGGAAATACATTCAAAAAAAGGATTGCAGTTCTGAAAATAAAGTAATCTTGATCAGAGTTCTCATTGTGTTATCAATCATTCTATTCTGTAGTAGGAGAAAGTGACTATTAGGCGGTACAGTGCATCTATCTACGTTGGGTGTTTTAATCTTGTGTATGACTAAAGTGTGGGGTGGCAGCAGGGGTTGCAAAAGGAGGGTCATTAAGCCCCAAAAAAAACAGATACTTTCAAAATTTTGAGAACAGCCTATGCGGGTATAAGTTAAACTTTTTAGATGTTGGATGGAATTTACCTTATTTTTCCAGAGGCAAATTGTACAAGGTTGAGGAGATAAACCATGTTGTGCCATGGTTTTCCTGGCTAAGTATAGGGTTCTAGTAACTGTTAGTTCTACATTGGGGTTTATCATCAAGGAGTTCCAATATTCCTAGAGCACCCATTCAATACCCATCATCAGGAGAGCAGTAAAGATTAAATGCATAGTTGATGATATCAAACACATCTTGCCTGTATTGAACCAGTATTGGGCACCTTCAAAACATGTGGATAAGATTCCCCCTGCCCACTGCCACACCTAGAGCATAATGGTGATTCCCTGGTACATTTTAGGGGGGTCCATTACACCCTACGTAGTAGCAACAATTGTTTGAGTCTCGGATTAATAAATCAACATCTGGGTATTTGCTGTAGGGCTTCAAGCCACTGCTTGTCCGTTAAGGGGGCTACATCCTGTATCCACTTTTCTTTGCTTTGCCATTGCAAGAATTGTGTATGAGATTTGACATGCAGAGCAGTATATATTTTAGATATAGGGCCCTTTTTACACTGAAATTGTGCTATGAGTGAAATCAATTCCATTTTGTTAAAGTAAGGTCATGTTAATTTGTTTTTGTTGGTTAGTGAGGGTGTGACAGTACCTAAAAAACAGATCTTGGGAGTGAGAAGTTGATGAAATGATTTACGCTTATTAACACAGTATAAATGAGAGAAATTAGTAATGCCAGTCTGAACCCTCCAAATTAAACAGTTCAGTGAGGTAGTTATTGTCCCACAGTGGAGTATCATTAAAGCCTTGATAATTGAAGATTGTTTTCATATGGAAACAGGTCTTATCAGTCATCTTGAGGGTGGGGCAGTGTAAGTGCTTAGAGAAAGCACCAGCCTTTAGAGTGGAAATATTAGACTTTTCCTTTATAAGAGAGATGATGTCAGCCCCTGGTTAGGACCAATGGGGGGGGGGGGTGCCATTCTCGAGATCCTGAAGTTGTGCTGGCAGATAATACAACCAAGGGTTAAGGACTGCCAGCCCTCCCTCCTTTCCAGGAGAAATATAATGTTTCAAGCCTGAAAAGCCCCCATTTACACCTGAGCATTCGGAAGAGTATTTCCAGAAGCGATTCAACGCTCAACACCCAGATTTCTATGTTATTCTATTGTGCCCATTCACACAAATGAAAAGGAAAGTGTAACTAGCTTTCCAATGGCTACATCAAAAATGCTCAAGCCTGAAAAAGAATGCAAAACACATGAATAAAAACTGCCAAACAACCAGGTGCCATTGCTCAGATGTGAATGAGGGCTAATTCAGGATGATTGCCTTTCCAAATCAGTTTGTGTATATAGTACACCTGACATCTTTATCTTGTTCAAAACTGTAATAGTCACTAACTGAAATTTAGTCTCAACGTAACCCATTAACATCCCTATTAACCTGTTTTTACCAGACCCCGGAGTACCAGTTCTTGGGCAAGTACAACATCGGGGATAGGTAAAAGGATATATCCAGCCATGTGGAATCAGTGCCAAAGAGTGAGGCAGAAGTATATTTGGGGTGTGTAGCCACAGGTTTTTGTTTGGGGTAACAAGACCCAAACATCAAAGCCAGAGTAAGGAGCATTCATATAGTCAAGGATTTTAGCAGGGAAAAGGATAGGAAGCCTACAAGGGAATTTAGCATGAAAAAAGTAAGCAACTAATGTCAATCCAAAATACATAATTGTACTCCTAAACTAGAAAACTCCACATGGGACAACTTGAGTGTCACATGCTAACTCTGGCACCGGGCCAATCAGAACATCATCAACAAGCATGTGTCCATGCCTCTGCGGGAACCTGAGCATGCACTTGGGAAGCTGAATCATGTTGCAAACTCTGGTAAGAAGTCTTCACTGTGGTAGGGCCCAACAGAGGGGAGCCATAGAGTGGCAAGACCCAGAAAGTACCCCACTGGGATTCTAAAAAGTGCTTGTCGAGGAGAGATAGAATGAGGCAGTAAAAAACAAGCAGGATATGGACATGCTCCAACCACCTGGCTGGAGGAGGGCTTCAAAGGTGAGGCCTTAACACGAACCTTCAACGTAAACCTTACCTATGTACTTAACCCCAGCTAGGACCTAACCACTAAATAAATCTTGGGCACAAGACGATATACTGTGATGATGAACATATTGTGCAATTTAAGCTAAAAGAAATGGAACTGAAATCTGTCTGCCAAAATCAATTTACCTGCCCAGGAGGACCTGCACTGTCTGGCTCCACAATCATTTCTTTAGGCATTTGTAGGATAATTGTTGATACATTAAATGCATAGTTTATATACCACAAGCACATTGCTATAAAAGCAGACTATTGTGGTGCATTGTTAGCTATTATTCTAGCATGGCATGGTTTTCAGTAATTAGACTGCCATTAAGATGTAGGTTTCAGAGCCAGGATTTCTTAAATTATTTTGCAATATAGACCCTAACATATCTCGTTACATTAGTAGTAATAGCGACATTGACACACATACAACACTGTCCAACACTGACATTTACACACTGGCAATGAGACACTGACTGTAGAATTTTTTTAAAAGAAGAACGCCCGGAAATTCTTTATTAACCCTTACAGTGGGGCTACCCCTGCACTGCATGGGTTAACTGCTCATTTGTGTCTAGGTTAAGAAAATTTGTGGTAAAATTAGGTACCTCAGCTTATATTCGGGACGGCTTATACTCGAGTATATACGGTACTCACCCAATGCTCTGAGGCGACTTCTTAGACCGGTCCTTCCATCCTCTCTTCCCCTCCTCTGCAGCAGTCTAAGGTCCCATCATCATCAACATCTATACACAGTGTATAGATGTGAGGAAGCTGAGGAAGATTACAATGCTGCAGGGACGGGGAGACAGGCTGGCGGGAGTGCTGTGCAAGCTGGCCAGCTCGGACCTTTGGGTGAGCATATCTTGTTATTTAAGCACCTAGACACAAACAAGCACTTAACCCTTGCAGTGGGAGGGGAGGGGGGGCAAAACAAATTACTGGAGTTCTTTTTTTAAGCATAACTAGCTGTTAAGCGTAGCATGCAAGTAGTATTACATCTCAGATACTATAGAATCTTCAAGACATGGTAGTTCTACAACATAATGTTACATTTTATACCTACAAGATGTCCCACTTAGCTTCCGTGCAACATCATAAATGTAAAAAAAATCATAAGTTTTAACTCTGCAAGTCATTTGTAATAGTTTTTTTAAACTGCAGCATTTAATACATTAATATCTGGTGATCCTGGCATAAAAAGTCCTTGTTCAGGCACTTCCTATTATAGGGTGACAATGCTCTGTCCTTGTCTCCCAATTGTACTCTTCCACATATGTCTGTGAAGGTTCTCATTCATCCAGGTCATGGTATATCTGTACAAAATAAGTCTGAGCACTCCTCACTGCACTGAACTGCATACACAATGTTGTTCAGTGCAGTGAGGGGTGCTCAGAATTGTATGTCGGTGAAACAAAACAGCAGCTACACCAGCGTATGGCACAGCATAGAAGAGCAAAACCCTCTGGTCAGGATTCAGCAGTATACCTACATCTAAAGGAAAAAGGTCACTCCTTTGAAGACAGTCAAGTACACATCCTAGACAATGAGGAGGACTGGTTTAAAAGAGGTGTGAAAGAGGCCATTTATGTAAAAATGGAGAAGCCAAGCTTCAATAGAGGTGGGGGGGGGAGAGGGGTGAGACATCTATTGTCTGCCACATACAATGCTGTTTTAACACCTCTCTCTGGGCAGGTTAATAACACCTCCTAGACTCCAATTATGCAAATGCAATCAACACCTGGTTGTGACTAACAGATTATGTGGATTGGAGCAAAATTCACCATATTTATTCCCAGATAATTTTTGTACAAGTCATTCTGAATTGAGAAAGCTGGTTGGATGACCAGTGAAACGTCTTCAAGAAAAATACCGCAAGTCCAGTTGCCTTGACTTATTTTTTACAGATCTTCCACATATGCTTCCTATGTTGATTACAAGTGTCTGCTTTCACATTATACAATCATGGTCCACTGTTGTCTTCATCAGGAAATGAGAAATGCCATGCAGACATTGCTGGAGAGCATGCATGTAAAAGTGGCTGTAAGTGCCAATTGGCTGCAAGGGATCAGCAGCACTGAAACAAAATAAAGGAAACAAAGGGGGAAAGTTTTTTTTAATTAAAAAAATAATTGTTTCTGTTAGTAACTATCTACTTTGAACAATCTGTACAAAAGAAGTTTAAGTAGTAAAGGAGAACTTCATACACAATAGCCGTGAAGAACATTATTATATAAATCAGCATATGTATAATTCCATAAAAATTGGTTTATATGCAAATATCCATTTCTGACAGTGTTTCCTTCAAAAATTGACAATTTTCATAAATGCTCAGTCTGCTTTATTGAGCAGTACAAGGACAGAACACAACCAGGGTGCAAGTCTTGAATGGAGCCAATATTTGAACAACTCAGTCCTCAGGTCTATTAACTTGAATTGTATGGTTCCATTGCCTATGACTGGAAGCCCGGCACCTAAAATATAGAACTGGGAACCACCCCTTCTACAAGAATAGCTGGTAAGGGACCCTGATTCATACCAGAAAAGTACACGGTGCAAAGTATGTCCAGTGCCTGCGGTCCAACAGAGCAAGGATCCAGCAATCCTCAGATACCAAGGATTATCCTCACCTGAGTATCTGAGAATTTTTACAAAAATTCCAAAGCCAACCAGAACCATTTATTTTTCTGTCTTTATTATAATAATATGACCATTTAAAGATCAATCATATGCCCATTATGTCTATGCTTTTGTGAGCACAGTCTGTTTTTTGCTTTAGCCAGCACTTACACTGGGAAATCAGTTATTGATTCTAGAACATTACATTTACATGGTGTCGTTTTAAAGAGCGATTATTCAATAACTTTTCAGGAAGGTGTCATTGAAACCTTGAATATCATTGGGGTCCAGAGTGTTTATGGCCATTGACAGTTCTGGTAAGTGAAGCTTATTCATTTAGAATGGCTGGTAGGTATGGATGGAGTGATCAACTTAATCACAATGATACGTGGGTGCCTGGTTTTTTAAGGTATATTTAATTGTAATAAAGCATAGCTTGCGTAACAACAAATACATTACAGAGTGGTGATATAGCTGTTGGTTTACTTTTTAGTACTATCTATTCAAAATTGAGAGTGCACTTTTAAAGTACCTCCTTATTCTGCAATCTCATTTGAGATTTGCCATTCTGAGACAAACAAATGCAGAACTCAGATGCAGGCATACCTTCATATGGCAGGTGTGGCTTTTCCTGCTAGGTAATTGCAAACAAAGCTGTGGCCTGGGGATAGCTACAGATATCATATTAAAAAGAATTCCAGCCAAAAATAACAAGATAAAATGAATATCTCGTTAAAAGATAGACTAACACATCCTTTGCTGCAATATTCACTTTCAATCGGGAGATTTCCCCCTTAGCACTTTCTTTTCTGCCACTAGATGTCCTCAGTCTAATGGCCAGCAGTATTTAACCCACCCTTCTCTGAGTCCAGGTCATCCTGGACCAATTCCAGCCTGTGACTGGATGGTAAGTAGGCTTAGGATGGCAATCAAGGTATGGTCATATAAAAAAAAATTTTAGGAAAGTACACTTGTTCTTAAAGTCTTGAGATGCATACAGGGTCCAGTGCACAAATCAAACCTGCCAAACTGGTGATCTGGAAATCCCTTTCTTGTGCGTGTGTTGGAGAGGCATTCCAAAAACAGACTACAGGTTCCATGCTGTCCAAGTGTCATGATAAAGTTTCTCACAGCTGCCAATTGCTAAAGCTCTCACCTGCTCTTGCAGAGTTGCTATTTCACTGGCAAAACACTGCTCAGTCTTACTTGTTCTTTCAATGTCTGCTCTGTTTTCGGATGCAATTCAAGCATTTCAAGTCAGTCACAGGCAATGATCTATTTAGTCATGATAGGAGACTTGAGATGGCTAAAGGGGCAAATTAACTATATCCAGTCTACTGAGCCTCGGGGGCCCATTCACACCCGCTCCTGCGCTGCATCGCACAGCAGCTGGTATGCATTTCCTGGCACAATGATGATGCGCTAATTCCGACATAGCACAGTTTACTTACGCACAACTCAAACGCATCTGGTGGAAATGGGCCTCTGGGTTCTAGATGTGAAATGTAGTTCTGAATAGCAAGTCTCACAGTAAATGGTGGATCTTTTTTCACGATAATATACAAGAAAAAATAATATAGAAATAATAATATAGAAATAATGCTGTTTCTGTTCTTAAAACATGCTTCATGCAAAAAGCACTCCTTTTGTGGTAAAACACCCTATAGCTTGTCTCACAAATAAGAAACCACAGGTTTTCACCATATTCTTCAGCCAAAAGGAAGCTTTGAGGACACAACCGTATTGTTTTCAGATGTAAGTTAAATTAAAACCATTTAATATAAATACATTCAATACGACACCGACACAATGGAGTGTTGTCTCATCTGTTGCAGTGTAAATAATGAACTTCTGGGTCAACATTATCCCTAACATTAATTACTCCCTTTCCTGTGTGACATTAATATATTTACAGGTTAATATAGGTATTTGGTAGGTAAAAAATAAGAAAGACATTGACTTGCCAGGCCTGATCATGAAGGATGACTGTATAGGTGTTCACCTTCCATGAGGTGGGCCAGATGGTGCATTTGGAGTGCAAAGCATATGTGTGCATTTAATTCTTTGATACTTGTATACTTATATGTTGCAGTAATTTTAAGTAAAATGGCCACATATTCCGAATTCCAAATTCCCTATTCCGAATTCTAAATTCCGTATTACAAATTACAGATTTTGTATTCAGAATTCCAAATTCCTGATACTGAATTCTGTATTCTGAAATCCAAATTCTGCATTCCAAATTCCATATTCTGTATTCCGAATTTCAGATTCCGAATTCTAAATTCCGTATTCCATATTCCAAATTCCATATTCCAAAATCCATATTCTGTATTCTGAATTCCAAATTCCAAATCGTATTCCGCATTCTAAATTCTGTATTCCAATTTCCATATTCCGTTCCAAATTCCGCATTCTGGATTCTGGATATTCTGTATTTCAAATTCCAAATTTTGCATTCTGAATTCCAAATTCCGTATTCCAAATTTTAAATGCCATATTTCAAATTCCAAAGTCCCTATTCTGAATTCCACATTCCTTATTCTGAATTCCCTATTCCGAATTCTGTATTCTGTATTCTGAATTCTGTAGTCCAAATTCCATATTACATATCCTGAATTCCGCATTCAGAATTCCACATTCCATGCTCCAAATTCTGAATTCCAAATTCTGTATACCGTATTCCAAATTCCGTATTTCATATGTTAAATTCTATATTCCAATTTCCGTATTCTGTATTCCAAATTCTGTATTCCGTGTTCCAAATTCCATATTCTGAATTCTGTATTCCGTTTTTTCAAATTCCATATTCTGAATTCTTTATTCCGAATTCTGTATTCCGTTTTTTCAAATTCCGTATTTTATGTTAAATTCTATATTCCATTTCCGTATTCTGGATTCCAAATTCTGAATTCTGGATTCCAAATTCCATATTCTGAATTCTGGATTCCAAATTCTGGATTCCGAATTCTGGATTCCGAATGTCAAATCCCACATTCCGAATTCTAAATTCCGCATTCTGAATTCTGCATTCTGAATTCCACATTACAATTTTTCCATTCTATATTGCGCATTTCGTATTCCAAATTCCTTATTCTGTATTTCGATTTCCAAATTCCGTATTCTAAATTCTGTATTCCAAATTCCATATTTCGTATTCCAATTCCAAATTCCATATTCCAAATTCTAGATTCTGTAGTCTGAATTCCAAATGCCAAATTACAAATTCTGTAATTCCAAATTCCATTTTCAGAATTCCGTATTCCAAATTGCATACTCTGTATCCCAAATTCCAAATTCTAAATTCCAAATTCTGTATTCTGAATTCTAAATTCCGTTTTCCAAATTCTTAATTCTGTGTTCCAAATTCCATTACCCTGTATTCCAAATTCTGTGCTAAAAATTCCATATTCTCTATTCCGAATTCAAAATTCCACATTCCAAATTCTGTATTTGGAATTCTAAATTGCATATTCCAAATTCCAAATTTCATATTCCAAATTCTGTATTCCAAATTCCATATTCTAATTTCCAAACTCCATATTCTGAATTCTAAATTACGTATTCTGCATTCCATGTTCCAAATTCCATATTCAGAATTCCAAATTTCTTATTTAGAATGCCAAATTCTAAATTCCACATTTCATATTCCGAATTCCGATTTCCATATTCTGTATTCCAAATTCCTAATTCCCTATTGCAAATTCCAAATTCAGTATTCTGAATTCTGCATTCCAAATTTTGTATTCCAAATTCTATATTTGTATTCAGAATTCCAAATTTCGTATTCTGTATTCCAAATTCCGTATTCCAAATTCTGTGTTCCAAATTCTGATTCCAAATTTCAAATTTTGTATTCCGAATTACGTATTCTGAATTCCATATTCTAAGTTCCGTATTCCAAATTCCATATTTCAAATTCCGAATTCTGTATTCCGAATTCCAAATTCTCTATTCCATATTTCGTATTTCTAATTCCATATTCCAAACTCCATATTCCAAATTCCGAATTCCAAATTTTGAATTCCGAATTCCAAACTCAAATTTCTATATTCGAATTCAAAATTCCGCATTCCAAACTCCATATGAATTGATTAGTAAAAGGATAATTTTAAGAAGAAACCTTTCATGAAATTCCTTTTGATCCTTTCTACTTTGCAGGAGTCTGGACAACATCAAAGAAACACACAAATTTGCAGGAAAAATAATAATAAAATGATTATTTCCTTCTATTGTAGCTCCAAACTGGTATCATTATGTCGCACTGTGTTGTAGATCAAACACCATGGTTGTCCATACACATACAATACGGAGAGTGTCTATAAGTACTTTTAAATTTATAAGACTAGCTAATATTTTATTATCTCTTGTCATCGTAGAGGTCAGGCTTTTTAGTTAACATATTTAGTAATACTGACCATAGACATTCACAGATAGGTAGAGCATGACAATGCACCTAATCTCTACACCAAAACGATGGAAAATAACTTATTGGCAAAAAATTTCCCAGCCAACCAATACATTTTTCTACCTGATGTCAGTTGCCCAGAGGTGTGTGTCTTGGTCTCCTGCACCCTAAGGACAACCTGACATTGTTTAGATTCTTATAAAATGTTAGATAAGACATAAGCCCATCAAGTCATTTTAGTATTCCAACACCTGCTCTAGAGACCAAACCAATCAACGTCCCTTAAAAGCAATTATATAAACTCTATGCTGTCACGCCTAGGTCTCCCTAATGCCAAGTAACACTTTTTACAACCACCAGTCAAATAACTTATATTAGAACACTAGTAGATAAAAATGCACCAAAGAAACCTTACACTCAAAAATGATCCATTTTCACTATTATAGCATGGATGACCTGAGACAAACTACATTATTCTTCAACAAAATCTGACTCATAAATAATCTGTCTACACAATCTTTTGATCTTGGTAACCCTCTTCATAAGTCTACCACTGTTCTCTTCTTTCTGATAAACTTTTCTCGCTTTCTTATTGACCTTTAAGTTCTTAACTTTAGAGGTAATAAAGCTCAACATGACAGTGCTGCTTGGCAAAGCATTCGATTATAATCACTTTTGAGTTAAAATGTAACAATTCTCTTCTTTTAACCTCGTGTTTATTACTAAATATTGTTCTATAACTATTACTGACCATCCGTGACTGTATAGAAGCAAAATATGTTGTCTAAATGATGTATAATCTGCATAACAAAGTAAAAAGGAAAATAAAATCTTTGTGTAAAAAACAATATCCAGTGTCTTGCTGATTACAAGACATCTAGAAGGAATAGTAAGAAACATTTCTCTTTGGTGTACATTAACTAGACTCAACTGCAAATATTATTAAAGGAGTTTCTACCTTATCTATAAAGATAAAAATGTTTACAGTTGTAGTATACTAGAAACATCCAGTTCTCTTGTGTGCTTAATTTTTTATAGAAATAAAATATACTGGCATTAGAAATCAAACAATTATATGTTGTATTCGAGGAAGTAATGTGCTATAAAATATTTCATAATAGTGAAGGTACCCATAGACTTTAGTCCAGGGTTCTGCAAACTGTTCAATATTGGCCTTTAAGGGATCCAATGGGTCGTTAAAATGCTTGGGGGTCCAAAGGAGGTCAAAAAATGTCTGGTGCTTGATAAATGATGGAAGGTTGATTGGGGTCAATTAGTCTTTTGAGATATCTGTAGAGCTCTACACCAGACCCTGGGCCTGATCCTGAAAGTGAGGTGCTAGCAGTGACGCAACGTTACCCAGAGTTGGATGGTCAGCCACCAGTGAAAGCAGCCTTGAGTTGTCTCTATCAGCTGTATGTTGCTACTGTCCTCAATTGCCAAAGTGCTTTGCATCGTGTGTCTGTGACCTTCCACCTTCTCCCTTAGGGGAAGGATATCCGTTCATGTTTACTTCCCATGCACATTTTCTCATTCACCACAATGCATTTCAATCTGCTCAAAAAAAGTGTGTCTTTATATATGCCCGTCTAACGCGCAAACAAAATTGGAAAATAAGTAAAACCGTTCTAAACATGCCAGCTGGTAGGCTTTAACTTAACGTGCGCTATATGTGCGAAAACGCTGATGCCTAGACCTGAACAGAGCCTAAAGTAGTTTAGATGTCTCTTTAATAACATTTGAATTGATACAAAAAAAAAACACTTTAAAATGTTAATAACTAGAATTTGAAATTGCACATCTATTGTCATATCAGTGAGAAAAATAATAAATGTACATAATGTCTGTTAACCAGAAAACAGTGAAGCATAGAGTAAATATAGGTGAATGAGAATACAGACAGAAGTAGACTCCTGCACTGTGCTGCACCTTGTAAACTATCTTGTAAATATCTTTATTTTTCTTCTAGAAAGAGTTATTAAACCAATTATAAAATGGTGTACTTGTTTTACAACTGTGCTCCTACTAATGTATTTGTAACTGTGAGCTTTATTTTGTCTACACATGGAGCAAGTGAATTGAGAGCTTCATGCTGGCTCAGTCACCTCTCCTACAGCTGTGGGCTCCACATGCCAAGTCTGCTTTGGCTCTGTCGACTAATAATTGTTTGTGGCTTAGAGCCAGGGACTGCCGCCAGATTCTGTCTCACTTGACTGAACGCGAGACGCAGAGTTTATTAATTCTCCGTGAGCCCTATTGTCTGGGCTCCGGCCTGTGTGTTTATTTACTTCAGCAGGCCCTCTATTGACTCAGGCAAAGCACAGCCTGACTGCATTGTTTAACTCTGCAACGACCTTGTGTCAACTTTCTGAGGTGTCTAAAACAAGGATTGTATATATGTAATCTCTCGGCTGAGAGTATAGAGCTTTTGAAACTGAACTAGAAATGATTTATAAAAACCACAGCAAGTATCGGTAACCTGCTAGATATGGCATCAGTCCCTCAAATAAATCACAATGTATACTCTACATGGAAAAAAGTAAGAACTGAACAATGATGTCAAGTATGGCCATCAAGTATGCTCGGTTACACATGGAGCAGTAGTAGTGTTGATGGTATTTGATATCAGAGTCATTAGTTCTGTCAGGGACAGAAAACAAACAAAAAAGAGCACCAGACCAAAACGGATGTGAGAGTCCATAAGAAATGTAATCATTGTGTTGCTCAAACAGACAACACATTTTGAGGGCATCCACAACCTCTTCCTCAGGGCTTGAAAACAATGAAACTGAAAAATTGACTCAGCAAAAAAAATTACTTTTGATCTTATTGCACCTATGGGTAGTCCTCCCAAAAATTGTGGATTGCAGGCAGTAATTGCTTGCTTAATGCTTACTTCTGTCATGACATTCATATGGATATATTTCATCTTACTAAGCTGGATTATCACCTAGCTTGGGGCCTGGTGGATATCAAGGGGACCCAGCAACAACCTTAATGCTACTGCAGTAAACTGGGGGGATAGAGCATCTGGTCAAAACTGTGGATCTGATTGGCATTTCACAAGGGAGAATTCACTTATCTCCCAACTGTCCCTCATTGGGAGTGGCTGTGCCTCATTTTGGAACCAAATCCCTATGTCCCTCTTTCTTCCTTAGGTGTCCCTCTTTTTGATCTTATTTATAGATCTCTAAAAAATGTATTATTCTGCACTAAACCCTTTCTCTAACCTTTAAAAGGAAAAATAGTGATAAAAAAAGCTATTTTTGGTTAAACCAGCCATGTTTGCTATTGCCTACATACTTCATGCTATAATGTGTCCCTCGTTCCCATCTCAGAAAGTTGGGAGGTATGGGTGCAGGCCATGCCACTGCAGACATAATTAGGAGGCTTCTCTGTGCCTACTGCAATCCTAATCAATGCCAACTAAAGAGAGGTCGGGAATCAAAGCTTTTACCTAGCCTAGGGTCCTTCTTCTGTCCTATTCCATCTCTGATCTCCTCTCTGATATATTATAGAGCAGTGTTTCTGAAACTAAGGGTCAGGATCCAAAATGGGCTGTGGACTAGTTAGGAATGGGTAGCACTTGAACAGTCCAAGTGCAAAAATTAGTAGATCATTGTGAATGAAAAGCACATTATGACTATGACTGACCGCAAAAACATGTATGGGGAGCCATAGCATGTGTATGGTGGGGGAAAGGGGTGGTGGTTGCCATAGGTAAATGACGCAGACAAGATTGTGAGGTTTGGAGACCTAGCGCTAGTGGAAAATGTCTACTACTAAAAGAAGTGAAAAAGCAGAAATCTACTAAATTCAAAAGTCTACTACTAAAAGAAAACACACAAAAAAACTAGGGAGTTATTCACTACTGAGCCGAAGGATTAAGCCGGGACCCCTGGAAAAGCGCCCTCTCAATGCTGAGAGCATGTGGCTTGGTATCCGCGCAGGGAGGGGGGTATCCGCGCTCACTCGCCCCCCCCCCCTTTCCTGCCCTGCCAGGCCAGTGCCCGGATTAAGGGCCTGGTTGGGAATATTAGGGGGGACCCCACGTTTTTTTCCATTTTTTTGGAAGTGGGGTTCCCCATTAAAATTCCTACCAGACCTAAAGGGCCTAATATGAATTTGGGGGGGAACCTCATGCACTTTTGTTTCCTATTTTTAACTCAGGAGGTCCCTTCTAACATTCCTACCAGACCTAAAGGGTCTGGTATGGTCTGGGAGGAGGACCCCACGCTGTTTGTTTTTTTTAACTTTTTTTTATCCTTGGAGGTAGCTATCAGAATAACCGAGCCGAATGTTTGTCAGCTATTCACTCACTGCTGTTCGGCCCCTATGTGAATAGGGGCGAAAAGCAGTGAATATAGTGCTGTACGCTCGCCTCAGCCAACCCAAATGTTGGATCGGCTGAGGCGAACATGTTCTTCACTTCGGCCCAGCCAAAGTGTTTGGCTGAACCGAAGTGAAGTGAAAGGAGCTGAAGGCAGCCGATATATGGCTGTTTTCAGCCGTACAGGGCTGAAGTGATTAGACGAACAGCATTCGGCTCCCTTCACTTCCAGTCGGTTATCCACTTGGCTGGCTTCAGCAGCTTAGTGAATAACCCCCTTAATTTCTCTTGGCTTTTCTAAAGAGATGGTGAATATATTCTATGGGACGTTCATGATAACAAAAGTCTTTTGATTTAACCACTTGAAGACCAGGTGTCTACACCCCCTTCCTGGCCTGGCCATTTTTCAGTATTCAGCGCTGCAGTACTTTGAATTACATTTATTCCGTCGTGCAACGCTGTACTGAAATGAATTTTATACCATTTTTTGGGGACAGATAGAGCTTTCTTTTGGTGGTATCTAATCACCACTGCGGGGGTTTTTTTTTACTATATTAAGGAAAAATTACTGAAACTTTTGGGGAAAAAAGGTTTTATTTACATTATTATTATTATTACATAGTATTTATATAGCGCCAACAGTTTGCGCAGCGCTTTAAAATGTAAGGAAGACATTACAATTACAATACAATTCAAGACAAGATGGTAAGGAGGGCCCTGCCCCTGAGGGCTTACAATCTAAAAGAGGAGGGGGAAATGATACATGAGGAGGTAGCTGTGAGGGGATGATGTTAGGAAACAATTATTATTACCAAATGTTTTGGTATAAAAGACGGGGTCACGTCGGGTAAATAGACACCAAACATCGCAAAAAACTACCATACCTAAAACTGACCATAGGCGACGCTTTAAAAGCGTTTACCACTCATCAGTTCAGTGTTATCAGTGATTGATGGCTCTAGAATTATTGCTCCCACTGCGACATTTGTGGTGATATGTAACACGTGCGGCGCAATGGGCGCAATCCTCATTTTCGCGCGTATGCGCACCCGACACATGTTTGCATGCATGTATGGGTCGGGAATATATAATATTGCATATAATTAAATATCATACTGACATATACTGCCAGTCTTTGGTGTTCTAGGCTCCTTTTTACAGATGCATCAGGCTGGCCTTAGCAGTTTTATTGAAAAGCCTGTTGTCTACAGACCTCAGTAACTGAAGTCCAAATTTACAAACACAGCCAAATAATCAGGAGCACTGATGCATCCCCCTCTGCCCCACCCCCAGTCCCCTGTACTCATACCAAGCACACAGAAACTCAATAAGCGAGAGTCTGAGAGGAAACAGCTGCTGCTGTGCTCTGTCTGCAGAAAACCCATAATGCTCTATGAATCAAGTGCCATAAGTGCATCCTACATTAACGTTCACTAACACAATACAAATGTATATTACTAGTAAACATATATATGACATAATGTTTAAAATGTACAAACATTTAGAAACTAAATGCAGCAAACATTATAGTTTTCTTTTAAACATAGGGAATACTGGGGTTATTTACAGAGATATGGGGGATGCAATTGGTGGCCGCTTCTGAAAATGCTAGTTGCCTGACTGCCATACCAATTCTCTGATTAAATGCAATAATTTAAGTCACTTACCCAGCACAAGTACACACTTGGTAGCACAGGTAAAGCCAGAACTTGTTCTAGGTTAGCAACCCAGCAAGTTTAATTAGCAATACTCATGGCAACAGAAAAGCAAATGTATCTAATGATATCCATGCTGTTATAACATACTGCTGAAATAATAGTTCTGTTGTAATGACCCATACATCATAAGGGAAGGCTAAGGTAACCTCATGCAGTCCCCAGGCTGCCAGCTGGCAATCAGGAAACCAGAATAAGAAAAAACTGAGCTTTCACGAACTGAGCTGTTTTTCCAGTTATCACATCCCTTCACTTGCTATGTGCTACTGTCCTATTTTACTTCTGCTCCACTTAAAAAAAATAACCTTTTAGAACTGGTGCTTTTTATAGGATGACATACTTTAAAACATTACATTCCCATTTACAAGAATGTTATGGCATTATCATTTACTGTATATAATAATGCCATAAAATACCATCATTGCACAGGCCTGCAGCCTCCTGATATTGGTAGGATTCTAATAATCCTCTCTGTGCATAAAAGCAATAGGATGATCTTGACAATACTGTCTATGTAGGTGTCAAGTTATAGACCCCAGAAACTGTACTCCCTACAACCCCATTTTACTTCGAACATGGTTTCCACAGTACTAGAACACAAAGTAATTGTTACCTGTTAAAAAAATGAAATTGGGTTATATTGTTAGGTATGAGTTCATATATGAAAGTGGAAGAAGCATGTTTTGTCCCAATTTGTCTTTAACCTGATGGCATACTCCACCTTAGACTGGGAGGATATATTGGAGGATTTTTTTTTCTGATTGTTCTGTCCCTCTAGTATTGGCATAAGAATTGGCTGCTTTTGAAGCGTGGTCAGTGTTATTTTTTATATGGAAATATATATGTTATTATATGTGGAAATAAAGTAAGGGTTTTAATTAGGGATGCACTGATACCAGTATCGGTATTGGTGCCGATACTGAGTATTCCGGCGAGCACTCGTACTCGCCCAAGTGCTCCGATACTTATCTCCGATACTGGAATTATCAGAGGATACCTCCCTCTGACCGGCAGTGCCGAGGGAGCATGGAGCCGTCTTCCTTTCTAATCGGGAAGCCAAGCGTTGGGTTATGACCAGCCTCTCAGCTTCCTGATTGTTTGGTCAGCCGGCTTTGTGTGTTGCTAAGCAGCCTGGCTTCCTAACCAATCACTTAATGACCCACCTCCCAGCTTCCTGATTGGACAGGAAGCTAGGCAGCCTCTGAAGTCGGGGGTTCTTTCGCTAGAACACCGACTTCAGAGGCAATCAGGGAGCCGGGCGACAGGTCACGATCCGCTGCCCGACTTCCTGATATGCAGGGCACAATGCACCAGTACTCAATATCGGCGAGTAGTGGAAAAAAATAATCGGTATTTGTACTCGATACTGAAAAAACGGTATCGGTGCATCCAGGGCCGGATTTCCCACAAGGCCAACCAAGGCCCGGCCTTGGGGCAGCAGGGAGTAGAGGGGCAGCAGGGGTGTGAAATTCCTATCTCCCGACGCCCAGGAAATGCAGTTCCAGCTGTCGGGCAGGTAGTTTTTTTCTACATTTAGACCTGCGTTGGGCAATTAAAGCTAAATATACAGCGGGGAAGCCGCCGCTTGTTTTGTACAAGTGATCTTGGTGATGTCGCCGAGATCACTTGCATGCAGCCTGCAGGTCTGCCATTCTCCATTGGGGGAGGGGGGGTGGTGGGTAGGGGGGGCACATTGAGGAACCTGGCCTTGGGGCAGCAGAGAGAGAGTAAATCTGACCTTGGGTGCATCCCTAGTTTTAATACTGTTTAAACATTTGCTAGATGTGTAATAACAAGTATCTGAGTTACTGTAGATAGTGATGCTTCTAATATTTCACATATCCACTATTTCACATTGATATTCAGTATCCACATGGGCTATGCTCTACTGCCTTGTAGGCAGTGGCGGAACTGTCACCATTGTGACCCAGGAGGCCGATATGTGGCCCGAGGCACAGGGGGACCTGGCCCAGGGCAAGGAACAAAAGGGTCCCCCTGATGCCATGCGGGCCGCCTGAGTCACTATGGCATCGTAGGCTGCTGGCTGTCACTGGCAGCTGTGAGGAGGAACACGCCACTGTCCAGATCACTGACAAACTGTCAGTAATCTGTGCAGCAGCGTGTTCCTCCTCACAGCCGCTGCTGAGCCGCTTACAGCCAGCATCTGCGGTGGAGGAGGTGGGACGCGGCGGTGGTGGAGCAGGAGGAAGAGGCCAGGCCCGGCGACAGTGGAGGAGGCTGTCAAGGGGTGTGACCAGCCCACCTGAGACACTGAAGAGCCCACCATAGAGAGTCAATGGTGGGCTCTGCAGGGTTACTCTCAGGTGGGCTGTGTGGAATCTCAGATGGGCTCTTCAAGGGGCATAAGTAGAAATCACAGGGCCCCATATAAAATCTTGCTTTGGGGCCCTGTGATTACTAGTTACGCCCCTGCTTGTAGGATTGCATATTTACAAAGTACTGCTTTTAAAGAAGGTACCTTGAAGATTTGGGAATGTTCTAAACAGCTTTCAATCCTGATACTATTGACAAGACAGGTACACTTTTTTCACTGAGATTTTCATGACAAAACATGCAACTCCAACAATAATATTTACTATGCTGCCCTACTGCGGTCCTTAAGTGATTTATGATGACAGCATGAAACCATGGTCACCGCATTGGTGAGCAGAGTCACCAAAGGTCCCAGTGCAAGACCAATTTTGAGCCCCTGTGGAACTACTAACCTAGTAAAAACACTTGACTATGTATTGTTTGACAATTAGAAAGATGTGAGCCATGCTCAGTTCTACGTGACAATGGGAGCAGTCCCAGCACCCATCTGACCAACATCTACTATAAATGGGCCTGTAAGTCCCAGATGGTCCTTCTGTAACTGCGGATTGTGCAAAAAATTTACAGTGATCTTTTATAGTCCCGCAAACATATTACATATACAGTATGTGAGAAAATATAACCATTAAGGTTATGGTGAGAAGGAGCTAAAGGAATCAAAAAACCATTCAACTGAATTAATTCCTAAGCCTTCTTAGAACAGAAGTTATTCACATGTCTCATTCCATCAAATATGCCAAACTTAAGAGCATTATTTTTTACTTTTGAACAGTGGACGGAGGCCATGCAAATAATTCCTTTGCACCCCAATGGTAAACTGCACATTCAGAATCACTGGGGTATTGTGAAAATATAGCCTAATTTTTTTTTACAAACTGCATAGAGCTATTTCATGCTTTTTGGCTATCATTGCAGTGTTTGGAAACCATGCCTTCTATAGAGTAGGGATTGTGAGTCCTCTGCTATACAAATATAATATGCTGTATAGTTATTTTTTTTGTGTTCTATTTGTATTTTATTGTTTAGAGGATACACACATGCCATTATTGACTTGATTTTTGTTTTTTCTTGTTTGCATTAACTGTGACAATGCTGAAGAGCAATGAGGTGAGTCACCCCTATATTTCCCCTCTCATACGTCCTCATCTGACACCTGGTAGATAAGGATGCCAGCATAGAAGATTAAAAATAAGAGAAAGAAAGAACACTGACGTTTATACACTCACCCTTGAACTAGCTAAGCCTTCTAAAAATAGCATTGTACCATGTTGGGGATTAGGGGCCCTTTAACTAAAGAGCTTTTGAAAATCCCAGCTGGAAGGAACTTTTCTACATTGTACAGGGGATTTTCTGCCTAATTCTCCAACTCCCAGCTTTTGTATAAAACTATGTAACTGATTCAAGGATAGCAAGTTCAATGTATAACAAATATTTTCTCAAAATCACTTGAAATTGAGTAATTCAGTTTAAAAGTACCTACTTTTTTTATAGGAGAAAATGAAAATAGGAGTTATCATAATATTCTATGTGGCACATTTTGTAATAGCCCAACAGTACGCAAAGCTTTTTTACTTTTGGACAGAGTTGGGCCGTCTGAACGTATGAGGGTTTAATTACTTTCTTGGTCCATTATAGAGAGTTACCAGTGTAGCATTGCTCCCTGCAGACCTGCTGGATTTTAGTAGTTCCTCCTAGTTTTTTTTTTTATCGTGAACTGCACCGTAGTTGCACCCAGACACTTACTGACCCACCAATGGCGACAGACCGATGGACGTCCAATCCTTCATTCCTTTTCTCAAAATGTTTTGGCTCAGTTGTCTTAGGGAGAGAGGGTTGGGGGCACAGGATACCCAAAAACAGCAGCAAAATTTCAGTCCACTCAGTAGACTTCTCCGGGAACTCTTTAGGCCCTGACAGGCTACTATCTTCTAGTATCTTATTACCAGTGCCACAGGATAGAACTATTTATGCCTCTGCCACAGGCTAATGTAGATTCTGTAGGCTAGGACAGGCTACCTTTCAGTTTCCTAAGCCTCTGCTCAGGGTCAGATTTACTCTCTCTACTGCCCCAAGTAACTCAGATACTTGTTATTACACATCTAGCAAATGTTTAAAAAGTATTAAGACTAGGGATGCACCCATGGCCGGATTTACTCTCTCTGCTGCCCCAAGGCCAGGTTCCTCAATGCCCCCACCCACCAACCCCCTCCCGACAATTGAGAATGGCAGACCTGCAGGCTGCATAAAAGTGATCTCGGCGACATAGCCAAGATCACTTGTACAAAACAAGCGGCAGCTTCCCCGCTGTACATTTAGCTCTGCTTGCCCAAAGCAAGATTCTACCTGAACCACACTTTGCACAAACAGGGATGAGTTATTAAATGTAACATTTTGTGCTGCCTACAGTTTAAAGTGACACTAAAATCAGGCGTTGAAGCTTAAAATTACAATAAAGTGCCTTAACTATTAAATCTCTAAATTGGTGCTAACACTGTCCTTCTTTCTTGAGGGTGGCTTCTTTTGTTCCCCATGGTCCCTGTGTGTGTTGTAACGTAGCCACCGCTCCACGCTCCCTCCTGTGATGGACTGGAAAAAAAAATAGTAAACTAAATGTGAGATTGTAGTCCATCACAGGAGTGAGCTTGTAGCTGTGGCTTCTTTACAACACACAGGGAACATGGGGAACAAAAGTAGCCATGTTCCCTCTGAGGGGATGGACAGTGTCAGCACCAATTCAGAGATGATTTGAGGATCTGCAGCTACAGTGTGAGTGATACACACATAAGATACATTTTTGTTAAAACTTTAGGTACTTGAATGCATTTCTAAGATTTAACTTCTGAGGTTAGTGTCACTTTAATACATTTCTAACCAGGAAACCCATAACAACTCAGATTCCATCTGCTGTTTGGACATTCAGGATAATAAATTTTAACTGATAGCTAGAGTATACTGTACTTTGCACTTTGGCCCTTTTTTTTTGTGCTGAATAAGTCTTTACATTTCATATTTTCAAATGTAAGTGCCTTCAACCAGTAAACACTGTCATCTGTTTCCAGATTGTTGGGTGCTAATACCTTATCAAGGGGATTTCACACAGGAGTGTGCAATAGAAACTTTCACACACGTCATCCTGCTTGTCAATCAATAAACTATTAATTTTAGCAGGACAGTTCCTCTTAGAAGTGTCCATGATCTGCCTTCGAGTAACAATAACATTGCACAGGCTACGCCATAGAGATAAAAGCAGGTTTATGAGTAGTTTTTGTTTGTAAACCAACCTTTTGCTATAGAGCATGCTGGAATTTCCTGATTCTCAGAAGGTGACTATGTTTTAAGGGCTACATTGATGGATAGACAGAAGGAATGGCACTGCTGGAACAGTAAAAGGGCAGAAAGGTAAAAACCTATTACAAGACAATTTTATGGTACAGTTATAGAAGCCCAACAAGAAATTTGGCTCTGTTGGGCCTGTTAATCTCAAACAATGTTTATTCCAAATGTTCATATAAAAGAAAATATAGTCAGCGGTGACATAACATTATTCATTTAATTAGGTTGTAAATAGGGATTAGAATTGGGTCAACCATGAGTTCGACTCAAACCCAAATTGTTCGTGGTTCGAGAGAATGGAAAACCAATGTACCCACAGCATTCGATTGCCAACAATACATTTCATGGCCTCTGAACTGTGAAGAGGTGGCTTAGAAGGCCAATCATGGAGGGCTTTTCTAATGTTCCAGCCCCCTCCACATAAACGTCCATATAAAATCCTGGTTCTCAGCCATTGTGTGTTGGGGGTGGGGGTGGGGGGGGTGTAGTAGATAGGGAGAGATCACCAACTTTTTCTGAGTGTTGGACAGACGTGGAGCAGACAGGGAAAAACCTAAGTGTGTTTGAAAGAAGAGAGTGTTGCTATTCCACTATAACTACTGCTTAAAACTGCTGTATTTACAGTGATTCATATACACAGTTGGTCAGTGTGTGTTGTAGGCTTGAAGCATACAGGAAGAGATCATGCAGTCATTACAGGGAAAAAAGGTTGCTGGCAAACTACCGCTATACATTACTTCTACTTAAACTGCTATAATTACAGTAATTCATATGCACAATCAGTCAGTGTGTGTTGTAGATTAGGAGCAGATAAGGGAGTGAATGCAGTCTTTGCAGGGATAGAAAGTTTCTGCTATACTATACAGTTATGCTGAAAAGTCATTTACTAAGGGTTGTATAGTGTCACGCTACATTGAAGTGTGGTGTGGTGGGTTACATACTGTGTACCCCCCTGTGTTCACAATGCATGGACTTTTTCCCCCAATACAAACTTCTCCCCCTCAGCACAGACCTTTCCCCCAATACAGATCTTTCCCCCAGTACAGACCTCTCCCCCTGTTCCCAGTACAGTTCACAGATTCCCCCTGAAGTCCACTTGCCAGACCTCATATAGGGCGGCAGTACACAGTGAGGGGAACTCCCCCCTTGACTGTGTCATGTGACTGGACATCAGAGCCAAGGTAGAGTTTAGAAGAGCCTTCCTCAGCTCCATATAGTCGCCCTGTCTGGATATATGAACAAACCGAGTGCCCAGCAATAGTGCCGCCCCTGCACTGCACCACCAGACACCTGGGGACAACTCCAGGCACACTTGTTTTCTGGGGAGAGACCACTAAAAACGTATACTGCCCTCGAGAAACATGGACTAGTGGTATCCATAGGGTGGCTGCTCTTTCCCTGGACCATTGCATTGGCTCTGGGGTACTAGGAGAGACTGGTGTTTCTGATGATTCACCGGATTATGTAAATGAGGAGAAGCTACAATTGAGGAGAAGCTACATGGGTGGTGTTCTCCTCTCTTCACCAATCCACTATATTTTCTAGCAGGTAGTACTGACACCAGCACTGAATATTTTGGGTGTCCCCAGGGTCAAGTGCCAGCTTTCTATAGCCCATACCTTGACACATAATGTATTCATCCTTATGATTGATAGGATCTGTAGGTCACAGGAGTAGTAGGAAGAACGTTCCTTCAAGCTGTTGATTGCAAGAGAACCTTAAGGGTGATACTGATGATGTCAGCATTGCTAAATCAGGAAACTGTGCAATTGTCCTAAATATTTGCTTGCAGCATTGTCCAGTCTGTGGGGAATCATGCAATATATGAAGCACAATTACTTGGATTCCTGAATGACATGATTCTCCTAAGATTGGATAAATCTACATAAGAATATTAAGGTG
Organism: Nanorana parkeri; assembly: GCF_000935625.1. Taxonomy (NCBI): domain Eukaryota; kingdom Metazoa; phylum Chordata; class Amphibia; order Anura; family Dicroglossidae; genus Nanorana; species Nanorana parkeri. The sequence goes on along the minus strand of NW_017306654.1, from coordinate 460,451 downwards.
AATCATTGATTCTCCTGATTCCATCATCACTATTTCTACTACAGGTCACCAGCATGTTATCACAACAACTTTATTTAGGCAGTTCACATAAATGGGTGTTACACACAGCCGTATGGATATACATAATGCAGTTCTAACATTATGGTAGTTTTGATGATGTGTCAGTTGCGTCCCATTTTGCATGGTCCTTAACGGTGACGATTGATGCAAACATGTTCATTTTACTGATAAAGGGGAACTAAGTATATTGAAATAATTTTATCCCTATGGATTGTCCAGCCTATACTTGCATGACTTGATTATAACCTGACGAAGAGTTCTAGATATTGTCTTAGTTATAAAGCATCAGCATAGTCTGCAGAACTGATCTGATGAAGTCAGGATGGCTTTTGTGTGGATGGGGAGGGTTCGGTTGTAGGGAATTGGTGTACTTGGTCCCAAGATTTAATTGTGAACAACAAACTGATTTCTTTCTCCAGTGGAGCACCTTCCGTGTTTTCCATCAGCAGGTGAAAATATTTTTTTCACATCCCGTTCTTGTATGCGTCAAAACTTTTTTTTCAGTAATAATTAACAAATTATAGGAATTCTAATAAAGGCAAGAAAAGAAATGGAGGCAGCGAGGTGAAAAATGGGGAAGTGGTTTGACAGTGACAGGCCTAGAGGAAATTAAATGATAGTAATATAGTCTAAACATGGATGACTTGAAAATACATTAAATAAAAGAATCAACCACACATTGGTGGCCATTGGGAAAAAGAATCTACCACACATTGGTAGTCAGTGGGAAAAAGAATCAGCCATACGTTGGAGGCCAGTGGAAAAATAATTCCCCTTACACTGGTTGTTACTGGGAAAAAGAATCTACAATACATTGGTGGTCATTGGGAAAAAGAATCCACCATACAGTATAATGGAGCCAGTGGGAAAGAAAATCCCCCTTACGTCAGTGGCCAGTGGGAAAATAATTCCCCCTAATATTGGTGGCCAGTGGGAAGAGGAATCCACCATATGTTGGGGTTTAGTGGTAAAAAGAGTCCACCATACATTGGTGGTCAGTGGGAAACAAATCCACTATAGATTGGTGGCCAGAGGGAAACAAATCCCCCCTTACATCAGTGTCCATTGGGAAAATAATTTCCCTTTACATTGGTGGTCAGTGGAAAGAAGAATACACCATATATTGGCGGTTAGTGGGGAAAAAGACTCCACCATACATTGGTGGTCAGTGGGAAAAAGAATCCACTATAGATTGGTGGCCAGTAGGATAAAGAATCCCCCTTACATTGGTACTCAGTGGGAAAAAAAAGAATGAACATCACAGCAGTGGTCAGAATCTTCTTCCCACTGACCACCAATGTAAGGGGCATTTCTTGCTTTGGTGGTCAGTGGGAAAATGCAGAGGAACATAATAATCATTTTTGTCACATCACATTTATTGGGTATTGTTTGTAAGGTTGCCGGCAAGGCTCAGAAATGCTTGCCAAATGTCTATTTTTACCACCCGTGTGAATCCAGCCTTAGAGACAAGAGGAAAGCCCTCACCCTCACTAAAAAGTTGCAGGATTTACTGGGAAGTTTAGTTTAGTTTAGTTTAGTTACATGAACCCAAGAGTTTTAAGTAGTGACATCATAAGAGAACCACTAACAATTCCACTTGCTATTCTGGAAAGGAAATGGGAATCCAGATATTTTCAATGGGCTACAGCACTGGCTTTCAACTCACGATGTGTAGGTAGCCTCACATGTGGCACCAGACAACTCCAATTGGCTGCACATTATATATTCAGAATACTGTCAGAGGCTTCAGACATATTAGAGGAGATGATCAGAGACATGCAACAGGAGATAGAGAAACACTGGTAGAGATCACTGTCAATGTAACTATGAATGCGTGAATGCGTCCACTACTGAGTGCTGGGGTCTGCAAAGGTTTGCACAACAAGTACCAAAGGGCCGCACGTGCCCCTCTGTCTGCAGGTTGGGCACCAGGGTGCTAGAGTATACAGCCACAAAGCTTCTATTACAAAGATCTTTAGTTGTAGGATTCAAGCAAAGGATTTTCTTAACCATATGAGACACTTAAGACACGATCGAGTTTAAATACATCAAGCTAATTCTTTTTTTCAGTTGTAGTGAGTAAACATTTGCTGCTTGAGCTGTGGAAGTGAAGAGTTAACTGGCAGTGTTCTTTTTGCTCTTGCCTAAAGGTGAGACCCAGACTGTAAATCACATCTCCAGCTGTCATCAGGACACAGAGCAGCCTTTTCTTGGAAACCTTCCTGCTCTGGTTACACTGACAGCCTGCAGAGTCAGCAGAAAATAATCACTGCCTTTATCTGGAATCAGAATGGCTGAGGGGGGGATGCGGAGAGAGGGGCACAGGGATGGAGGGCAGATTACAAGGGAGGTCAAGTTTAGTGACAGCACTTTATAATGGATTGGGGGAGGGGGCATTAGGAAAACCAAATCAACAGTACTGAATGGAGTTCCAAGCTTTATGTACTCGGGATGTACAAGAAGGCTTTAAATGTCACTTATTTAAGGCAAAGCAAATGCATACAAAGAAAACACCAGGACAAAGGTAGTCCTCAACATAGGCAGTTGTCACCCGCAAAGTCCTACCTACTTTGAAACAATCACAGAGATTATTGTATGGAATAGGTTTTCCTGGCACACAGGAGATTTTCTAATATCCCTGCTGGGGACAGTGCAGTGGATAAATTGTGAGCACTATTAGGCTAGGTTCCCGTGGAAGTTGAGAGTAAACCATCTCTGAAGTGCTAAATCATGTTTCAGTTGTGTTCCAGAGATGTTATAAAGAGCAAAAGTGAAGTGTTGTATAAAAATAAAAAGCCCTCTGGAGATGTTTGCCATAATGTGGTAGAATGAACAGCATATTAGCACATTATGGCCGACTTTGTAGGCGATCCCCTCCAGCACTGCGCTGTCCGCTCTCCCCTATGGCACCGACACTTCCATGTTCACCTGGGTTTCTTCTGGGTTCAGCTGACAGGCAGGTAGGAGCAGGGGTTCACGCTATAAGGGGGGTTGGGACGGGAGGGCTGGAGGTGGGGTGTGTGGTATCTGCATCATCTGGCAACCAGTGACATCACTGGTTGCCAGGAGCGTATCGGGACGCTGGCCAAAGCATCCCAGGTCCTAAGAGCTGGGCGGGTAAATGTGTATGGCCCTACACATCAGCTCTTAGCAACCTAGGATGCTCTGGCTGGAAAGGGACCGCCACGTGACCCAAAGAAATGCTGCCTGAGCAAACAGCCTCAGGCTGTCTCAATATAGGGACGGCCCTGGGTAGGAGCATTTTTGACAGAAAAATACCTGCCTGTAAGCAATTTTTAACAAAACGACTTTACTTTCACTTTAACATTGGTTTGGTTTTCTTTTGAGAAGAAAACAAGGAAGGCGCCCTTGTTGTAGAGCTCTACAAACAGGAGCCAAATTCCTTTAGAAGCATTTACAATACATTTTCAGCATGCTTTAATTGACTTGAATTGAGAAGTTTGGCTAGCTTTGCAAGTTGCCAGTACCTGAGAAACATTGAAGGCAAGATTGTAATTTTCATGACTAAGGTAGAACAAAATTCCCCAGCCATCTCATGGTCAAAACTGTTCGACCATCCAAGCCTCTCACCAACTCTCCCCCAAATAACAAGACAACACCTTCCATGGAGTTAAATGGCCATATTAGCCTTTATTATAAAACAAATTTAACATCGTAAAAACAGATAAAGGTTTCAGGTCTTTGTAGGCCACAATATTAACAGATTTGTTTTGCCTCTGTGGAACCACTAAATATATTAGGCTCCCAGCCACACCACACTGCCTCGGGGACAACCTCCAAATTGAACACAGATACATCAGTATCTGAATTTCCTGTTCACTACCATTTCACACCATGAATTGTGGATGCCATACCAAAACAGGTCCCCAAATATTACCCACCAGCACTTATCTGGCTGCCTTCAAAGACCCCAAACTGTCAATGGTGCTGCAACACCTTGAAACAACTACTGCCAAAACCCTTGGTGGACAAGTTCTTTCTTTATCTGATGATCTTCAACTGCTCCAGTGTGACACCTCCTCCTTAGACCATCTCCGAAGCTGTTTAGCATGGATGGAGGAATCTGTCCAGCCCAAAAGAATGAATGAAAGAAATCAAAATAATCCTAACATGTTAAAGGTTGTGAGAGATTTTATTGATTGGGTTCACATCTACATTAATGTTTGTAGATGTCTGCATGACTGGGGTAAAGACATTAGACCCTATTCACACCATAACAATGTGTGCTGCAATGCATGCATTGCTGTGTGTTGTGTTATACATTTAAAATTAATTGTCTGGAATGCACAACATTACACGCCAAAATGTAAAAGATTGCATTGGAGTGCAGCACAATGCACAGGACATTGTGCCGTGCTGCATTGCAATACACGTGTGTTTTGGAGGGGCGTTGCGGTGCCAATCACAATGATAAAACAAGCACAATGGTGTGAATGTTCCCCGAGAGTCTAAGTGCAGAGATTGATGTGTATGGTGCAATGGTCTCTGTAAAGTACTGCAGAAAATGTTGTGCTAAAAAAACTTAATCAACTAAATTAAAAAGTTAAATGACAACATCCTTGTGAGCACTAATGGTATTTTTCAATAGATGAATATTTATAACATTTGAAAAACAAAACACTGAAGATTGAAGTGAACCTTCTTTGAAGTTGGTAAAACAAAACAGTGACAAACAGGTGACTTGTGATTATAAAACTATTCTCCAATATTTATCAATAGAATCAAGGCATGGCTAAAAGTTGGAGTGGTGGAGAGCTACTCTATAAGAGAACTATGGCCCAACCTTTTTTTGCCGTAGGTCTCTTTATCGTCACGGGAGGAGGTGTATTAATGTTCTCTTGTGTGACCCAAAACAGGAGCAGAGCAGAGCAGAGCAGAGCCGCACTGCAGCTGGGAATGATCCTGACAATATTGTAGGGATTCACCCCACTACCTGCCCACCCCCTCTAGTAAGTGCTGGAGGAACGGAGAGGGGAGGGAGGGATACCTGCGGGGAGTGGTGCTGTGCTGCGGCCTGGAAAGATCAATATTGTCTGGATCCACCCCACTACCTTTGGCCCACTCCCCTGTCTGTCCCTTTAGTAGGCAATGGAGGAACTGAGAGGGGAGGGGGGAATCCGTGCTGGGAATGGTGCCGCGCTGCGGTTGGGAAAGATCAATATTGTCAGGATCCAAAACACTACCTGTTTGACAGCTGGCTCTGCCTCTCTAGAGCCAGAGCCAGCTGTGCCCAACCCCTCCCTGTCTGTCCCTCCAGTCAGCACTTGAGAAACAGAGAGGGGAATCCTTGCGGGGAGTGGTGACTGACAGCCTGATGGCTTTGTACTGCCAGCATATAGCGGGCAATAGATGGCAGGATGAGCTGGACGTTGGAATCGTGCTCCCAGCACCGCAGGAATGAGCATTCTGGCTTGTTCAAAACCTGCGAATGTGGAGTGCGCTCTGTCCCTATGTCACAGCAGCAGCTGAGCTCAGTGTTGTGCATCAGAGAGAGAGAGAGAGAGCGCACACTGCACATTCGCTGGTTTTGAACAAGCCAGAACGCCCGTTGCTGTGGTGCTGGGGGCATGCTTCCCAACGGGGTGGGGGTATGTGGAGGGGAGGTCGTCTACCTAGGGTGTCTAGGGTGTTTTCTAACAGACTTGGGAGAGCCCATGCTCAGTCTACTGGTATGCAATTCTGTGCTATTTTTTTTAAGGTACTGCGGACCGTGGATTCTATTAAAGGTGAACTAACTTCAATTTGGAGTAGGCCCTTGCACTACATCAGGGGAAGCTATACTTCAGCCCTCCAGCTGTAATGATACTACAGATCCCATCATGCATCTGTCTCTTGATGTAATGCCTATGGTTGCCAGTCTTCCAATGCCTCATGGGGCTTGTAGTTCCACAACAGTCAAAGGGTCAACTTACAGTAGTTGTTGGTAGATCTAAAAGGAGATTGTACAGTTAGATTGTAACATGTGTGGTGAGCAACAAATACATATAAATGCGGATGGTGGTTGTCACTAGGGCAGGAAGGCACAGACAGCAGTGATAACAAAGGTTCTATCCCACCCACTAAAATGTTTTTCTTGTCTGTGAGATTTTTTTTATATTGCTTTCCTTTAAGTAGGCTCAAATGAATAAGCCTATATAGATGATTACCAGGACAGTATCGGATACATTATAATGTCATCTTGAGTTGACGATAGTGACCCTCATATATTAGTGCTCATATTGGGGTACCAGCTGCTTCTACAGGAATAGGAAATAGATGTCCCCATGTTATGTCATAACACAGCTCTTATCCAACCTAATCAAAAAAAAAAGATGTAAAATGTTTCTTGTGCATTGTAGGTGAGTTTACATCTAAAAAGTAACACTAAATACATGAACCGTGTTTAATAGTAACATAAAGGAATGAAGCCAGCAGAACACAAACAGACAGGTTTGTTTTCAGTGTTTCCTATTGAAATTATACAATCAAACAGGTGTCAGGCTCACTCTTATCCTTGTAACCAATAGCTATAGCAGGCACTGGCCAAGCTTAATGGAGAAATGCCAGAGCAGAGTGCCAATTAACTCACTAAGTGGAAAATGAAATTCCCTCTCCTCCCTACCCTAATACAAAGTCATGTGCCAGCAAAGTTTTGGCACAATGTTGTTTTGTATATGTCAGCCATAAATCTCAGCACCTTTGACGGGATGACACCAAGCAGAGAATATACTTAAAAATAAGTGACTTATTGAAACGGAGCCTTGGCAGCTGGAAGCATAGCATCTTAAATGGGAGTTCAGGTCCCCTTTACACCTCACTATTAGTGATGAACTCAGGTTTGTCAGAACCCGAAAGAAAGCTGTCAGTGCTTGCCCAATCAGCTGCTGCCGGGGCATTTCTCTCCCGCGGCCGCACATAAACAAAGAAGCAGGATGCTGGTGACATAATTGACATTATGTGGCTACATAGCCACATTTGGTCAATTACAATAACCTGATGTGGCCATATAAGGACAATGATGTCACCAGCATCCCGCCCCTTTGTTTATATGTAGCTGTGGAGCAGGGATTGTCCTGGTCGCAGCTAATGAAACTCTGGTTGAGCTTTAGCCCTCATTCACATGAGTAACAGCCGCCCCATACAGTAGGGTCATGGACTCCCATAGGACGTGCAGTTCGGGTGAGCGCAGGGTGGCATACGGCCATGTACTCCCAAAGAGAAGAACAGGCTGCTGCGTACAAATCACACACAGCACCTGTCCTTCCCAGGAGTAGCCCGATAAGGCCGTGCACGCAGCACGGATCTGTACAGGCCGGCAGTTACTCGTATGAATGAGGACTTACTGTGAGTTGTGGGAACACAGTAAAATGCAGGTTTTACTGCACGTCCCTGCAAGCTATAGGTGTGAAGTCAGCCCTTTGCATTTTAACATTGTTTATTTGGGGCCTAAGTGGTCTTTTATGTGTGTAGCTGCTCTTCAAGAAAATGTTTGCCCAGGGTCCAATCTGGCCATGCACAGTGAGAATTTTGGGCGGTTCTTGATAAAAACAATTCACACAGTGGCTGCCGCTGTCACCACCCTTTCGGCCAGCCTCGTTTGATCAGCTGATCGAAGGAACCAGACAGAAAAAGTTCTAACAAACAGAACGGGCAGCCAATAAGTGGTCGCCGTCAGAATACAGTGAAAGCAGTGGGAATTCCTTGATTAACGCTCGTACGCATTGATGGAGGAATCTGTTCTTTTTTTTTTCCGTTCAGTCCATGGTAGCTTAAGCTTAGTTCCCATATACAAGTAGGTGTACTGGAGACGCGTGTCGCATTGGCACGCGTTCATGATTTTGTTCCCGCGTTCGCTGCATGCCCCCATTGGTTGCAATAGGTTCCTGCATGCCTGACAAACACAGGAAAAATTTGCAACATGCGCTACGCGTTTTTTTCCTCCACATTTGCGAACATGGGGGAACACACGTGCTTGGTTGGCTGTGTTTGGGGTGCCATGAACTGATAATGGCACAGCAAGCGTATTTTGCATTTTTTACCTGTTTAGCGAATGCGTGTCAAAACGTGCATTTTTGTGCGCGTTTCTGGAACGCTCAGGAATGAATGGGGACTTAAAGCTGAATTACAGGCAACTTGCTAAATATACACATGAAAGACAATTAAGCTAGCTGTTTTACCTGACTAATGATTTGTATTTCTGTCCATCCAGTTGTCACATCTACACAACTCTTCCACACAATACAGCAGTGCAGGAGAACATGTACAGGTCCTTCAACTGCCTTGTGGATGGACAGTGACAGGCGAAGCAGCAGACTGATGAGTTCCTCTCCTTGTCACCCTGCTTTCTCCTTTCCTCAGCATGTTAGCACATGAGTACTACAGCACATCTGATTGGCACCCTCTACCTCTTCTCCCTCTCCCAGACTGAGCTCAGATGTACAGAGGGTTGACAGAGGCTCATAATTAAGTCAAACAGTTACCTACAATATTTGCATTTAAATAAAATACATTTTAAGCAGAACTCGAATCAAATCCTAACCCTTGACCTGGGGCTACCCCAGCACTGCAAGGGTTAAGTGCTCCTTTTGTCTTGGGAGCTAAAATAACAAAGTTATACTCACCCAAACCGCGATAGGTTCATGTAAATCTCCAGTTTCCATAAAAAGGGGCTTATAATAAGAAACAGTGTTTTCCACATAATAGTTGCATGTAGTATGTTAATCATGAGAAGCAATATGTGGTAGTGCTGTATTTTGTTAATGATAACATGTTTTTACTGTCAGCACCAGCATTCATCAGAGACTCTATGGCCTTAAAAGCTCTTTGTAGGAACACATAGAGGATACTGTGGGTTACACTAGAGTAGAGCAGGCCTGGAGGAAGCTGCTTCCTGTTTTCTAGATCCTCTGTGTTGCTAAACAATGAGGGGAAGAAAAGCTGTGTGCTGCAGACTGAAATGTCTGGGATTTAGGGAAATTTGTGTTTTTTTTCATTTCCACAAATAGGCTCAGACTGAATCCCATGAGAGGTGTACAACAAACCAACGTATAAAACCCCTCAGGGATGCACTGCAGACATTTTATCTTTAGAAACTAGGTAACTTAGAGAAAATAGTTATACTGAGGGCCTGACATGTTGTCCTAGGCTAGGAGGCAGGCAAATTACCCTGTGGAATGCATTCTACACCATATCAAAAACTGCAAAGTGTGCATGTTGATTGCATTTGTGTATGTGGCATAAGAAACGAGTATGGATGATGCCCACTGATTAATTCTAGCAATGATGCTGTAGAGGTAGCTCTCTAAGGCTAGTGTAAATAAAGGGGTGATCACTTCCTTGTTGTACTGGCAGTAATGTGTCACTTCCTGGCTATTTTGGTATTTACATATACAAGGTCATTCCATTTCATACACATTTTTTATTCCTTCAGAGAAGTAAAATTAATGTGGTGGTCATTATGTGACCACTTCATACAATTTTTCATTCCCTCAGAGAAGTAAAATGAATGTGGTGGTCATTAAGTAACGCTACTGGTGGTTATTTCCTGACTATAGTTTTGGTCTCTAAATGGATGTATCAACAATGGCCAGTCGTTGAATCTAGGGGTGGTCCTTCCCAAGCCATAGTGGTGGTTAGTTCCTGTGTCTTGCAGTGATCATCCCCTTGTGGTAGTGGTGGTAAGATGATTCTTGCACTTAGTCATTGTCATTTCTTGGTGGTAGTGGCTCTTTGTCCAGTGGTGGTCAATTCCTGGGTCTAGCGGTGATTAATACCTGGTTGCAGCAGTGGTGAGTCCCAAGTGTGTCCAGTGGTGATTGGCTCCTAGGTCTAGTGGTGGTCATTCAATGGCTGTAGGAATGATCAGTCCTTCAGTCTATTCATTATCCTTCAGTGACTCTAGTGTTCAGTTGTAGTAGGTCTCTGGGACTAGTGATAACAGGTACATTGTTATAGTGGTTGTCAATCCTTGGCTGTAATGTTGACCACTGCTAGTAGCCAATGGCAGGAACTTGTTATCTCTAGCAATGGTTAGTTTCCGTTGGTTTGCCTTGGTATCTAATGATCTTTAGTATCCCTCTTTGCAGAGAAGCGGTCTGTCTAATTAATAATTAAGTTCTATCCTACTCCTAATAACCATATTAATCTAGAAGTTTGTCAACTTATTGAAGAAAGCTATTCTAAATTGAGAAAGCTGGTTGGATGACCAGAAATATACAGCAAGTCCAGTTGCCTTGACTTATTTTTTACAAATATTTATTATTGAAGATGCCCATAGGACGTATTTCCTCAATGCAGTGACACAATTCCACACAGCCCTGTGAATATGCACTTCCTTGTGTCACATCTCACAGAGCCTGCCTTCTGAACAGCACTTCACCATCTGAACAATGTAACACTATCATTGCTTGCTGGAAGCAATGCATCATGGGCTATGTTCTAATAATCAAGATTGTATTACATCAAGTGGCAGGGAAAGCCATGCAAAGCACACTGGGAATCCCAGAAGTTGGTGAAAGTGATGAGCAGACAGAAGGCAGCACTCACTACATAAAAGGGATTTTTTCAAGTACACTTTGATTGCATTATCAGAAACAACATTCTGATAAGCATTGTAATAGGAATACATACTCTAGTGTGTATTCCTATTACAATGCTGATGTTATAACAGGATAGTATATGCTAGGACTTTAAAACTCCTTTTAAATGCTGAAGAACCCATTGCATTTCCATAAGCTAGCAATGTTTACAAAAAGCCCAATAAGTACTTTGGTTACATCTAATTAAAAAATGCAATAATATGACTTATTGCCTCAAAATAACAGCCAATGGTTAACAATGTCAAATTGCTGACCTCCATCTGAAAATGCTAGTTGGCTGGCTATTATACTGACTCGATTACTTGACTTGATTTGAAACAAGCATAAAGGATACAGTAGTGTCGGAGAAAAGCCATAATTCCTTATCTTGTTTAATGTCTTGTTTTAAAGTATTGAAATAAGAAGGTCAGCAAGGCAGCCAGGCAAGTAGGATTTTTAAAAGGAGTGATCAGTGATGGCAGCCTCTATTTTTTTCTTGATATGCAATCGACACAACATAGGATTCTCTGTAGAAGGGAGACATCTACTGGTAAAAGGACATTCAACGTTGTGCCGCGATCTCTACTATAATTTGTACCATAGACCTGAATCGTGAGGCTGTGATAGCACTTCTCACAAAATTGAGGGGAATTTATCAAAACTGGAGCAGACAAAATCTGGAGCAACTGTGCATGGTAACCAATCAGCAACCACATTTTATTTTCAAAGCTTAACTGCTCCAGATTTTGTCTGCTCCAGTTTTGATAAATCCCCCCTGTGTCTTTTAAATGACATTCTCACATTTGAAAACATGACTTTATTCATCAAAGCGAGTAAAGTTTTCATTGTTATTAAATTCTGCAGTTTTTCCTTTGTCATATGAACACCTGATCCACAAAATGTTTTCATTAGAAAAGGCTAATTTCAAGATCCCCTATAGGTAGATCAGGAGGAAATCTAGTGTTGGCAGTGCTCCTCTCATGTTAGAATGCCCCACGTTGCTAAGTGCTCTTAGCAACCTGTGACGCACTGGCTGGGGTCCCGCCCAACTCCTGGCAACTGGAGATGTCAGTGTGCTTGGTGCGTCATCGGACAGAGTTGGAGCCAGAGGTACCGTGCACCACCAGCAAACCTCCCCCTGGTAACCCGCACCACCACCACAATCCCAACCCCCACCCCCACCGGGAGTGGACAAAAAATGTCCACTCCCTTTGAAAGTGCACCATGAGCCGCCAACACACCCTGAACATGCAACAAGATCAGCTAACCCAAAACCCATTCCCCCACCCCCAAAATATGGATCCCCCCTTGCTGACGTCAGGCGGAGAGACGTCTAGGGAGGCCCTTGATGCTCATATTCCTATGTCCTCTTGCCATGCTGACAGCAGCCTGCATACTCTTCAGAACTGGGTGGGTGCTTTGAGAAAAAAATAAGCCCTCACATAGTACCAGTGATTGATGTCGAGCAGCACTGGGTTCTTTGACACCTATGTTGCCCAACTAGGGTGCTGGCATGTGGGGGCTTATGTACAACCTATCCCCTCATATACCTTCTTCTGAGTTCCATCAGAAGAAGTTTTGTCTACAAAACTTTGGAATGAGTTCCCCTTTTCTGTGGATCCCTCTAAAGTAAGGTGACCAGATTTTTAAAATGAAATCCGTGGACATTTTTTTAGCTTCTAACAGGCTGCGCTACTAGTGTAGCCAGCATCCCCACTACGCTAATAGCGTATCTTCTCAGAAGCTGCATACAGCGTGTGACGGTTTAAATAGTAACCGACACACACTGTATGCAGCTTCTGAGAGCGTGGGAGATGGACAGTGGTGTATTTTGGTTTGGGGCTGCCCTAGGCAAGAAATTCAGGCCTGTCAGTCGCTGAATACAGCACACTTGTTGTATCCAGCTTTTGACATGTTCCACTATTAGCATAGCAGGAAAGCCGGGGTCTCCGGTGGGCTGTGCAGGATTTGTGGTGGGCTTTGCAGGGTCTATGGTGGACTCTGCGGGGTCTATGGTGGGCTCTGCAGGGTCTCAGGGGAGCTGTGCAGGATCTGTGGTGGGCTCTGCAGGGTCTCAGGGGGCCTGTGCAGGGCCTGTGCTGGGCTCTGCATGAGACAGAGCCCACCACAGATCCTGCACAGCCCCTCTGAGGCCCTGTGGAGCACACCATAGACCCCACCACAGATCCTGCAGAGCCCACCTGAGACTTTCAGGTGGGCTGTGCAGAAGCTATGCTGGGCTCTGTAGGGTCCCTTTAACAGCAGTGTAATCCTCTTACCTGCCTCTGCCACCCGCTGCGGGATCTGCCCTCCTTCACCGCAGGACCAGTGGTGTTGCGGACACCCGATCTTCTTCGCTGCCTGACTGGCATTTCCGGGTCCTGGCTTCCTCTGTGCCGGACTAGTGTTTCTGAAGCAGCTTCCGGAAATTTTTGGGGACAATGAGTCGCTGCTTATTCATATGTAAATAGTGCCACCCATTCATATGTAAATATCACAGTCAAGATTTTCAGTGGGGGGCCAGTAGCCCCTATCTTAATTTTGGTTGTCCCTGTCTTCCTGACATCATGTGTCCGAGTCTCAGCTGCCATGAAACATGGACACAGCATGCAATACCTGGGCTGTCCGGGTGAATCTCGGACAGGTGGCAACCCTGCACACAGGATCCCCTTCATCAGGCAAAACCATGTGATCAACCACCACGTCAATAAAAGATGTATTCTTTTGTAATGTTGGAGTGCCAGTGTCCTACATGTGTATGTTCTGTTACAGCGCTATACTTTGGTCACCTATGCACCCACTACTTTCCATGGACTAGACGGCCAGGAGTGTAATGGGCTTATGGACTTTCGCCTTTACACAGAAACACAGTGCAGAACAAGGGATGGTAATACAGTAATGGGAAAGATCAACTGCAGTGAGTCCAAGGACAATATTGGTGACTAGTCCTTTGCCTCCTGCCTGTCTTATTTTTGGGGCACAGTTTCCAGAGTTCTGTTCCTCTTTAAGGGTTGCACTTGCCCCAGCATGTGTTCAATGGTATGCAAAGTGGCAAAGACATTGCCCAGGGCATGTAACTTGCAGAATTGTTTCCATTTTTTGCAAACAATGCAAACTTATGAAGCATTATTAGAACTCAAATCTTAAATCTTTTTTTAAAGATCCACCCAGTCTCCCTATCTTACAAGAACTGGAGTGGATCCTCAGCCTGGGGTCCAGTGTGGGCTGCTGTGACAGAGCTCCATCTGCATTGCTTGTACAGCTCCCTTGCGCACCCTGTAGAGGTCCCAGGAGCCAGAATGTGATGTCACTTCGATCCAGGCACCTCTACAGGGCACGTGAGGGGGCTGTAAGCAGTGCATGTATGAATGGAGCTCCCTTGTGGCCATATCCCCTGCCCACCTCACCTCAAGCTGACACTTGGCACTGGGCAGCATATTTTTAATGGCTGTTGAGCACAAAAACTGAGTGCTGTGCTAGGGGTAAGCTGAGTAACCTCTCACCTAGCACAGTGGAAAGCACGCGGCGTCCCACTGAACACAGGGTCTTGGGTCACGACCCACTAGTTGAGAACCAGGGCTTTAGAGCATGCTAGTATATGTTTTAGTCCATTTTCACACTTTTGCGATGTGTGAGTACACATGTTTTTGCTGCCGCTGCCATGTATCAACCTATTCCTATCAATGGGCTGACGCACGTGCAACAAACGTTTGATCTTTGAGCTTATCCTGTTTTTTGACCACGCTTATGACACGCATCCACACACTGGCAAAAACACACATTTTACACTCTGAGTTTGGGTATCATTAGCAAGTAATGGTACCTCAAGAATGTTGCACGTTTTTAATGTGCTGCGTAAACACACATTAATGCGCATGCTTTTTGTGCATTTCACAAGCATTCATGCAATGCCAAGGTTTTTTTCTTTTGCCAGGTATAGGTGGATTAATTCTTTACTGTACTGACCTGGGCACCTTTTGGTTATATAAAAATAACACAACCACCTTGCATTTAGCTTTAGAAAATACCTACTCTGCTATCTAGAGGTGAAGTTATACCATCAGATGATTGATTATATTAGCTCCTCGAAGGGTCCTCAGTAAACTCAATGGGGGAATTCATGAAGACTGGAGTCAGTTTTAATATGGCACCCAATCAGCTTCTCTCTTCAGTTTGTTCAGTTAAGCTTTGAAGATGAAAGAGAGAAGCTGATTGGTTACTATGGGCGACTGCTCCAGATTCTCTCTGCTCCAGTTTTTATGAATTCCCCCCACTGAGCTTATATATCAGCTGGGCTCCAGTTATTGATGCTGCATTTTATTGCACATCATTGTTTATTGTCACAGTTGCCTATTTATTGTCACGAGTGCCTGTTTGTCGCCCATGTGTTGTAAATGGTTGCCGTGTTGTTGCCCATGTATTCTCACAAATGCCCGTTTGCTGTTCCCTCATTGCCATAAGCACCTATTTGTTGCTCATGTAGTTCCACAACTACTTAGTTACCATGACTACCCGTTGGTTGCCCATGTATTGTCATGACTTGAAGTTTGTTCCCCACATCTGTTATGATTGTTCATGTGTTGTTGGTGGTATACTTTTGTGCTTGCTAGTTTGTTGCCCTGTCACGCACGCCCACATTGCGTGGACCAGGAAGAATAAGCCAAAAATTATTGGTTAAAACCACTCCTTTCCCCTCATCCTTTCACAGCTCTTCTTGTTATTAATGTTTGTGTCATAAATTCACAAAAAGCAACTGTCTGAATAGCCACAAAATTAGGGCATTTTTTTTTCTTTGTGACAATTTAATTTTTGCCACTTTTAGTTCACAATAAAAAAATGTAAAAAAAAAAATGCAACAGAGACCTAAACAAAGACCATTAAAGATTCACAAAGTGCATCATTTTACTATATCCAATCAGACTTCAGATCACAGAAAGAGGAGTATGGATCTGTTCCTACGGAGGACTCTACTGTGCACAGTGAAGCTCGTACTCAGGAGGCCGCTAGGGGCGCTGCTGAGGTATCTCTGTAACAGAACGTCACTCTATGATTGGACGCTCTATACCCCGGAAAGCTTTATGATTGCGGCTCGCTGTACTTCCTGGTGATGTGTTTCCGGCGTCTTGTGCTGAGATCAGCTCTAAGAGAAGATGGTGCTGCTGGAGAGTGAGCAGGTGAGAGACACGCCAGGGCCAGATATGAACGAGAGGGCTCCTCCGACCGCTATAAGGAGCAGCAACTATTTCGGGGAGACTGAGCTGTGGTGTCCCCGGGGGAGCTGTACCTAGATTTGGGGGGGGATAGTGATGAATCAATTGGCAATGTGCCCCTAGTCATTATGTGAGCTCAGCGGTTGAGACGTGTCTTTCTGTTTCAGTAACTTTTCATTAGGGATGTACACATACTTTTCGAGCTACTAGACTAGAGAAAAATTCAAAAGTTAGGAGGCAGCTGTCATTTGTAAGGAGCACACGGAGCTCCTGGGATTTGTACATCTCTGTTTTAAAGGAGAACTATGGGGTCAGTGTTTTCCCCCATAGTTCTCCTTAGGGTAGCGGGAGGACACAAACTAGCGTCCTCCCATTACCCTAAGCTCAGTATACCGCGAGCTACAGCTCGCGGTATACTGAGACGCCGGAGCGGATCCCGACGTAGATGACGGGATCCGCCCAGCTGCGTTAGTGACAGCTGGCTTTGCCTATCTAGAGGCAGAGCCAGCTGTACCCGCCCCGTCCGTTCCGCCAGTCAGCGCTGGCAGATGGGAGAGGGGAATCCAGCCCCGGCCCGTGACAGTAGGGCTGCAACAACTAATCGACATAATCGATTATCGAAAAAGTTGTCAACTTTCATCGATTAATCGGCCTCTGATTAGTTGGCCCTGTTCACGGCTCCACACAAGCTGCACGCCGCACCTCCTCCCCACCTCACGCTCGCCGCTGCCAGACCCGCCCATACTTAATAATCGGCTAACTAATCGATTTTCAAAATAATCGTTAGCTGCAGCTCTACGTGACAGGATCGAGAGGGGAGCGAACGCCGGTATGTGTTCGCTCACCTCCCGATCTACTGAGCCGACCTGTGACAGTCTCATTATCACAGGTCGGCTAGAACTATGAGGTGAGTGAAAAGCACTCATCTCATAGTTCTCTTTTAATGTATGATTTTGTTTTTTATAAACATACATAAAGAGATGTACTGATACTTGTCCAAGTACTGATACATTTTTGTTCATTGCCATGTGATCGTTTTTCTAAAACAATACAGACTAATGATTTCAAGTCAGTGGCGGAGCGCAAGAGCCAGGTCCCAGCTGCAACCCTGGTAGTTCTCATGAAAATGTCAAGTATCGGCACTGGTATCTGAAAAGTATCGGTGCATCGCTACTTTCTTATTGAGAAGTACGGCAAGTCATGTACAAAATCTTAAATACATTTGAGTACCCCAACTATTAACAAAAATGTATCTTATTTGTGTATCACTCAGACTAGGTTCAGATATCGGCGATCCTGGGATGTGTGCGATCATGCATGATTGCACACAGCGATTGCCACGTGGCCCCATTGATTTCAATGGGATTGCATCTGCACGGCAATCGCTAAAAAAAGGTACATGTACCTCCTTTTTACGACACACAGCGCGTGGTTTTTTGGACCGCGCACAGGTGGTTTGGTGGCGGGAAACCATGCGATCTGCCTGGGGTGCCAATAGATAATAATGGCACTAGGGCTGCAA
Source organism: Nanorana parkeri (assembly GCF_000935625.1). NCBI lineage: Eukaryota > Metazoa > Chordata > Amphibia > Anura > Dicroglossidae > Nanorana > Nanorana parkeri. Next base: position 443,082 of record NW_017306654.1, on the reverse strand, counting down.
CAACTAATCGACATAATCGATTATAAACGATTTATTTAAAAAGTTGTCAACTTTTTCAATCGATTAATCAGCTTCTGATAGGTTGGCCCTGTTTACGGCACCACACACGCTGCGCACCGCACCTCCTCCCCACCTCACGTTCGCCGCTGCCAGACCCGCCCGCATCCACGCTCCACACGCCGCATCTCCTCCCCGCCTCACGTTCACTGCCCGCCCACATCCGCGATCGGCACATGGACGTGGGGAGAAGTAGTAAGGAGGAGCAGGTGTGGGGGGGGTGACAGCTGCCGATAGACAGGTAAGCATGCACTTTCCCATACATGGTGCTCTATAATGTATTGCTGGGATTTGTATTCCTCTATAGCTGATGGTACATTGTTCTGCATGTTATACATAGGAATACAAATCCCAGCAATACATTGTACGCTGTATGTATAATGTACTGTTGCTGGGATTTGTTGTACTCCTCTATAGCTGGTGGTATTCTGTATTGCGCTGTATAGAGGACTACATATCCCAGCAATAATGCATTATACAGCGCAATGCAGAATACCACCAGCTATAGAGGAGTACAACAAATCCCAGGAATACATTAAACAGTGGTGCAATGCAAAATATCACTAGCTATAGAGGACTACAAAACCCAGCAATAGTACATTATACAGCGCAATGCAGAATACCGCCAGCTATAATGTACTATTGCTGAGATTTGTTGTATGCCTCTATAGCTGGTGATATTCTGCATTGCTCTGTATAATGTATTGCTGGGTTTTGTAGTCCTCTATAGCCGTTGCCATTCTGCATTCATTGCTGTATAACTTTACACTTTTCATTTCACTATATTGCACACCACACTTTTCTTTTCTTGTTTACGTCCACTGCTCCAAGCTTGCTCCTGTGATGGACTACACTCAATACAAACTAGTAGTCCCATCACTGGAGCCATTTTTTTAAATGTATTTTATTTTTTATCCGATTTAATCGAACTTAATAATCGGCTAACTAATCGATTTTGAAAATAATCATTAGCTGCAGCTCTAAATGGCACCCCCCAGCGCAATTGTTGGTCGGAGGCGATTCTGTGACCACGCAGTTTCGTGCATGATTGCCGTGCGGTCAAGGATCGCCATAGTGTGAATCTAACCTTAGCTGGAGATCCTCAAATCATCTCTGAATTGGTGCTGACACTGTCCTTCCTTCTGGAGGGTGGCTACATTTGTTGACAAATACATTTGTCAAAATTCTGCTTCGGTGCATCCCTAATAATTCATCTTCCATTTTGTATTTTCAGTTTCTGACTGAACTGACACGATTATTCCAGAAGTGCCGCACGTCGGGAAGTGTGTTTATAACACTAAAGAAATGTAAGTAAGGGCTGGTAACGTTTGTCTCAGGGCTTGAGATTATTATTATTATTTTTACAATTATCATCTAAACACAAAACCAAAAATATAATGTACTGCAACATACCAAACTTTAAATGCAGAGGCGGCATTCGTTTTCTTTTTTCACCTGCTGGTTCTGGCAGTAACACTTACTGTCCTCGGATGACAATTTGCTTTTCTGCAATCAGGATAACAGAAACAAGATAGGACTATGGATCCCCACCCCTCTCCTATTGTTAATAACATGGGTGGGGGGTTCAGCATTTCTCAGAGATACTGTAGCACAATGCAGTTGATGAGAGTGCAGCACAGGCAGAGAGCGCACAGGAAATTATCAACTCACAAGACAGAATTGACAAAATGCTGGTAAAGGTATATATAGGATAGAGAGCAAATATGACCATTTTTTTTTTTTTTGTAGTTTTTAGGTACAATTTAAAAATGTTTTTGAACTTTTGGTGGAGCAGAGGGTTTGTTTTTTTATTTATTTTTTTAGCCTACTTGGAGTGTTAGTGGTCATATACTTTTATTGGACTTGGGATGAGTGACCGAGTTCTTTTCTAACCCGGGGTACATGTATATAAATTGTTTTTCAGGTGAACGTTTAGCAAACTAAGGGGTGATTTTATTAAAGGAGAACTATGGGGTCAGTGTTTTCCCCCATAGTTCTCCTTGGGGTAACGGGAGGACACAAACTAGCGTCCTCCCGTCACCCTGAGCTCAGTATACCGCGAGCTACAGCTCACGGTATACTGAGATGCCGCAGCTGAAGCGGATCCCGACAATGTCTGGATCCGCCCAGCTGTGTGAGTGACAGCTGGCTCTGCCTATCTAGAGGCAGAGCCAGCTGTACCCGCCCCCTCCCCCGTCCGTTCCGCCAGTCAACGCTGGAGGATCGGGCAGGGACGAGGGAATCCAGTTCCCCCCTGTCACGGCAGAGAGCCGTGACAGGATCGAGAAGTGAGCGAACGCCGGTATGTGTTCGCTCACTTCCCGGTCTATTAAGCCGACCTGTGACAGTCTCATTGTCACAGGTCGGCTAGAACTATGAGGTGAGTGAAAAGCACTCACCTCATAGTTCTCCTTTAAGGACTGTATGGTGTAGGCAGGTACATTTGTTTTGTAACGCCATCCAGGCTTATGAGCTTCAGAACAAATCCTTACTCTCCTAATGTCTCTTGGCAGCAGTACAAGCACTTCAACAAAATGTTGTAAGGAGCAGATAAGGAAATGTGTTCTATATGACATTGCAGGTCCAAGCCACAAATTGACTCCTGATGCGGTATACTGAGACGACGCACCTGGAGCGGATCCCGACTTAGATGACGGGATCCGCCCAGCTGCATGAGTGACAGCTGGCTCTGCCTATCTAGAGGCAGAGCCAGCTGTACCCGCCCCCTCCCCCGTCCGTTCCGCCAGTCAGCGCTGGCAGATCGGAGCGGGGAGAGGGGAATCCAGCCCCTCCCCCTGTCACGGCAGAGAGCCGTGACAGGATCGAGAGGTGAGGGAACCCGGGATGTGTTTGCTCACCTCCCGATCTACTGAGCCGACCTGTGACAGTCTCATTGTCACAGGTCGGCTTAGAACTATGACGTGAGTGGAAATCACTCATGTCATAGTTCTCCTTTAAGCAGTCATATAGCCTTACCACAGTCATCCTGTTGCTGAAAAAGGACGTTCATAAAGCATCTGATATGTTTTACAATTATGCCCTGCCGCTTTGATTGTTATCATATTGATGAGTGAGGGAGAAAACCCAAGCAAGGGGATCCCGGTCATGTGACCTGTCATTCATGAGACCAGTCTCTCTTCCAGTGATGGATCGTCCTCTGCAGTTGAAATACGTATATTTAAATTTTATGCTCGGCAATTAATTTGTAATTCTAGTTTTCTTGTACACGCCACACTACATTGCTAGGAAGGTGGCTCCCCTTCTTGCTGCTTCAGCTTTGTAGATTCCTAGACCTATATCTTTTTTTTTTTTGCAATGTGATTCATCAGCATGATACTAATCCATTGTCTAGTGAGCAGGGGACAACACAACTGTGAACAGACCATTAATGTAGCTGTTATCTTTTCACTTGCCGAGAGCTTAGCAACTCAACATAGACTAAAAGAAATAAAAATAAGATGCCTCCAAAATGAGGCTGCTAGTGGACTTCCATCTGAAAATGCTAGTGGCTTGTCTCTAATGTTGACCCTCGGCAATATTTGTCGCTGACCCCCTGAAAAAGCATGGAGGTAAAGACTTGTCGCTTTTCTCTGACTTTCCTGATGCGCATACTTGTTTTGGTTCAGCGACTCAAGGTATTGAAGCCAGTTACGTCCATGAAACTAGCTTTTTCTGAAGGGAGGCAGCTGCAGCAGCCCCCATACCAACCTGCTGCGTTGTGAGCTTATGTTCTGTGTGTCTGACGGTTCTCAATCAACCAGGTCCTGGTATATCTGTAAAAATCAAGGCAGCTGAACTTGCTGTATTTTTTTTTCCTGTAAAGAAAAAAAAAAAATGACAGCAAGTCCATTAACCTTGATTTTATTTTCTACAGATATTTATGTTCTGTGGTTTTGGGTAGTTTCTTCACCAAATTATCTTTTTTAATAATAATTTTATTCACCCACATTTGGCAACTGAAATATTTTGTCTCATGCTGTGTTTTCTACAGATGATGGCAGGACAAAACCAATCCCAAGTAAGAGCCATTCAGAAAGTTTTGAACCAGCTGATAACAAATGCCTTTTGAGAGCTACAGATGGAAAGAAAAAAATCAGCACAGTGGTAGGTGAACTGTCAAATGGGCACGGCATGTTGTCTCCATTATCAGGCCTTCTCACACAATTCTATCTTCTGTTTCCAACAGGTCAGTTCTAAAGACGTAAACAAGTTCCAGATGGTAAGTACCGCCTCAAGTGTTCTAAAATGTCAAACTGTCCAAAAATCATTGTGCAGATATTTGGGCCGAGCTACAGAGAGGCTTTTAAGTGTGAAGTTGTGAGCAGGCATTACCATCAGAGCAGTTTCAGAGTAAAAAGGGTAATATAGCCCTTAAAGGAGAACTATGAGGAGAGTGATTTTCACTCAACCTCATAGTTCGAGCCGGCGTGTGACAATGAAACTGTCACACGTCGGCTCAGTAGATCGGGAAGTGAGCGAAAACATACCGTCGCTCGTTCACTTTTCGATCCTGTCCCTGCAGGCAGCAGTGACTGTCAGTTACGGCTCCCTGCAGGGATTACCCCCTTCCCTGTCCGATCCTCCAGCGCTGACTGGAGGAACGAACAGGGGAGGGAGTGGGTACAGCTGGCTCTGCCTCTAGTTAGGCAGAGCCAGCTGTCAATTACGCAGCTGGGTGGATCTCGACTGTAATGTCGGGATCCGTCCCGGCTGCGGCGCTCTCGGTATATCGCGAGCTGTAGCTCGCGGTATACTGAGCTTTGGGTCACGGGAGGACGCTAGTTTATGTCCTCCCGTGACCCTGAGGAGAACTATGGGGAAAAAACACTTACCCAGTAGTTCTCCTTTGATGCCTGCAACATTATTGGGTGGGTTTTGAAAAAAAAAACTTTTTTTTCCGGCATAATATGAAAGCATATAAAGCAATACAAAAACAACAAATTGAAATACAAGATGAGTCAGAAATAGAACATCTGTGAGAGCAAACGCCAAGACCAGCGTTGAAGATCACCATCATATAGAAAACATGTGAACTCTGTATTTATCAAGCAACCCGTAATATAACTATCAATGGGTATTAACCAAATGAACAAAGTGTCAAGTGTTAATTAGAAATAGAATCCATAGAACTAGCAGTAAAGGGAGTACTAGCAAGGATAGCATAAACCTAGAGAGTAAGGCAGTGTGGGGTAAGGCAAGAAAGCAGGCCATGAAAAGAGCGAGAGAGAAAACCCATAGGGGCAAAGAAGTCCAGCTCCCCATTAAAGGGGCTCATGTAAGAGGGTAGGCTCTAGCAGAACGCAAGGGCAAAGGCCCCTAGAGGCATTGTGGAAACACTCCCTCATGATGAAGGGTAACCTGTAGAGGGAATCAACTTTCTGGTACTACTGAGTCCTGAAATAAGAACCAAGGTCTCCAGGTAGAATTAAATTCGTTTTTTGTAAAAACTTCCATTTGGCATATCTCATTAACTTTTTGAAAGCACAGCTGCAAGGAGGGGGGATGTGTTTGGTGCCAATGGAGGGCTATACATGCCCTGGCAGTGTTAAGCAGGTGTCTAGAAAGGAGAAGTTCTGTATTTGGACCTGGAGGTGGAAGTTAGGTTCAGTAAATAGGCTGCAGGAGTATATTCCAAGCCTCCAACCACCGGTTTGATAGTATCCCATACCGAGTCCCAGAAGGAACGTAATTTAGAACAAGTCCCCTCCTCCCCACACCTCCAACAGGCGGATGGAATCTGTGGCCATCCTATGAAGGACACTTGGTACTCTGTACCTCCTGGAAAGGACTTTTGCACTGCAATACCACTCCACAACCTTGTACCAAGAGGCTGGCACACAGTTATGGCACAACCCTATTGATTGCCAACAATTTTTTTTTTTGCAAGTGGCATCACCTTCCAAATGACACACACAAAGCATTGTGGCCAAGACATGTGTACAAGCCTGAGTACCTGCTATTTTAACTTGTAGGTGGGGAGTCAGGAGACGATGTAAACACGGATTAACCCTCTGTTTTTACCACCCCTTTGCCTGTGTGAAGGAGGCCTAATGCGGCAACCACATCTACAAAACTAAACTGAAAACTGAAATATTTAAAATCGTTCTTGGATTTGGTACACTTAAAGTGTCTAAAGGACTAGCTGATTTATTCAGTTTCTCTAGGATAACCAATCCGATACTTTATTTGTATATACTTGGAGCTATTTCTCATGTCTCCCATGTAGGTCATCCTGTGGTGATTTATTATATAATACAGCAGCAAGTCTATTATCCCAATATGTGCACATATGGAGCATTCTGCTAACATCAAGAAATGTGACTTGTCTTTTCCAGGCTTATTCCAACTTACTGCGTGCAAATATGGATGGGCTGAAAAAGAAGGATAAGAAAAGTAAGACAAAGAAGAGCAGCGCAGCTCAGTAACAGACATGGACACTTGCCTATTTAACACTGTCTGGAGTTGTGGAAACCATCTGGGGGCGAGAGCTAACATAAACCTGGATGATATACAAAGGCTCTTTCCAAAAGGTGCCTTGCTGCTGCCTATGTTTTTGGGGTTTGGGGTTTTTTTTTTGCAAAATTGGAAGACATTGTCATTAGAAATACTGTACAGCTTATCCAGTATGGACAGGTTTTTTTTTTTTAATTGAAATTTGAAGCATTGTCTGTGGGAAGATTATGGAGTTAGTGTACTGTAAGAGAATTATTGTGAGTTAGCATGGTGGTAAGTGAAAAAAGTTTTGTTGCAGACTGAGCTAGTGTGGTTTGTGTATAAACAGTCTTTCCTTTCTATAGTAGGTGGGAATGACTGTTCATATGCTTCCAACACGTGTGATATGGTGGTACAGCTATTTGCATCATTCATAGCATAACAGGTATGGTTGGTGGGGTACACCAAGACTCCAACACATTAGTGAAATGTCACCCGTATTTCTTTATGCTGGAGTATCCATCTCCACTGTAGAAGCCGGGATGTGCCCTGATGGGATCTGTGCAGAGACACGTTTACATAGTGTCAGGACATTTCATTCTTGTGGTTGTTTGTGCCCCTTTTGTATTGAAATTCTAGGTTGGAAGACTTTGTACAGGAGATGGATTATGAGCTATCTTTTTACTTTCTACTAGCCCACTCCAGCAACTATTCTGGATATGATGGATCAAGTTTATCTTTAATAAAAAAAAGTATTGGGTTTTGTTTTTGTGCTGTGTGTGTTTTTTGTTTTGGCACACATGTAAAAATGCAAATTTTTAGGTCAGAAAATTACCTAAAACCCCTACAACCTCATATTTCCTTTGCCCTGCACCCTTTTCCTGTGCCCTGCCCATTTTGTGTTCCTAAATCTCACTAAAAACAGGTGTACAGAGCACACATCTGTCAGTGGTGCATCATGGGGACAAACATTACCTTACCTGGGGATCTCTATAGTAAATTAAGATGTTGCATACCCTAATTGTCCTTGGTGTTCCCAGGGAAAAGGGTATATTTGTCCCTGTGATGGCTGCCATCCACCGGTACGCGCCGGCACAGGGGAGGTTATAGTTTTGAGGAGAGGGGTTGAGCTTTCTGGCTGACCACAAGGACAGATTCTATATGATATAAAGACTGACAGTGCCACTACAGCCATCCTAATGGTGGCCACACACACGTATCGATTTTACCGTATGATCGAGAATATCATTGGTTACTAGTCAATCGGTACAGAAAGGAAATGCAATCGATCTTTCACACACACACATTTTAAATGGCATTTTGATTGATTTGATCCCGATCGTACGGCAATATTTGCATTTGATCTACCCTTTTGATAGGTCGGAAGTGATGGATCAGGTGGGAGTTTTAACTTCCTGTTCTTTCAAAAGAACGGTTTCTGTGAGTCTTTCAAAACACTGTGAATACTGTTATGGCACCTAGAAATCTACACAAGGTTTGCAAAGCCTCAGCTCTAGTCAAGCTAAACAGGGACGTGCGGTCAGGGGAGGCAGAGTCTCGTCTAGTATTATGAAGGAACTTTCCACCATTCAGAGGGGCTTGTAACAGGTTACACAGCAGGAAAAGCCTCCCCGTTGTGTAACCTGTCATGGACAGAGCGCCGCCTGTTAATTACAGGCGGTGCTGCATCCGGCTTTTGACAGTTAAGTTAGGTTACACAGCAGTGGCCTTTACCACTGCATGTGTAACCTAACAAAGTGAGGCCAGAGCTGCAACAGCCTCTACTCTGTTAGAGGCTTGAGCTCTGTGGATGGTTTGGATCAATGGCAAAGCGCCATTGATCCAAGCTGTCCAATTAAAAAAAAAAAACCCCACTGAGGACATCGATCCTGATGCCTCAGCAGTGACGAGCAAGTGAGGGACAGGCAGGCTCCTCCCTCCCTACTCCACACAGAATGGGGCTTTGCTGGCCTGTGGGTGGGGCTTTGGCATGCTGGAGAATGCCTCACCCAGCACGTCACGTCAGGAAGGTACCGCACGTCACTGATGCTACATCATTTACATGGAAATGACCGGACTACATAACGCAAAATCTGCATGAAATGGGAAAAATACAGCCATATCCATATATTCCAAGAGCTGCAAGCCAACCACCCAGATAACTTCATTAAATTAATTCGGATGACAGCTCAAAATTTTAAAACCTTATTAGAAGCAGTGCGACCCAAGCTAACCAAGAAGGCTACAGTAATGCACAAGTCCATTTCCGCAGACCAAAGACTGTTAACAACACTGCGCTTCCTTGCTACAGGAAGTTCCTATGAGGACCCTAAATTGTCCCTCAAGCTTTATGACACATAATTCCTGAGACTTGTAAAGCAATCATAAAAGCACTTGCACCAGAGTACATGAAGGTATGTGTCATTACTACTCATTGCATAATATTATTATATAGGATTTATATAGCACATATAGTTTGCGCAGAACTTTACAATATAAGGAAGACATTACAATACAATTCAAGACAAGATGGTAAGGAGGGCCCTGCTCATGATCTAGTTTTTAATGTATGTTCCACATTAAAAACTATATCTCATTTTCTATTTCTATAACCCTTTTTCCCCCTCCAAAAACTTGTGTTTATATTAACTCCTACATCAACTTTATTAAAATAGTGTCTCTGCCTCTTTTGTAGACCTGTACCATATGTCTTCTTTATGACAAGAATAATAACAATCTAAATAATATAATAGAAGCATGAGATTTAATTTGCCATAAACATTTTAATCCCCCCTAATTCCCACAATCCACAGGAGAATGACTTCACATCTCAAAATGTTTGAGGAGCTATGGATTTTTCCCAATTGTGGCAGAGCATTGGATGGGAAACGCATAAGAATAAATCCATCACCAAATTCAGACTCATATTATTACAACTACAAGGGAATCTTCAGTGTAGTGTTAATGGCATTAGTAAAAGGAAAACCTGAATTTTTAATGGTGGACGTTGGGACATTGATCGCTTAGAAAGTATGTGGCTTTGCTCTGTATAAGGTGGTGTGTTATACTTGGCCATAACATCTGCCTATTATGCAGTAATTGTAGTTCATCAAAGTACAGTTAAGGATATTTTTCTACCTGTGTTTTCTATCAGCACAACCGAGTATGGTTTAGCGAGGGACATGGTTAATGGGGGGAGTTTAAGGCACCAGGTTTTCTGATCCTATATGATTATGACATGTAAATCTGGCTCAGGCTCTCAGTGTTACACCCTACTCCCATCAAAGTTTGAGCATAGCCAGGTTTTTTTACAGGCAGATCTCTTGTGTTGGTGCACACGATTTGTAGTACAGGAGCAGAATTGTGCAATTTTAGCCCCATAGACTTTTAAATAGGTGTGTCTGAAAAACACACGTAAATGCATTTTTCAGGCACTGCCATAGAAGTTTATGGGACTAAAATGCTTGATTCTGCCTTCAAGGAAACTCGTGTCTTCTCTCGAGCTACAAGCGACAGATGACAAGATGTTCAGCTGTGAATGGGTACCATTCACAATAATGGTACCCATTATTGATTCTTCTAGTTGAGCGCTTAAAGGAACCTGAAGCACTTCAAGAAACGTAGTTCCAAGACTTTCAGACTTAAACCGGAACTGTTTTCCAGTACCAAAATCCAGGGCGTGCCCAAACTCCTCCGTATTTATCACTTACTCATTTAATCCTCTGGTATCCCAGAATAAGTTGTCCTTTTGCTGCCCCCTTGGACTGATATTAGCACCATTTTTGATCACGTGCACTCAAAAGACTCTGCCTATGTTGTTAACATGGAAATGTAAATAGACACATGGGAGGAAAGCGCAGGCATCAATAGATGAAGCAATGTCACCCTGGCAGAGTAAACTTCCGTCATCTCTTCTATGCTGGGACCACATCACTGGTTGTGTATGTGCAGTCCACTCCATTGCCAATGAAACTTGCCAGTGTGGGGGGCAGGGAACGGGGGATTATGATGTTATGTGTGGGGGGCAGGGAACAGGGGGGTGTATTATTTTATACGTGGGGGGCATGGAACAGGGGTGTGTATTTTATATGTGGGGGCAGGGAGCTTTATGTTAATATTGTTAAAGTTGTTAATATTTATTCTTGTAACTTTATTCTGCATAAAACATGTAACAGTCTCATTGATAAGATAATTTAAGAGGGTGTATTTTGGGGGCGGAGTTAAGGCTGCAGGAGGGTAGGGGTTAGGTGGGCAACTGGTGGCGAGTAACTCTTAAGGCCTGGCTGGTAGCTCAGGACTTGAAATTTTGACCCCTGCACTAGACTACTACATAATATAGAAGCTGTCATATGAGGGCAATAATAAAAGAAGCAGGGTAAAGTTCGACTTTAATGCTCTGAACATTTGCAAAGCATCAGCTTTTGTGTCATCTACAGAACACTCTTTTATATTGATCATTTCCCATCTACAGATTACTGTTTTACATTGATCATATCTCATCTACAGAACACTATTATACATTGACACCATATACCATCTACAGAACACTATTTTACATTGACTATTTCTCATCTACTAAACACTGTTTTACATCAAGCAATTTTTGTGACCACTGGCTTCATTTATGTTATTTCCTCATGAACAACACTGTTGTTTGGTGTTTTTATTTCAAACATAAATTCTTAAACAGATGGATTCAACTATGAATATACTTGCAGATCACTAGCTCTGGGTTTTTTGTCACTCCTGTCACCCTAAGCTCAGTATACCGCGAGCTACAGCTCACGGTATACTGAGATGCCGCAGCTGAGGCGGATCCCGACAATAATGTCAGGATCAAGAAGTGAGCGAACGCCGGTATGTGTTCGCTCACTTCCCGATCTATTAAGCCGACCTGTGACAGTCTCATTGTCACAGGCCGGCTAGAACTATGAGGTGAGTGAAAAGCACTCGCCTCATAGTTCTCCTTTAAGGACTGTATGGTGTAGGCAGGTACATTTTTTTGTAACCCCATCCAGGCTTATGAGCTTCAGAACAAATCCTTACTCTCCTAATGTCTCTTGGAAGCAGTAAAAGCACTTCAACAAAATGTTGTAAGGAGCATAGTTACATAGTATTTGAGGTTTTCCCTCCCGAGTGTATACTGAGGAGGAAAAAAGCGTTCAGCGCCTTGGCCCTCTCCTTGTCGTTTGTGACTAGCTTCCCGCTTCCATCCTTTATTGGGCCTATCTGCTCCTTTCTCACCTTTTTACTGTTAATATATTGGTAACATTTTTTGGGGTTCTTTTTACTATCTGCGGCGATATGCTTTTCACACTCCTTTTTTGCTGCCCGGATTTCTAGTTTGCATTTTTTGTTACATTCTTTGTAGTTAAGGAACGCTGACATTTATATAAGGAAATTTGTGTTCTATATGGCATTGCAGGTCCAAGCCACAAATTGACTCCTGATGCATTGGTCGAAATACCTAGAATTTCATTGTGTATAGGTGTGTTTTGCTGTATGAATTTATTTTCTGAATGAATTATATTGCACAAATGAAAATATGTCAACTTTAAATGTACCGCATTTCACTGGTGCTAGGTTTCTTTGACAATCCTTCCAAAAGGAAACGCAACTGGAAAGTGCAGATTCATTAATAATATATTTTTTAAAATGCACTTACGCATAAGTAACTAGATCAGGGCAAATCACCAAGAATATCTTCCAAAGGAACACCAGGTCATACGTGACTGAAGCTGAAACCCTTTTAACAGAATGGCTGGCAGTGGGAGGAAAGACAAGCCAGGTTGGAATTTCTGCTGTAAACTCTGGGAAAGCCTGAGCAAAGTAAACTACAAAAACATCCCAATCTGGTGCAAATAAAGGGGATTGTAATTGTAATCCTCGTATATTAGTACCTCCAATTACCAGTAGTAGAGTCTAATGTAGGTGCACGGGCCTGAAACACGTTAGTGTAGTAGAGGTAATCACTAACATTGCCCCTTTTTTTGCACCAGCTGTGGACATTTTTGTAGTTTACTTCGCTCGGGCTCTCCCAGAGTTCCACCTGGATAGTCTCCTCTCCTACTGGCAGCCATTGTGTAAGAGTGTTTCAGCTTCAGTTCTGTGCGACCCCGCATTCCTTTCCTATTCATTATGAACTGCCCAGATCGAGTCATTTCTGGGTAAATGCATATTTTATTAAAGTAGTTTTAGCTCCATCCAGAGAGCTCTGTTTCTTTTTTATCTTTTCCTTGTTTTATGAAAAGTAGGTGGAGCTTTTTACTTGTGTAGATATCCTTAGCTACTCTGTCAAACAAGCTTTCCATTCAGGTATCCATACAAAGAGAGACAGGGAGTCTAAAGACGAGCAGCGTCATACCCATAATGTGATGCCAGGATCATGTATGTACCTTGTATTAAATGTGTATCTGTAAAATAAAGTTTTTTTAAAATAAAAAGTTAAAACATCAATATAAAACATTAAAAATATGACCCCAACCTCTAGTTTCCATTCTTACAGAAATCTAGAAAATTCCTGAGGGTTCACAAACTTTTCTGACAATTGGAGACATTTTGTCTTTATGTCAGATCACTTTTAACATATTCGATAAAGTAAAAAATTTACGGTAACCAACACAAAGAAATGGGGCTAATACCATAAGGACTGATGTGTAAACATTGCACCCAACATATAGCTGGGCAAATGCCGTTTACTTGGCATTTCTGCCACGACACAGAGTCAGGGAGCATAGGAATTTCCTGTTTCTTAGCTCCATCTAGTGGCAGGAATTGCATGCAAATGGCATTCGCGCAGCTATATGTTGGGTGGAACGTTTATACATCAGCCCCATAGTAACTTCATGGATTGCCTGCACAGTTCCAGCCAGTCTCTTATTTTATAGGAGTGTTACTCTTCTTGCCAGCAGTTTTTGTTTCTTCCTCATCATATCCTCTTCTCATCAGAGCGCAGATATAGGTGAACAGATTCTGATGAATAAAAACATGAAAAACAATCTTTGATAACATTGTATACAAAGAAACAAGAAACACATTGGCAATAGATTGCTAATGATCAGTAAAACAAGGAGAAATCTTCTATTTTAATCATTAGTGTGCCTTAATGTGTATCTAAACCCAAGAAGAGTAGTGTAATGAATTGCAGATGCCCAGTCCTTTAGATGTACTGTCTGCTTTATTTTTATTTTTTCAGACTTTTTTTTATTACTTTACTTTCACCTGATGATCCTGTCACTAACACACTTCCTGTCCTAGGGTAACAACGCTGATTCACTGTAATTGTATCTATGGAGCAGCGTAGTCACCCTAGGACTGAGAGTGTGTTAGGACTACAAATAGGTCTGCATATCTGACAGGATCAACGGGTATTATTTTTGCATTGATAACTTTATGCAGGTATCACAAAATGCTTTCAATGGTATATTTAACAAACCAAAATGGAGCAAATAAGAAATGCTCATTGTTAGAACTGATTTTTACATGTTACATATTTGCAATTTCCTTTTTAACCAGAGGAGGGGGCCCTCAGGTCACATCTGTGAGCGAATAGAGCTGAGGGCCCCCTCCCCTGGTTAAGATGAATTGCCTGATTTGACCTTTTGTTGGGGTCTATCAATAAGGTGAGAACCCCTATATCTGGTGTGGTGCATTTGGTGAAGGAACAAGAAATATTCATCACTATTGCTATATTATGGAAATTTTTCGAGTTATGAACATTTATAGACTTCCCACCTGATCGATTTTTATTCACTGACATTTGTTTGAGTCACTGATTGTTTTTTTTGTATTGCTCATTGTTGTAGCTCGGCTTATTTAGTTATTCAGCTTTATAACTGCTGCACAGCTGGGGTAATGGGTTATGGGATAGTCTGTGAGTTTAGTCTCGGTCATTAGCATAAGTGTTCATTCTCAAAGCCCAGTTGAACTCTTATTATTTATGCTAGGCTGCGTATACTTTATCCAGTATGGGGATGTTTTACTTTTTTTTTATTCCACTGCCAAGTGTAGCAGCAATGGTAAAAATACCCTAAACTACCTGCACATAGTTGGACCGCAGCTCTCTCACACAAAGAAGTGGTCCAGCTCTCCAGCACCCCTCCCCGAACACTGCTTCAATCAGTAGAATATGGGGGACCACTGGAGAGCCAGGCTGCGTTGTTGGGTGACAGAGAAGCTGTCTGACTCTCCTATGTGCTTGTAATGCAAAGTATTTTCACCTTTACTGCAAGACTTAGCAGTGTAAACAATTAATAGTAGAGCCCCATAGTTATTACTTTGTATGTAGCCTGAAGCTTCCATGCCAGAAGCAATTGCACCAGTTTTTATAAGCTTTACGCAAGAAAAATAAAAATGTTTTAAGCCAGAGCATGGAAGGGCTCAAATCCATATCATGTATTACTGTCTTCTCACAAGGGGGGGGGGGGGGGGGGAGAGAGAAGGAGACACAGACAATAATAGCAATCTAACACAGGTTCTATCGCTACTTTACTCAACAAATAACGTGTTTGTTTTTTTTATTTCTGTATGTGTTCCTGCTGGGGACATTTTACCTCACTTTCTGTCCCAAGTGGCACCAGTCACCAAATCCGTTACTAAAGAAAAATCATCTAAACAGGAAGCTGTCACTGATAAGTGGGTCGAAATCCCGCCAAGTGTAAGCGGGGTGAAATCCCACCAAACAAATTTATGTACATACAGAACCAGTCACATCATTCATGTACATACAGAACCAGTCACATCATTCATGTACATACAGAACCAGTCACATCATTCACTTTCAATGAAGTGTATCCCATGCTGGCTTCTGATTACTTTTCAGTGAAGCGGCATACTACTCACAATGCTATAGTTCTAGCACTGCAGCAGTTAAAAGCAGCGCCTCTGTTTCACCTACTCCTGGTGCTTGCTTGCTGACACTGCACTTTTCCCAGACTTTGACAGCTATGGGCGTTTACGAGCCTGGCCACGCTCCCCCTAGTCTTGGAAATTGAATACCTTGTCTGCTGCCAGTTCTGACCTCAGCCTGTCCCCAGGAATACTCTATGCCACCAGTCCTGACCACAACCTGTCCCTGGATTACTCTCTGTCTGCCACCAGTCATGACCTCAGCCTGTGCCTAGAGTCAGAGTATATAGCTAAGTACTGGGGGCATCAGTACCAGTAGACCCACTTGCCTTAAGGGAAAAGCGGCTGCTATAGGTGAAGCCACTCACCACTATTTACTGTCTGAAGTTTTTGTACCCGGTCCAGACACTTGTATTATTTTCTCAGAATGTGGAGTTCTGTGAGAGGAGGAGGGATAATTACCATTTGAGTCCCCTTGTGTAATTCTATTACCTGCTGATCCTGCCAGTACTTTCTGTAAGTACAACGTAAAAGGTGACAGTTATTAATTTTGTAGTGAAATCACACAGCAGTGTTGTCACACTGTGGCCAGGACACTTTTAGGGGGACATGCAGTTTGAAATGAACATTACATATGAGTTTCATTATTATTTGCAGCCCTTTCACAATTGGGTTTTCCAGCTTTGCTTGAATACCAGTTGGTAGACTGACGTGGGTCTGTCTTTATTGTAACCTTAAAGATTGAAGGTCTTACAGCTGGCCCATGTGTCCTCTACTTCTGCGCAGATAGTGGAAATGAATAATAAACTCGTCTCTAGGAGGTATTTTACTAAATTACATTCTATCTCTTCGGAACTCTCTCCACTGTGTTGGTGAGGATGTGGGGCAACAGCAACTCGTGCTCATATATGGTGGCACTGCCCGATCATTAGACAACACTGGTTAACCATTGTTGATGGTATTTGCTCAATACAGGGTGTTCCAATCTGCTTTCATCTGTGGACTGTATTGATTCACTGTATAGGAGAGCTAGTCGCTACAAACGGTCTATTACCTCTCACCTATATTAAATTCATCCAAATCTTTCATTTCATCACTGGAAACTAAAATAGGCCCCTTCTGTGGAGGGCTGGTTCTGCAAAGTAGATCAGATATGCACTCTGGAGTGGCCGATGCACAGTGACCTCAAAACCCATGACCTCTTTTGTAGAATCTGGACTTGTTGGCTCGCGTAAAAAAACAAACAGCATAATACCTAGATGTAATGCTATCAGCTACATAAGTCGGTTTGATGATGTCATAATTTTATCCTCTCTCTTGTTGTCTTATACCTTATTTTTAACCCTTCTGTTTCATGGAATGGTATTGTTGCCCAGGGCCGTTGGTGGACAGCGTTGGGGCTTGGCTTTAGGTTTATTGTCTCTGTTTTCTACTAGGATTCTTGCTTCATCTATACTGCTATTTTTTCTTAAGTTAGACTGTTTACGCAAAACTAGGGATGCACTTATACCGTTTTTTTTCCCATTATCGAGTACGGGTACTGATATTTTGCTTTCGGTAAATCGAAGATACCGAGTACCGATGCCGGTGCTTCCACTAGCATGGAACAGGCTTCCCAGCCAATCAGCATCAAACTAGCTTTACTCACCGCCTGCCTTCCTGATTGGCTGGTAAGCTGGCTCCATGCTGATTGGCTGGAAAGCTGGCTTTCCAGTCAATCACAGCTGTTCAGCTGGCTCAATGCCGATTGGCTGGGAAGCCGGATTCCCAGCCAATCAGGAACTTGGGTGGCGAGTAATGACCTCCCGGCTTCCTGATTGGCCGGGAAGCCGGCTCCATATTCCCCTATGACACTGAAGTTCCGGTATCGGGGAAGGTATCAGAACATTCCTACTCAAAACATATGATACATACTTTTATGCAATTCGTATTCAGATGTTCGCTATATGTGAGATGGAATTATATGTGCTACAAGTACGTTTCATGTCAGATAATGAGGCACAGTACCACTTTTTTTCTTTTCTTTTGTTATTTCTTGACTAAACCCAGTAAAAATGTATCAAAAAAATTGAACATTACATAAGAGACAGACAAATTAAATCCCTAACTTGCATAAACATAAGCAGATACAACAAGAGGGTTTCCGCTGAGACCCAGAGGCTTCCTGATCATGTGATCACTATGACTGGCTGCCAATGTTACTAGCTCCCGATTGTAAACAGTGACTGGGAGCGGTTGGTGACAGCTTGGTCACAATGCTGGGGGCAACTATATCTTAATTTAATTTATGCTTACCTTCCATGCATTCTCCAACTCTGGTGTCCATTTGTCTTTCAGAAGGGGATGAATAGCAGAAAAAAATTCAGCTACCACATACTGTAAAACATGGAAACATGAATGTCAGATTTAACACATGCAAAGCTTTCAGTGAGGAAAATACAACAATCTTTGCTGCTATATAGAACATCTCATGTTATATATGCCAACTAGTTGCATAAAAAAATCACCACCAAAACCTGGTTATCCTAAATAATGTTCAAATCATCAGCAAGAATGTAGTTCTATCTGTCATTACCTACTAGGGATGAGGTTAGGGTTCGCCACTGAATTGGGTTCGTGGCAAACTTTGCATGTTCGCCCAAATGGCGAATTTATGGGAAAGTTTACCCAGGCAGCACCACAGACAAAAGCAACCTCCTGCAGGGATGTAAAACATTTAGCAGCGTCATTACTACCACTTCTTAAATGTGACAACTTCCCCTCTGGCTTGTTGTTAGGAAGCCAGCAGTCACTTGATTCCTAACAACCTAGGAGCCATCCTGCCTGACTCATTCACCTGTCAGCCAGGGATACCCAAACTAGGCTGTGTTTATTCTCTACAGCAGATGCAAAGCCAGGTCACCAGACTGGCTATGCTGTCAAGCACGTCAATTTAAATATCAGCCCTGGATGGACAGAAATATGCCTAGTATTTTTCTTTTTCTTTTTTTTTATCAATGAAGGTGTTCTCTGATTGGACGAGCGATGGTGAAGACACCTTCTACTCCTTGTCCAATCATTAATAAAAAATACTAGGTGTTTTCTGAATGGCCACTGTGCCAAGTAAGCAGCAACCAATGTTTTGAGAACAGAGGGGAGGCTGCTAAGCACAGTGCAGTACAGGACCCGGGAGAACGCGGCCAGCACTTAAGCGCTCTTTCTACTACAGTGTTTTACAGGATTCTCAGCTGCCAATCAGATATGCCAATCAGATATGGCATCAGGAACAGATCCCCTGGTCTGAATTCGCAACAGCAACAACTCAAAACCTCAAATTCACTCATGTCATAGACCCCCACAGGTTTAGCTTTCCTGGACCTTGAATTAAAGGAGAACTATGGGGTTAGGGCTTTTCCCCATAGTTCTCCTAAGGGTAACGGGAGGACACAAACTAGCGCCCTCCGGTCACCCAAAGTTCAGTATACTGAGACGCCGCAGCCGGAATGGATCCCGACAATTATGTCTGGATCCACCCAGCTGCGTGAGTGAAAGCTGGCTCTGCCTATCTAGAGGCAGAGCCAGCTGTACCCGCCCCCGTCCGTTCCACCAGTCAGCACTGGAGGATCGGACAGGGGAGGGGGGAATCCAGTCCCTCCCCTGTCACGGCTCTCTGCCAGCACAGGATCGAGAAGTGAGCGACAAGTGTTCGCTCACTTCCCTATCTACTGAGCAGACCTGTGACAGTTTCATTGTCCAGGTCGGCTCAGATTATGAGGCTGAGTGAAAATCACTCACCTCATAATTCTCCTTATACACATGAGAAGGGCCAAATCGTCATCTGGACACATTTCAAGCCCACAGCCGGCAACTCGTACCTCCACTACAACAGCTGCCACCATCCCTGCTGGAAAACCAAAGTTCCAAAAGGACAGTTCAGCAGACATAAAAAGAACTGCACCAAAAACACTATCGTTGTCCTAACGTGCCTGCTGTGTTGCAGTGTGCTATAACACAAGTGTGTTGCTGTTGTGCTTTGGAGTAACATTTGCAATGAATTGCACTTCCATGTATTTTACTGTAACACAGAAGTGTGAACCTCGTCTCAGTGTGACATGCTTCAGGATGCCACTGGAAAATAGCCTTGTGTGAATGTTTATATTTATATATCTATGCATTAAATAGTATTATGTTTGTTTTTTATTAGATCAAGAGTTCTTAAAGCTATTGATCCCCTTTTCTGTATCTTTTTTTTTACCTGCAACAGTAAGCAGAGGACCACCCCTGGTCTTGATGCCCTTAGTCTACTTCACTTTCCATCCACACATCTGGACCTGACCCTGTACAGTATAGATGTATATGTATAAATATACTGTATGTTGTAAAGGGCACAGGATCAACTGGTAGTGTCAGCGGTAAACTATCCATAAACAGGGACACCCAGGAAAAGTGCAAGCAGGTTTGTTCTGCATTTGTATTTAGCAAGGCAGTAAACACAGTTCAGAAGGGCTTTGTACAGCAAGTCCATCTGCTCACCCTAGCCAAAAACTCAACTTATGCAAGTTCCTCCTTAACACGGTGCCCCTTATGGGATTCCCATCCCGAACACCTTTGGGCTGCAACCTTGAGCTTTTACCCCTATTATACTGTACGTACATACACATATATTTATATGTGCATTGATTGCTTAGCGCCAGTTAGAAGCTGCTAACAGTTTAATTTAGTAGTGTGCTATGATTTGGGGACCTGTGTTCCTCCTTATCCTCTAGATACCAGTCTGTAGTATTAGCTGTGCCAGGTATTTTGTAAGTCTACCCCCAGTAACTCTGTAGCTACCAAGAACATTTCTAGCAACCAATTATCATCCTTGTTTCATTTTCACAACATTTGCAAGCTGGTTGGTTACTATGGCCAGGAAACGGAAATATTCCTTGTAACACATTTTTGATACATTGGTTCCATGAGCTGCCCAGCCTTGTGCAATGGATGGAGAGCGTCTCTACCTGATAATATTTGGGAGGCGCATGGTATCTGTAATGACTTCTTCCAAGCTCCAGTGTCAGTTCTTTTAGACGGTCAGAATTATCAATCCGGGCAATACTTTTTTCCACAAATGATAAAACCCTGGTATAAAAAGAGGTAATTAGGCATACTACATTCTATAGATCCATCATTTACTACATTAAATCATGTATGGTGTATGTGTACTGTGAAGACTGGAAAATGTTATTTGGGTAGCAAAAAAACATCAGGAAATTAAATTTATAATAAAGTAGATGTAAACCATAATGAGGTAACATTTAGTTTGCTAAAGTCCTGTGTATCAAACTCTTTTCACTTTTAACAAAATACTATTTTTACCTTTTTAATCCTTTGTTGCATCACAGTGCTGCTGATCTTCTCCATCCACTGCCTATCTCCATGGATGTGTACAGCAGTGTCTGCAAGTCAGTGCTCAGCACAAGTGTTGTAACAACGGCTGAATATGCCTGAACATTTAGCATCAGCGCAGAGGCCTTTGACCGGAACACATGAATGCATCACCGGAAACGCACACAAAGAAAAGAAATTGGGAGACAGGGACAGAGAATTGCCCTCCCATAACAGGAAGTGCTTATTGCAGGGTGTCCGGGTGCTTGAGTATTTAGAGGAATGCAGCAAAATCAGTGTGGATGATTCCCAGGCTGAAAGGAATTATTGAGCTGGACAGCTAGTTTACACCAATCAGTTCTACTGCCCCAAATGTTGCCTGAAATGTTTGGCCATGCCATTGATGGACAGGGAAGTGGAGCTGTAGTATTTATGTTCCTATTGTATATCACTTTGCAGGATGATTATTGCCATAATCACCTTTACCTTAGTCCATGAGCTCTCAGGTCTTTACTGGTTATCAGTTCATGCAGGTCATCCACATTGCGGAAAGGAAGAAAGAAATCCTTAGACTCTGGGTGCACTTCAAAGAGCCTGAAATCACACAACCACCATTTGTTAACCTTTTGTCTGCCAAAGCTAGCCTACATGTTAAAGTCTTTGACCTACTGTACAGTTAAGTTTTCCTGTGCTTATACCATGGGCCTGTTTAATCAAGTGAGGATAATAGGAGTGTTTTTTTGAGAGATATTGTCAAGTGTGATTAGTTTTGCTTGATTCATCAAAGAGAGAAACATTTTTGCAATAAGACATGGATAACAAGGTAACCAGTCCAATGCCATTCAGTCTTTTACATTCATAGTCAAAACATATATTACAACTTTTTAGCATGCATTTTCAATCAGTTTTCACTTTCATTGAATGCTAATTGTGTATGTTGTATTACAAATTCTTTCATACCTTCCTGTGTAAAAAAAAAACCTGCATGAAGTGATAATTTATGTAAAAATGATTAAGAAATGTTTTGTTTTTTAATACAGAATCCCGTCAACTACAACCAAAGCACTGAACTAAAAATGGTTATGCATTCTAATTTTAACTAAAGATTGATTGCATTTAAAAGCATGTTGAATCACCTCTTTCACATTACAAGTCTACGTATGTGACATCAATAACTCTCTCAAAGAACATGGGGCTGTTTTTTTTTATCAAGCTGCGGTATAACTCATTGCAGACAAATTGGCATATAGTGTAAGGGTCCCCACACACCTTACGATAATCGTACGATAATCGTGGGAAATCCCACGATCGTACGATTATCGTAAGGTGTGTGGAAGCCGTGCGACCTCTACTACTGTAAGGTCGCACGACTTTAAAAACTTACGGACATGTTCGAAAACCCGCCGAGCATCGTACGATGTTCGGCGGGTTTGTGGCATGTCCGTACGATGACAGCCGTACGGGCCGGTGTGCGCAAGCGCACACTGCCCGTTCGGCATTGCGGTCATCGGAAGCCCGCCCCTCAGGGGGCGTGGCTTGCAATCATCGCAAGTACGATCTGCCTATGCAAGATAGGCAGATCGTACGTTTTTTTAAGTACCTTACAACCATCGCAAGACAAAAGTCTTGCGATGGTTGTAAGGTGTGTGCCCAGCCTAACACTGTCATATATATGCTATCACTGCTTGATTTACAAAGGAGGAAACATTTCAGGCATTATTAAAAGCTATCATTTTTCCCACGCCTTTTTTACTAAGGCCTGGTTCACACCTGGGCGTTTTGTAGCGCGTTCGAACGCTCTGCAAAACGCTCAAACACTGAAATCCCATTATTTCCTATGGGTATGGTTCACACCTGGGCGTATTACAGGCCGTTATTTAAAAGAAATAACCCAACAGTGGTGGTTTCTTTGTTCCATGCCTGGTCCTCTTTTACGATAAAACCCCATTGAGGGTGCATAGGTCTGTGCCACTTAATTTCCTAGCTTGGCTTGGGAAGAAGGGGAATCTTGTTTGGAGAAGAAAAGTGTCACAGTTCCCTGGGTAATATATATTGTGCTATTGCATCTAGTAATGTCAGTAAGAAACCTGGTGTGCCCCCCCCCCCCTTCCCAAAGCCCCTCCCCAGTACTGAAGGTCTTTCCATGCGGTAGGATGCCCTCTTGCAATGGGAATACCAACCCGTATGCTGATATGCCCGGCCAGTTTCTTTTTGGAGGAGGTCACTTCATTTTATATATTAAACAAACTGTAAAAACATCATAGGGGAAGCATGATCGATTGTACAGAACATTGCTCTTTTAAATATACATTGGTGGTAAAAGATTAAAGTGTATGCATTACTAGTGTTTGGGAAGCATTATTTCCAAATGCTCTTCGAAAGTGGCTCCATGCAAAGATTGTTTCACATTAAACTCTTTGACTTATCTATCTACAACCTAGGTGTGTCTAATTAAATAACATTTGCAGACAATCTTATCCAATACATGAGTTATGGGTTAAATCACAAGCACCTTCACATACAGTACAATCTGATTGCATTGTATGTTGCCTGTTTGCTGGGTTTACTATGATAAGAATGTGAGAAGAGTAGTGTATTTACTTAAAAGAAAAATTGCCTTACCTGATGAAAATAATAACTCCAATCTTAGCAATGTCCTGCTGAATGAGCGCCCAAGACTCTACAAGCAGCTGATGCTGGTGCGGAGACAGATCTAGGGTGGGTACTAACTGTTCCGGTTCTGCATGGCTCACAGAAGTCCTTCGTGGCCTTCTCAGTCCTGATATGATGGAGCCCATCACCACTTTTTTAGGGTGGGATTCAGCAAGTTAACTTACATTGTGAAAAAGTGCAGATTCTGAGTCCTTTTTGTTCAGTCTCAAAAAGATCTGCTACCCTAAAAAATTGTCTTCTTTTGAGCCTAGAATCTTGAGATGTTGCTTGTCAGGATGCCACCCGATTGACACATACACAGTTTGTAAGCCTCAGCTGATGTTAGAAGATCCTTATCTGTTGTGCACATTATGAGCCTTCATCTGTGAAAAGGAGGAGGAGGCAGTTTGTGCCCACTACAGATACTCAGATGTTCTGTGTCTGTTTTGGCTGCAGGGAAGGAGGAGACGTGCTAATATAACCCATTAATGAATGAGAAATGTAAGCAAGATACCAAACTGTCACCCTGCCCAACAGCTCTTCTTTGACAGCATCCATGTCACTCTGAATTCAGTGATGTCTGTCACTTGCAACACAAACAAAAGGAGAAGTATTTGTCTGACGCTGGGAGTGTATGTGCTTTACTTGTATTAGTTCCAATGAAAAAACAACCAAGAATATATTTCTTAGGCTGCTTAACTATAATCATATTAAAATCCAATTAAACTTTTTTTTTCTTCTTTTTCTGGAATGCAGGAGAAACGCTTATGATGTGAAAAATACTGGCTAGTTAGGGATCCGGTCACAAATACGCATAGGGGTACATGGTTCTTTGAGTGTTGTGTTTCTCATTTCACATTTTTATTGGGCCCTCAAAAGGTACCGGTGCAATTTTTTTACAGCATGCAGCAAGGCAATACATGTGTTAGATTTTAAGCCCCCAGGGGCAAGGCCCTCCTTACCATCTTGTCTTGGAATTGTATTGCGATTGTAATGTCTTCCTTATATTGTAAAGCACTGTGCAAACTGTTGGCACTATATAAATCCTGTATAATAATATAATAATAATATTCTTTATTGCTTTGTGGCAACTGAGAGACGAACATTTGTGCATTGGGGTGCCATTGATATTGAGTAGCAACCCAACCCGCATTTAAATCACATGGGAAAAAAAAAAAGTATTTCCTAGAGCAATGAATATCAGTTTTCATACAATTAAGGTGCATAGCAATTCAAGACAAGTCAGACTTATCATGGTCAAACATATAGCAAAGTAGACACTGGCATTACAAGATGTGTGTAGTCAATGCTTGTTTATTGACTCAGATGATCACATCACAATGTCAAGCAATGTTTTTGGAACCGATTAGACCCCTTCATCAGGCAAACAGAGTGATCACTCTACACCAGGGGTGCCCAGTAGGTTGATCGCGATCTACCAGTCAATTGCAAAGCGAACACTGGTAGATTGCGATTGGCTCACTTACCTGAGCTCCCTCCCGCTGTGCTCGTGCGGCTGAATGTGTCAGACGCTGCAGATGGGAAGGGGTGGGACACCTCTACCAGTCTGCACATTCAGCTACACGAGCACCGTGGGAGGACAGGACACCGCAACTAAGAGGAGACCCGGAAAGCTGCTGGAATGCAGGTAAGCAAAGATAGCCGATAGAGAAGAGAGACAGTAGAGAGAGAGAGAAACAGAGAGACAGGGGAGAGAGAAGAGACAGCCAAGAGAGAGGGCCAGTTCACACAAAGTCTGCGTTCCAGAGTGTTCGGCCTCTGGAACGCACTGGAATGCAAGCCGGCCGGCTCCCTGCGTTCAGGGGCGGGAGGGGGTGTGGCGGTGCATTGAAGTCAGTGGCACAGAAGCTACGCCCCCCACCCGCAAGCACTATTTCTGCAGATCGCACTGGACCGGGTCCAAATGTGCCTGCGTTCCGTGTGCGGGCGATCACACTGCGGGCCGGGGTGAGGGGCGTGGCTGCGATGCCATTGACTTCAATGCACCACCAAGCCCCCTCCCGCCCTGAACGGAGCCGGCTGGCCGAACGCTCTGGAACGCAGACTTTGTGGTGTGAATCGGCCCAGAGAGAGACAGCAGAGTGAGGAGAGAGAAAGGCAGTAGTCCCAGTAATAATTTTAATGTTCTTGTTTTCTAAATAAAGGTGTTTTTTCGGTGGTAGATCTCCGAAACATTGTGGGCACCCCTGCTCTACACTCACCCATGCATTTGGTGGGTGCTGAATTGGTGCTGACACTGTCCTTCCTTTTGGGGGGTGACTACTTTTGTTCCCCATGGTCCCTATATGTGTTGTAAAGTAGTCACCGCTCCAAGCTCACTCCCATGGAGGACGGTGGGAGCACCAATTTGGAGATGATTTGAGGATCTATAGCCAAGTGATATACACATAAGATCCATTTTTATTAATAGTTAGGGTACTTAAATGTATTTTTAAGATTGAACTCCTGAGTTTAGGGTCATTACATTTTTAGGGTGCCAGGTCAGCTTAATTCTTCATCTGACAAGGCTGAGAGTAAGGGGGTGATTTACTAACGTAAACACATGCACGCACCAGGTGCGTGTGATTTTTACACAGCAAAGCGTATTTATCAACCAAAAAGTCTCTAAAAGCATATTTCCACGAATGCCATATATGGAAAAATCATGCACATGATGCATATATAATGCTGCTTCACAGTTTAGACAAAAATGGTTAGCTCATGCATTTACATTCCTGCATTCATCAACGCAAGCAACACAACGTAGAGCTAATTTACACAACATCACCTTGCAATTCAGGGCAGGGCTTTGCACAACACACCTGCTGGGTGTGTACACACTACAAAGGTGTTTAGATTCCACCCATAGATCATGCTGGGAGGGAACACACCACAGAGGTGTATACATGTTCGTGGTGTGTTTATAAGGTTAGTAAACAACCCCTAAGTGTTCTTTAATTCAATAACTGGAGTCTGCTGCGATTCCATGGGTGCCCTAAACCTTTCTCCTGAAGTTGCTGAATACATTTTTCTGCAAGCAAAAGATCAGCAGTGTGGAAGTCAGGTACTTGGTCGCTGTTGGGTTGGTGAATGCTTTGGGGCAACTACGAAACTGTGTAACCTAGACAGTCTAGGAGGGCCCAATACAATTAGTGCCTCCTTCAGGAGTGAGTTCTGTATACATGTAATGTTTTGCTGTGACTGTTATATAGTACAAGGACCAGCAGTATAGCCCATGGGTCGAAGTTGGATTGGTTTTCCTCCTTCTGTCACTCTCAGAAGATATCTGCTAATCGCTTCTAATGCAGTGGCCTGCCCCGGCTTCTTGTCCTACTTACAGCACATACAGTTTATACCCGTTCCCATCTCTTTTATTGCATATTTACCATTTATAATACTGTTCTAACAATACTATTCCAGTAAAGCCCCTTACTAACCGCCAGTAGCGACTCTAGAAACAATATATAGGGGGGGCACATAAGATACCACAGTCAAAACTGGGGGGGCACTAATAATTTTCACCACTAAATCATACCACTGAAAAAAAACTAATAAAGTATATATAAATAAGATTACAAATATGAGAGAAATGCAGCATGCAACTGCTGCAACTATTTGACCCTGTAGCTCTGCCACTGTATAGAGGACTAGTAGGGCGGTGCTCTCCATAACCCGGCGGATTTGCCAGAGGACTCCTCCCTGAAATTGCTTTCTTCAGGTTGGGATACCTGTGATGGCTGTGTTTTATCAAAGTTTGTGACTACGTTAGAATGTGTCACCTGTGACGTGGTCACATATTTTAATGTAATCCCGTGCAGTTTTTTGGCAGTGGAATGTGTGACCGCCATTAGGTCAAGCATTCCAATGCGTTCTCAGCTGCTCCAGGGCAGAACGGCATCGTAAATCGTATGCACTGCCCCATAGTCCACGGGGGTCCTGGTTGTTACGCCACTGCATCGGGCATAGCGGCCGTGCGGGCTGAACACAATCAGGCTGATTGTGTTCGGCCCGACATGCCCTATGGCCAGTCCGGCCCTGGCGGGGGGCACACGGGGGGGGGCAAGCAATAACCTAGGGGGGGCAATTTCCCCCCCTCGCCCCCCTGTAGCGACGCCACCGCTAACCGCCACCAAGATTTTATATGGATACTGTCATCAAATCAATGTTTCTTGGAACATTTCATTAACCAAAAAGGTTAAAAATGCAAAGAACCCCCCTCCCTATCCACCTGAATGTCAAAACCACAGAGGATAAAGGAAGCCCATTACACTTGCAAATTAGAATGACCCTTTTGAAGTAAATGGTACTGAATAATGCATGTGCTTTAAAGGACATAGGACTACTGCAAAAAGGGGTCACTCTGAAGACTGGCACAGAGGTGGGACGTTAACTTTAATTGTGCAGAGAGCGTTCACATATGTCTGCTCCCCACTGACCACTTTAATTAGGAGACCTTCAGAAGGCAATTTTCAGTGCTCAGGACTGTCTTCCTCATGTAAGTTCTTCATTCATTCTAGAAATGTCAAGCTAGTGATCACTAATTTGATACATCTTTCTTTTTGCGGCTCATATGTAGATTCCTTCCAAGTTAATTATCTTCGTAAGGTAACAGCTTTTTTTTAATTTTATCCAAACATATTTAGCTACAGAGATTAAAAGAGGCGTTCTAGCCAAAAGGGGTTCTTTAGTGGGGAAGGGTTAGTTCTAAGAGTTTTTTTATTGCTGTGTCCACTTTGCAGAATGTTCTGCTCACTTCTTGTTCTGGTGACTACTAGGAATTACAATGAGATAAAAGTTGTGTGTACCCTATTTGTAATGAATTCCTTCTACAGTATATTCCTATGAAGAATGCAATGGCGTGATCACACATGCACTGCTTTTTTGAATTGCACTGCAACACACAGTATTGCAGGACTGCATATAGTGGTGCGATCTAGTGCATTGCGGGCGTGAGGTGAGTTTGGGGTGCCATTCAAATGAATGGTAATGCAACACACCTCCCGCACTGTTAATGCACGGCAGATGCTTTGCGTGGTAGGGTGCGTTAATCGCACAGAACAGTGCAATTAACATATCGCACCCTTCTCAGTGAGGAGCCCAATGACACAGTGGCAGTATAACCCAAAGGTTAAAGACTAACAGGAGGATTGGACAATGGCAAAGAAAAATGCCGGCCAGCAAAGGATATCCCCTCGTACTACCAGCATGCCTGCCTCAATTTTGTAGCAAAGTAGGGATAGACTCTTAAAACCTGAACCATATCAAGTGGAAGGAAGTCTACTTTTGGTGAACTGGAGCCAGAAAGAGGGATGGAAGAACAATGCTCTGGTTGAGGTGAAAGACAGAAACTAACTTAGGCAAGATTGACATCTGAGGACTCAACATTACCTTGTCCCTGTGCAGGAACAAAAAGGATTGTTTGCAGGATAAGGCCACAAGTTCAGACAGATACTCCCCTTTCAGAAGTGATGGCTACAAGAAACACCACCTTGTGGGTGACAGTAATGAGAAAAATGTCGCTGATGGGTTCAAACATTGGTTTCTGAAAAGCAGAAGGAAACCGGTTCAGATCCCACAGTCTTGGAAGTATGGAGAGGGAAAGCCACATTGGAAACCCCTGTACAAAAATGTTAACGGTGAGAGGTCAATGTTCCCTGAAACAGAATACAAAGGGTAGAAACCTGACCCTTTATAGTGCAAAGAATCAGATGCTGGTCAAGACTTAACTGCAGGAAGAAAAGAATGCATCCCATGGAGAAATTGCTGGGGTGGAAGTCCCAAGTTTGAATGTTAGACCTTGCAAGAATTAGACCTCCTCGCTTTAAGCATCGTAGAAAATCAGACTTACAGACAGAGATGCCCCTGTCACTCAGAACCTGGGATTCAAAAACCATGCCATTAAAGCCAGGGGCCGTGAAGCGGGACAGATGAAGCAAATTACCTTACCAGGCCAGCATATCACATCTGCCTGGGCTAGTCTAGAAAAATGAGGATCACTGGTATACCCTCCATCTTGAGTCTGTGAAGCAGAAGAGAAAGAGGTTTTAGGATAAGAAAGACATAGATCAGGGTATGCTGATCCCTCTGGGAATCATGCCTGTGGCTGCCAGCCTCATGGGATTTGTAGTTCCACAACAATTGGAGAGCTGAAGTTGCCTATCCCTGATTTATAGACTGTAATCCTCTAAGTTGGCATACATGCAGCATTTTCATTTCTGTCTGGATTTTACCTTTAAGCAGGAACTCCGTTTAACCTGCAAAGCCACAACGGTTTTGCAATATTCAGAAGAACTTTTAGGGAAACTTGCACATTTGATCTCACCACGTAGTGGCTGAAGTGCAAATCTACATTATAACAAGCTGCTAACTATTATCGGATTTTAGGATATAGCCCATGAAGCACACTTTCATCCTTCTGAAACACTTTTAGGACAGAGTATTTGCTTTGTAAAAGGGAGTTACTTATGTAAGTACAGCTTCTTCAAAGGTAACCGGTCACAAGAAAAACATGCAGACTGCCACTACAGAGTTTTCTTTTTTTAAATGCAATGAAGGGAATTTATCAAAACTAGAGCAGACAAAATCTGGAGCAGTTGCCCAGGGCAACCAATCAGCATCTCTCTTTTATTTTCAAATCTTAACTGAACAAACAGAAGAGAGAAGCTGATTTGGGCCATGCACAGCTGCCCCAGATTTTTTCTGCTCCAGTTTTGATAAATTCCCCCCGCTGTGTCTGGCCATCATATTATCTATCTTGCTTTCATACTTTAGAGTCACTCAATTGAAATAGGTATAAGGATAAGAACCTTTCATTGACTCTCCCAATCTGCATACTTGTTGTAGGCTAGTGATTCAGAACTGGAGCAACTAGTATTTTCAGAAAATGGCCAGTGGTATCTTTCAT
Source organism: Nanorana parkeri (assembly GCF_000935625.1). NCBI lineage: Eukaryota > Metazoa > Chordata > Amphibia > Anura > Dicroglossidae > Nanorana > Nanorana parkeri. The sequence goes on along the minus strand of NW_017306654.1, from coordinate 412,844 downwards.
ATTTCTCCTATGACGACAGGTTTTCTTTAAGGCTGAACTCCAGGCAGATACAACAGACACAAATGAATGCAACTCTGTAATCATCAATGCAGCATTAAATATTTTTTCTTAATGCAAGCAGTGCAAGTACCTGAATAGGACCTGATATCAGCCTCTTGGCATCCCTGTACAGCAGGGCTGGTGTGTAAGAGGAAGAAGCAACAAAAAGAGCCATTTCATTTTCTGACAAGAAGCCTACTGATAGAAGGAGAAAGCAGAGTGACAGAAACATGAGCTCATTACTGTACTGCTTCACCTTTCACTGTCTATTTATAGGCTGGGGTGGGTCCAGGATGACTTGGGATCAGAGGTAGTGGGTTGAATAATGCTGGCCATCAGACTGAGGCCATCTAGCTAAAGTATAAAGTACTGCGGCAAAATCTCTGGAATGAAGGTGAATATTGTAGCAAAAGCTGTTTAAGTTTTGATTTAACTATCCAGCTATGTGTAGACGTCCTGCATGAAAACAAGATTTCATTAAATACTAGGGATGCACACATACTGGTATATATGGTACTGAGCTCGAATATAGATATTTATTTTTCGGTACTCGCCGATACCGAGTACAGATACCGATACTTCCGCTAGCATGGAGCCAGCTTCCCGGGCAATCAGGAAGCCGGGCGGCGTGTCATTACCCGTCGCCCGACTTGATTGCCAGGGAAGCTGGCTCCATGCTTTTTGGCAGGGCTCGATGCTCATTGTCCCGGAAGCCGGCTTCCCAGCCAATCAGCCTTGAGCCACCTTCCCAGCCAATCAGGAAACCAGTCGGCGAGTCATTACCCACCGCTCGGCTTTCTGATTGGCTGGGAAGCCGGCTCCATGTTCCCTCACGGCACTGCCGGTCAGAGGAAATCTCCCTCTCCCGGTATCAGGGAAGCTATAGGGGCATTTGGGAGAGTACGACTACTTCCCCAAATACTCGGTATCGGCACCTATACTGATACTAGTATCGGTGCATCACTATTAAGTACCGTTTTGTACAATAAACTTCATTTGTGATATTACTTGGCTCATCTGAAGCACATATTTCATGCATTAAAAGAACATGGATTTAGCCTACTGCAATTTTAACTCCTGATTTGTAACACCGATACTGAAGTTGGCCATCACCTAAAGTTGGTGGAGAAAAAATTCCAGCACAATGGGCGAAGAGGGTTCTTTACAGCAAGAGCGGTTAAGGTCTGGAACTCACTGCCATCGGCAGTGATTTCAGCCAAGAGTGTAGATTTGTTCAAGAAACGTTTGGACAATTTCTTGAGGGACCGTAATATCCAGGGATACCAGTATCCCTAAGAATGAGATGATGCGTGGACCTATATGGGTTGGACTTGATGGACGTATGTCTTTATTCAACCCCAAATACTATGTAACTATGTAACACGTTCTCACTTGGTTAAAGCTCCCCCCACACATTACAATCTGACTGTACCATCTCCTTTAGAGAAGTAGTTTAAAGGCTTGTCTAACTGGATACAAATTTAATATTTTAGCTAGGTCCTGACCGTTTTGGTGAATTTAAAAAGGAGATTATACACGTGTTACAGTCAGATTGGTTTCTGAAATGTTAATGCCCATTGATATAAATACAACCGATAGAAAGGATTATAAACACTCCCCTGCCATCTAACATTACCAGTTGTCAGAAAGTGATCTTATAAAATGTTCTCTGTTTTGGAGCACAATTCTTGCATGCATGCCAATGAATGTGTGGTCAGTCTGCAATATTTTTTAAGCAAAGAGCTTTATAAACTGATTTGAATGCACATTACAGAGATATAATTACAGGCAGGTATATCCAATGGACGACAATATATAAAGATGGCAAATAAATAACATAGAAATATAGGTTTACATTATCTTCAAGACTTGTCAGTGTAGGTGGTGACACAAGCCTTGATTATCTAGACACGGTTGCACAACTCCAATCATTAAAGGACCTGATGTGTCTCACATAGTTTTAGGATTTCTATAATTGACATATAATTATGGAGTTATGTGAAGTGGAACTCGCAAAGCAAAACTATTGTGTGCCTCAAACCCCTGTTTATATGCGGCCCTCAAAGACTGGAGGTAGTCCTGAACTAGGCTGACAAAACTCGCAGTGTGCTGGTGGAGGTCTCTAAATATTGTGCAATTACAGGGAATGAAGTATGAGGGTTTCATGAAGAACTCAGAGTTATCTTTACATATGTCAAATGCTCCAGTTTCCATCATTGGAAAGCAATGGGATAAATATAAAAAAGTTATTTCAAGAATCCATCTACTGTCCTGTATTGAAACCAAATATACACCAGTCACAGTATAACAAGAACAGTTAAAATGCATTATATACAGGAAAAACACTGCGTTCAGAATATAAATATGTTTAAACAGTTCATCTATGCAAGTCAGTTTTTAGTGGTCACTGAAAAGCATGGCTTAAACCATGTCTTTCCCCAAGAAAGCCTTCTTTGAACTCTTATATAAAAAACGATCTGATGAAAAAAGGCTTTGGATTCTCCGAGTGTTTTGCGGTGATTCAGATCTGGAATTTCTCTCTCAGATTTTTGACTCTGCTTTTTTGGGCCACATCGCTGCTTGCTGCAGTTCGTGCCTCTGGTTTTGACTGTTCAATTGTAGAGTCTAGACAACCATTGGCCCTTGAAAGTTCTTCCCTAGCCTTGTACTCATCAGACTCCTGGTACGCCTTGCAACGTTCAACCACTGCTTTCAGTGAGATTTTTTCTCGTGTGGTAGGTGATCTTATATGGACATAGGTGTCATCGTTTTCCAGTTCATAAGAAGAATTGGTTGGAAGCTTCTCCATAACTATGACTTTTTTGTTGTTTTCCAGAGGAGCCTCTGCACTGATGTAGTAACAATCAGCTGTAGTTTGCCCAGAGTTCCTGCTGTTCTTCCGGGACGTAGGTCTTCCACTTATGTTGGGACGATCAGCTGCTACTTTGCATAAAGTGTTTACTTCATCGGCTATACCATTCACAACGTTAAAGTGTTTCATATTCATGCTGCAGGAATGGCTCATCAGCTCTTTATTTTGGTCTGATGGATTGTCCACATCGCGCTCCATCATTCTGTCAGGGACAGAGTGGCTCCTGTTCACTGGAAGGGATTTGTTGCTCCCTTTGGTACTGGCATACCTTGATCTCAGCTCTCGGACATCTGGCCAGTGAAACTTTTCTGTCTTCACTGGACTCAGGGGGCTTCTGCAGTCAGATCTTACAGGAGAAGATGTCCGGGGGCTGTCTGAGGTAAATGATAAACGTTTGGGGGATTTCTCACTGAAAGAAGCAGATGTGGGAGTTTTTGGGCTGTGCTCTTGCAGTACAATGTGGTCATAGGTAGGAAGGGTCAATGCAGGCTTCAGCTTACCTAAAATATAGAAAAATGCAATATACATATTAAATACCAAGTTTAAAAAAAACACTCTGCAGAGCATTGGTTGCTGAAACACAGATGGCAAGAGAAAGAAAACAACCACTTGGAATATATGAATGAAACAGAAATATGAATTTTATTGCAGATCCATCAGTCAATATGCCAGGACAAAGGTAGACTGCAAGCAGAGGTTGCCATTTTTCATCACTTGCATACACTGATTCTTGGAGCCATTGGCCCTCCCTTGTACAGAACTGCAGATTTATATGAAAGTGGTTGTCTGGATCCTGCTTATCTACCTGATCTGAATGTATGAGGTTCAAGCAGCTAGAAAGCAGTCTTTGGACCTTTGGCATGAATTGACCACATGCTCTAGGTACTTTATATCGCTTCCACTCCACCAGTCAGGAGCTTGAGCATTCAGCCTGTTTGACATGGGTTGCTGCAATTCTCTGACATACTGGCCTAGCTCTGCTTATACCAAGTACCCTTGGCATATCCCTTCAATATAATTGTATATAGAGCTTTACACCTTCTCAGTGCACTATATTACAAAAAACTTACTCTAAAAGCCTATTCCCTGTCCCTGGAGTGATCTTCATTAGAAAGATTAGTGTACCACAGAGCTTAATTCAGTCCAGTAGAAAGTTTTATTTTTCCCAATATGTAATCAAAAAGCCAATGTGTTTCAGCAGCTTAGAGCTTCCCCTTAATCAGGGCTTGTGTCCTGGCAGTAAATTCAGATTTAAACTGGACCACTAACAGACAACTGAAGCGGTCAGGTGGCAACCCAGATCTCATGCTTTCCACATCAATTTGCCATTATAGCCCTGTTTAAATCTGAATTTACTTCCAGCACACAAGCCCTCATGAATGGGAAGTTCTAACCCGTGAAAGGTGTTGGCTTTTTGATTACGTAGTGTGAAAAATGAATCAAGTTTTGTGGTTTGTTCATCTTTCTAATGCTTTACCAACACTGTAAAAAATAATCCTATATGGGAATCTACAAGAGCAGTAAACTATTACTGCAGGGGCCAGAGAAGGCTCAACTGTTTGTTTAAAAAATAAATAAAATACAAATGCTTTCCCACTGTAATGTAAAAGTATGCTACAATTATTATGATTATGAACAGTGTGAGACATAAAGCTAGTGGTATACATCCTCACTCTATGAAGTGTACAGCGGCGCTCAGACTATTGGACAAACGTATAGGAAGCCATATTGGTTTAACACATGACTGGGTGTACTTGCTTCTATAAGTTCCAGTTAGAAGCAAATACGCCCAAGTTAGGTTGATGTGGAGAAGTCAATATAGCTGACAGCCAAGTATTCTCTCTTAGGCAGAGAGTTAGAACACAGGTAATACAAGTAAAGAATCCTTAAAAAGGTAATAAGGTTTCTTAATCCCCATTTGTGTATATATAACACAACTCACATTTTAAAGGATTTTGTTAATGACTAACATATTTGCCGGCATATAAGACGACCCCCTAAGTTTTCAGTTAAAACTTGATGGCTCAGCGCGGTATACTGTATGTAGCCGAAGCTACCGTACATACAGTATTACCGCACATCCAGCGGGCTGACTAATTTGGGACGTTTTGTATACCCGGCGTATAAGACGACCCACGATTTTCGGGGAATGTTTTGAAGTATAAAAAGTCATCTTATACGCCGGCAAATACGGTACATATTTTAACTAATTGTTGTTTTTCCTTTGGGTGCATACATTTTTTTTCCTTGTTCTCTTCTTTCAGACAGTAACAATGTTTTAACATAATTGAAATAAAATAGAGCTGTACAAGTTTAGGGCATGTACACAAGCCCAGTACTCACATTTCTCTTCCGCTTTCTCCTCCTGTACAGACGGCAAGCTTCCCCTCCTAATGTCCTCCTCTATCTCTCTCAGACGTCTGTGCGGAACCGGCTTATTGCACTTAATTCTTTGGCTGTACTGTCTGGCTAACTGATACACCTTATTCTTCATTTTCTCTGTGAGATCTTCATCCATACAGTTTGCAAGCTCCAGAATTGTGGGATGAAGCCTGACTGGAGTCTTGTAATCCTGATCACTGAAGTCTGTATGGTTGGTAGGATCAATAAGGTGTTCAGTGTTTGTGCCCTCTGGTGTAGATGTTTGGGATTCTTCTGTAATGGTACTCAGATCACTCTCCTCAACTATTATCAGGGGTTCATTAGATTCAACATCAGTCTCAGTCGTGTCTTCATAGATATCTAATGTTGCTTTTTGGTCTTTTCTTAATTCATGAGCATCTTTCTTATTCCAGCTACCCCGCTTTTCAATTTCTTCCCACACTTTAACCATTTCTGTTGGGGATTGAAATTCTTCATCAGAGATTGGTACGGGTTGTTCTGAGATGCTGTTCTTAAGTGCTGGACCTGTATGTTGTGTGAACCAGTTAGTGTCCCTTTCATTGATGAGAGTGGAAGTATCCTCAAATGAGACTGGCCTGCTATTTCCAACCTTTGAATTACTGGAATTGCTTTCCATTCTTTGCCCAGTGTGATTACCCTGGATGATTTCATGTCTTGGGAGACTATTGATCATAAAGATAGAGTTTCTAACCAGTCCCGTAGGAATATAACTCAAACTTTCTCTACGCTTGATACTAAAAGATGCATCTTGATGCTCTGCCTTGTCATAATAAGTTTTAATCTTTTCAATGAGTTCCCTGTCTTGGGAGGAGAGAATGGACTCTCTTCGTTTATATGTAGATCTCTCTTTTTCCTCAAACACATTCTCCATGGAATTAACCTTCATGAGCATAGTCTCTGTGTTTGTATCATCAATATCACCATTTACATCTATGTGGGAATCTGGAAAATCAGAGTTCCCATTAGGATAAGGGGTCTTTTCTGTACAATTCAGGTTTATTAGACTGCTGCTCCTGCTAGTTAGCTTGGGGGTTGTACAACCAATGACTTTACCATCCTCCAGAGCCAAGCTGCTCCTTCTAGAGAAGCTGTTTACAAACCTCTCTGCAATCACACTGGCTTGATCCAATACAGATGGGGGAAGGATGCTAGTTGTCTCATGCACTACTGCTTCTTCTTCATCTTCCTCACTACTAAACGTCTTTGAATCTTCTGCATTCTCAGTTGCCCCATTATCCAGAGGGTCATGGGTATCAGAATCAGTTTCCCTATCTTCCTCAACTGTCTCAGTTTCTTTAGAAGGTTCAAGAGGAGCTTCTAATGGAATTTCAGAAGAGTTAACCAAATGAGCAACAGGTTCAGAATTGTCCTTTTCCATTTCTTCCAAAACCTGAAAAAAAAAAAGATGGTTATAAAACACCTAATTGAATTAGGTTGTATGCACAGGAAAGAGGACATTTTGTACAGATACAATGCCAAGGCAACCAATAACCTCAACACGGTGATATGATAAAATAAAGACCAAGGATGGAAAAGCAAATGTTTTATTGTAAATAAGTAGGGATGCTCCGATACTGAGACTAGTATTGGTGCCGATGCCTAGTATTTTTTGAAGTACTCGTCCAAATGCGCCGATGCCTAGCCCGATACCTGAGCATCCAGTATCAGGAAGCTGGGCAGCAAGTCATTACACGGCGCACAGCTTACTAAATGGCCAGAAAGCCGACTCCATGTTTTCTCGTCACCTGGTGACGAGGGAGCATAGAGACGGCTTCCCTGCTAATCGGGAAGCTGGGTGGTGAGTCTTTACACGCCGCCTGGCTTCCTTAAAATGGAACTTCTGGTATTAGAGAGCACCGGAAAAAAGAATATCGCTACTTGTAACTGAAAAACCTGCATCGGTGCATCCCTATAAATAAGAATTAATCTTTGTTGGTTTGGTGGCCCTTGTTAACTTTGCATACAATAAAGCAGGTCACCTGAGGTCCAAAGTAAGCTGTTCCACTGCATGGTAGACATAAGAAGAAATACGATTTCGGTAGTTACTGTAAACTTTTTTCATTGAGGGACAGGAAAACAGAAACAGTCAGTCAGTTATACTGCCAAGTTCATGAATTTGGGACACTGCCAAATAGAAAGGTTGTAAGCCAGCTCCCATATAACCCCTCCTCTTACCCAGCATGCTTCCGTTTTGTAAGAAAGAAATACACAGGGCCAACAAAATAACAGAGAGGTAGGGTTTCTGTCCCTCAATGAACTCCAAGAAAATCAGGATTTCTGACTTCCAAAAAGCCTATTTTTGGAGTTCATTTAGGCCTCATTCACACGAGAAATGTCTGACACGTACAGCTCCGTGCACAACCGTATCTGTCACCTGTGCCATTAAAACATTTTAAACAAATAGCTTATATATAACATAATAACTTTGTTAGAAAATGAAGCTGCATGTTAATGCTAACTAGGTAACCAAAGTATACCAATATTCACTCACTTCCGCGTTAAATCCAGTGACCTCCATGCTACGCCTCTTCTCCGGGTTCCCAGAGGAGGATTGACTATTCTGTCTTTTAAATCCTTTAAATGTCTCATGCGGCACATGTTCTCTGTTCTAGAAAGCAAACAAAACATAATGACATGCTGCGACTAGCCATTCCATGTCCAAAGCTGACCTGCACAAACTCTTCACTTACAAGAATCCAAGGTAAGGGAAACATAAGATTTAGATGTTAGGTCTTGGGTGCATTCTGGGAAAAACAGGATTAAAGGAGAACTAAAACTAACAATACAAATGTAATATATTGAAGTTTAACAGTCCTTAGATGGGATGGCTGCATTATCCATTTTTGAGGCTAGTTTCAGCAAGTACAGAAAATGCCTGTTGATCTTGCCAAGGAATGCAGTGTCCTTATAACTTCTGTAAGCTGGAATGGAAGTACAAGCAATGTTATTTTTCTTCTGTAAACTACTTATCTCCCCATTCTCCATGCAATGGAAATGAACAAAGGCAGACATGGTTGTAGTCCAGCCTGGGTGAGGACCATGGCTCCCTTCATAGATACAGTGGAGTGAGTGTAGTCACCAGGGACATGAAGTGTGCTATTCACAGAATAGGTGTAATTAAAGGGGGAAAAAACTGGAAAAAGAACAATAATGCAGCCACTGGTAAGCTGCAATATATTGAATATTTGTTTTTGAGTTTAGATGCACTTAAAATGTGGAGTGGAATGGTGAATATATAACAATTGCAGTAAAAGGAAGCCAGCTTGAAAAGAAAACTTTGACGTTCCAAGATTTATGGATTACCCAACTCTAGAAATTGAACTGAACTCCAGCTTTAAAAATGTATAGACTTACTTTGGTCCAGCTTGGCACATTGTAAATATATATAAATGACCCCTGACAGGGATACACTACACTACAGTGTATTGCAGCATCCTCCGGGTCCAGGAACATGTGCTGTCAGAACACAACAGGTCGCGTGGTCAGCATGGCAGCCATTCATTTTCTCAATGAATTAATTCTACAAGGAGCTGTGATGTCTCGGCAGGCACCTCCCCTTTTCCAGAAAACACCTTGTATGGACCAGTGTAAGTATATATAAATGTTTAAGCTAGAGTTCCACTTTATATAAGGAAACAAGTTCCCATACAAGCTATTGTTTAAATACATACAGATATACAAGACAAGGACATGTTCCTAGAATACACCACAACTAGACACTTTATCAACAGCAGAATTCTGTAAACATCATGCCTGTTAGAAGTCCATGCAGTTAGCTGACAATTAAGCCAAATTAATGGAACACAAAAATGTATTTCAAAATTTTCACTCAACCTAAATATGGATGATTGTGCTATTTGTCCAAAAAGCCATGCATGTTTATTAATGACAAGCGTTACTTATACAGCAGTCACCAATGGAAGAGTTAAATGACTAGGATTAGAAGTGGCACCTACGCAATTAAAGAGAAAGGAAATTGAAAGACCCTCACCGTAGGCGCGCCCCACGTATCAAGCAAAGTCTTGGCCCTATAGCGCCAGCAATGAATGACTGCCAGTAGGGAGCTGGCAAAATCAGCTACCTGCTCATCATCTCCCAACTGTATTTCCTCCTCATTTTCTTCATCAGAGGCACTGAGTTCTGCCCCTGAACCTCTACTCAGCTCTGTGCTGGCAGGTTGCTCCTCATCTCCCTCTGCCTGTGGCTGTTCATAGGTGCGTGTCAGATTGTCATTACTGGGTTGAAGGATATCCTCAAATTCCAGTAGTGCTCCATCGCTTCCTGCATGCTGAACAAACAAGGAATCCTTTTATATTTCAATCAGGTGTAGTCTACATTCAGGGACTAGGTTTCTCCACCTGGGTGCAGATACATCTTTTTTTCACCTAAATATACCATGACATAAATCTGGGAAATTCAACACAGCCTGCAGCCTCCAATCTTTACGGATTTTGGTCATAGTATGGACAATATTTAACATCAGGTTGTTTTTTGCTTGTACCCAACTTGTAGATGTGATAAGACAACGGTAAGGTAACTGTTATAGAATGACATACATAGGGACATGGATCTCAGTAAAAATAAATATTCCACCCTGCTCTTCTGATACAGTCCTGCAATAGCCAATCCTTTGTGACTGCTAAATTAAATCTCCATAGGACCCATATGAATAGAGCAGGTAGAAGAGGCGTGGGGCTAGGACGGAGACACTCCAACGACTCATTAAGCTTTGTGCTTACTTTTAGAGAGTGTGCAATACCATGCACCAGATGCAACACCAAAACACTTTTCTTTCATTAGCCACTTATAGGTAAAACCAGGAATAGCACCCAAAGGGGGTACTGGTGTTTTGAAGAGGAGACAATAGACTTTCTATGAACCAAAAAAACATTATCACCACTTTCCTTAACAGCGATTGATAAAGTTAATGAATTTTGTGATTAATCACACCAGAACTTCTAAAGTATCTTATCTGTAGAGCTCAGACGGTCAATCCCTTTATTAGGATAAAATGTCGTTGCTACAATGGGAACTGTAACTGCAGATTGCTTATCTTAACGTGACAGTAAACTCAATCTCAAAATGTATTTAAGTTTTTTTTAACTATTAACAAAAATTTATCTTATTTGTGTATCGCTCGGCTGTAGATCCTCAAATCATCTCTGTATTCATACAGACACTGTCCTTCCTTCTGGAGGGGGGCTACTTTTGTTCCCCATGGTCCCTGTGTGTGTTGTAAAGTAGTCACCGCTCCAAACTTGCTCCTGTGATGGACTAGAACGTCAATACAAATCGTTAAACTAAACGTGAGATTGTAGTCCATCCTGGGAGTGAGCTTGGAGAGTTGGCTACTTTACAACACACACAGGGACCATGGGGAACAAAAGTACCCAGTGTGTGTTGTTTGGGTACTTGAATGCATTTTATAAGATTTCACTCCTGAGTTTAAGGTTACTTTAGTGTTTTTATGTGAGCTTAAAGGTGGTTAAAATAAATGTAAACACTCAAGACTGTCATGATATCACAATCATGACACCACAATGCCATCACAAAGCAAAATCTGAAATATTCCCTCCTGCTGAAGTTGATACCGTGTCATAACTCCTAAAACTCTTCAGCAATATATGCAAATAGATAATATTGTAAAACTGCTATTTGTAGATCAACTGCAGGAGGCCTTGAGTGGTGCTGTAGGGACAAATTGGAAGGCAAGTTATATGCTCTGGCAGCTTATGATCCTGCTGCTGTTTAATATAACTCTCACAGGTTCACTTTCAGAGGAAAGTGATAACTGGCAGGTAAGTATGCTCTGAAGCCTCTCATTGTTCTATATAGGGATGTTCAGATACCAAGTACGTACTCGGTACAAGTACAGATACTTTTCCAGCTCCCAAGCTAGAGTAGAGAAAAATTCAAAAGTTAGGAGGCAGCTGACATTTTTAAGGAGAACACTGAGCTCCTGAGATTTGTGCATTCCTGTTTTAATGTATGATTTTGTTTTTATAAACATATATAAGGGATGCACCGATACCATTTTTTCCAAGTACAAGTACTTATACTTGTCCAAGTACTCACAGAGTAATGATTTCAGGACAGTGGTGGAGCGCCAGAGTCAGGTCCTAGCTGCCACCCTGGTAGTTCTCGTGAAAATGCCAAGTATCGGCATTGGTATCTGAACATCCCTATTTCTATATATGTTCCATTAGAAGTTCTCCAACAGATAAGAGTATGACTACAACTTACAGAGGATCCCTCATATAAAATGTAACCGCAGAAACAGGTTTAAATGAGTCTCTTATGATGGCTAGTGGAGTGTTAAGGAATTTTGTATAATATTTGTCTTCAGGGTTTATAGTTTTATGAATGTGTTTGTGCAACAATCTTGTTATTTGAATCATTGTATCATAACGCACTGCAATTATTTCCAGCAGGTAGGAAAAGGTTCAGTGTTAAATTTTTCTCTGCCAATCAAGATTTTTCCCCATTATTGCCTAGGATCCACTGAATAGAGCAGATACTCATGGCAGGCAAAGGGATCATGTTGGATAAAATGGTGTAGTGCCATATCTGAACACTAGAGGGGGGTGATGACTCACTGCACTTATACTGCACACACTTTGTATAGTGTAACGCTGTTCATATAGGTAAAATATAAAGAACAGGAGAAGATAATGAGATAGTACGTTGAAGATTCTCAAAAAAAAATCTTAAGAAGGGTGAATGGCATTTAGGATTTGTACTGAGAAGGGTGTTGACCATTTTTCACTTGCCTGGTCAAGTCAGTATGATTCCCCAAGAATGAGCAAACAAATAATGAATGGAACATACTGCAGTGAGACATAGTGGTGTTTGCACAACAAACAGATACTGAGTTGACTTAACAGTATAGCACTTAGACAGAGTAGAATGAATTCAGCTCCATGCAATGATGGGCACGTGACACTCAACATCTGCAAGGTGGAAAAAAAAAATCACACAGAGCATGGCTAGCTTGTCATGCACAGCCTGAAGCTAGAGACAATTCCTCCCATTCATCTGTAATATCAACTTTATGTAAATAGCCCACCATCAAGCATACAAATGATGAATTGTCCTACTAAAGGTCACATAACTTTGCTCTGTGTACACACACACGCACACATTTATGCAAGGAAAAGACATGCAGTGCTGGTTTATACAGAACAGCTTACCTTCAAGCCCACTGCCGATCCAAAGGGAACAAAAGAAAACAGATAAAAAGAATTAATTACAATTGTGATAGTAAATCCTACTGCACAGTACAGTTACAACATGGAACACAGTGTCAATTTTGAATAATGTATTACCTTTTGGTCAGGAGAATAAAAAGTATCTGACCACTCATTGAAATTGATGTCATCAACAAGACAAATGGGGCCTTGTGCCTTCAAAGCTTACCATTTCCACTATGGAAATACTCATTAACACAGTCACTTTTTTATTTTGTATATTTATATACGATTGTTTTAAAGATATGTTTTTAGTCTTTTTTGCCTAAGGCCTCACTCACACGAGAAAAGGCCGGCAAGCACAACTCCGCGCGTGGCCGTATCGGGCCACTCCTGGGAAGGACAGGTGCGGCGTGTGATTAGTACGAAGCCCTTGTCCTCCTCTATTGGAGTATGCGGCCGTACGCCACCCTACGCTTACCCGCCCTGCATGTCCGTGCGGGTGCCCGTACTCGTACACTGACAGGATGGATCCTGTCTGCGTCCAAGCCAGGACACCCGCACCCGTACAGACCTGCACTTGGGCTGAGCATAGGGCAGCGTATGGCCGTGTACTCCCATAGAGAAGGACAGGGGCTGCGTACTAATCACACGCAGCATCTGTCCTTCCCTGGAGCTGCCCGATATGGCTGTGCACGCAGTACGAAGCTGTAGGTGCCGGCCTTTTCTCATGTGAATGAGGCCTAAGTCTGATTGTCATGATCACATTTCACAAACAGCCATCATTGTGCCCTGAATCTTGCCCAGGAAGCACAGCGTGCGTATGCAATAGACAACCATGCAAACCTTTATTTTAAAAAATCTATAAGAAAATGAGATATCAATATACATATTAAATTATTAATTTTCAGGGAAATCTGTATGTGAGGGAAAATAGTGAAGCAGACATTACAACTTTGCCTGGGTTCCATACTTTGAGTCACTGACATGGAACAAGTATACAGAAACAGGAGAGTTCTGATGTTACTCTGCCTTTACTTGCTCTGGGTTAGTGACACAAAAAGTACTGAAGTCTTTGGATCAGTGTGACAGTCAGGCAACTAGCATATTGAGACGGTAAACAGCGACAGCCCCCATTTTTCTGTGAGCAGTCTTCCCTCTGATAAGACTTTACATTTTGAAGAAATCCGGGAAAATGTTTTAATTAGCCTTGCCATGGGGCTACCCCCGCACTGCCAGGGTTAACTGCTCGGTTTCATCTAGAGACTAAAATAATAAGCTATACTTACCCAAACCTCAGAAATGGCTGGCTGTCACAGCGCTCCCTCCAGCCTCTCTCTCTCCTACTCTGCAGTGATGGTATGTCCCTCAACATCCTCATGTCCAATACCCTGTACATAGAATGTGATGCCTTGAGGATCTTTAGACCGCTTCAGCAGAGTGGGAGCGAGGCTGGAAGGACCGATCTAAGGGCAAGCCGGCTCAGAGGATCGGTGAGTATAACATTTTTATTTTATCCCCTAGACAAAAATGAGCAGTTAACCCTTGCAGTGAAAGGGTAGCCCTACTACAAAAGGTTAATACAAATTTTGCCCAGGGTTCTGCTTAAGGAAACTAAGGTCCACTACTTTATGTCTTTTCTATTACTTTTTCTGTTCAATAGTTTTTATTGTTAATGGTAAACAAAAATTTACACAAATGTTCTATTACTTTTTAGAAAAAAGTTAAAATGGCATTTTTACATAGACCGCAACTGAAATAATTTGCAAGACCCAAAATAGTAATTAGCCGCAGAAAATGTGTGCAAATGTTTGTGGCTACCATATTATAAATCTCTGCAACCTTTAATTGACTTCTTTTGTTAAGCCCACAACCTATCCAGAGTGAGGACATGTAGGCATTTCCTGACCTTACTGTACTGTGATCAGGAATCACATTTTAGTAGATAATATAATTGCAACAATGAGCTTCCTAACAACACATTCATTTCTGAAGACGTGTCCTTATTCTATAATGGTGCAAGAAATAAAGCATCAGTGCCAGACACTCATTAAGTGAAAACTGTAACCGCGTTCAGTGAAAAATGGAACAAACAGCTCATACCTTTCTCACCCAGCTGCTTCAGAATGTGCTTTGATGGCTCTAAATAAAAAAGAATCACAAACCATTAATATACATTAGTACACTGTGATGACTCTTCAATTTATTGTTAAACTACACCAAACATATGACATGAAAACAATGTTAGAAAGCAACTGGTAGTATTCATATTTATTGGCACATAGTGTCTTTTATTGTCAGTAATTAGTTTATTATCTAAGTCTATGTTACTCTATTGGCAATCCTTTCTGCTAGAAATGTTGGTTGTTAGGTGTGTTAGTTGAAGGACAATGACAGAGTATTTAGCTGGCCTCAGCTAGCTACCTCTACAGACACTGTGCAGATGTGAAACAGTGCCGGCTAGAATTCTTATTGTTCATTTTTACTCTAAATCTGCGTCTTTTTTAAGGCTTCACCATTATAAACAAAAATCTCGCACCAGACTTTCTGCGGCCTTTATCAGCGGTGTGTGCGCTTCCCTCCTTAACATTTCCAGGGATGTATCTAGAGTGGTTCGGATCTGGGGATGGGATAGACAACTCGTTAGGATGTTCATTCATTTCTACCCAACACCAGTCTCCCAGCCTCGAGCGCAGTTAGTAAAGGAGACACCAACTATGTAAGAGGGGCTCCATGCTTGCTGCACATAGTTGTGTTCAAGCATTTGATTTCATCAGCAGGAAGAAAGTTATTAAAACACCAAATGTAATAAAAGGGAATAGAAGTTTACCAAGCAGACCAAGAGTATATTCCCTACTGGGGTATAAAATGAGTAACTAAATCTAAACTAGAGAAAGGTAGTGTCAAACATTTTTGTATACCTAATCAGGTTTTTCAATCCTGTAAGATGTCAATATTTATATTGACATTTTATAGATATTTAATGTGCTAAATTCAGGCTGAGTATCTTCAGATGTGGCAGCCGAAAAAGTCAAAAGCCTTGATGTGACTGAAATAAGCAGCACCTTTAAGGAACATTGTTATTATTGTTCTTCTTTTATTCTTGTTGGCCACGTATTCATATAATAAAGCAATTGCATTTATTTCTGTTTGGGGATGACACAATAAATTATGTTCTCTGGATAAAACATGCTATGCAGCATAAAGAAGAAGACCTGTGGGCTGCATGGCAGATGAAATTAATAAATGCAGATAAATGGAGAAGGAACAATGGAGAATGGACATGCAGTAACAGGGGTTTAATCTTTGGAGCCACAAATCGCTAACCTAAAAAGGACATTAGAATGCATGTGGACACTGCCGCTTGGTCAGAAAAACTAAAGAAAAAGCAAAAATGATAAAAGCATTGGAAATCATTAGTTAATCGCAAAGAAACCTCAAATCAGAGAGACATAGAGGCAGTATAAGGATAGAGCAAGCTTTCAAATCATTAAATATAACATCAACATTTATTTGGTATATGCATACAATATATGGCCCAAGACACAAAGCAAATTGCACATATTGAAATAATAAAAGGTGATTTGATGGATTTCTGTGCGTTTCTTACTCTACAAACTCCAAATCACCAATACAGTTTAAAAAAAAATAAATCAAAATGCTATTATTTGGACAGGGGGCAATCTTGTTTCACATCCCAATGCCAGAAATATTGGCAGCTTTACACTGAGACGTACAACAAAAAATGTTTCATTTTATTATTATACCTGACTGTCTGCGCCCCGACCGCAGCGCAACCGCAGGGTCAATTGTAGACATTGTTTTCTTTATTCTTTCCGGACTGTATTTGTAACGTCCAGGATCTAGAAACAAGATGAAATGGGTGAGCTACTATATCATGGTTCTGCTCAGCGGTAAAGGAGGAGCACACCTCTATATTATCTTCTCTGTAAAGGAGGAACACACCTCTATGCCATGCTCTCTGCAAAGGAGGAGCACACCTCTATGCCATGCTCTCTGCCATGCTCTCTGAAAAGGAGGAGCACACCTCTATGCCATGCTCTCTGCAAAGGAGGAGCACACCTCTATGCCATGCTCTCTGCAAAGCAGGAGCACACCTCTATGCCATGCTCTCCGCAAAGGAGGAGCACACCTCTATGCCATGCTCTCTGCAAAGGAGGAGCACACCTCTATGCCATGCTCTCCGCAAAGGAGGAGCACACCTCTATGCCATGCTCTCTGCAAAGGAGGAGTACACCTCCATGCCATGCTCTCTGTAAAGGAGGAGTACACCTCCATGCTATGTTCTCTGTAAAGGAGGCGCACACTTTATATTATGTTCTCTGTAAAGGAGGAGCACATTTTCTGCTATGTTTTCTGCAAAGAAGGAGCACACTTCTATGCTATGTTTTCTGCAAAGGAGGAGCACACTTCTATGCTATGCTCTCTGTAAAGGAGGAGCACACCTCTATGCCATGCTCTCTGCAAAGGTGGAGCACACCTCTATGCCATGTTCTCTGTAAAGGAGGCGCACACTTTATATTATGTTCTCTGTAAAGGAGGAGCACATTTTCTGCTATGTTTTCTGCAAAGAAGGAGCACACTTCTATGCTATGTTTTCTGCAAAGGAGGAGCACACTTCTATGCTATGCTCTCTGTAAAGGAGGAGCACACCTCTATGCCATGCTCTCTGTAAAGGAGCAGCCCACCTCTATGCCATGCTCTCTGCAAAGGTGGAGCACACCTCTATGCCATGTTCTCTGTAAAGGAGGAGCACACCTCTATGCCATGCTCTCTGTAAAGGAGCAGCACACCTCTATGCCATGCTCTCTGTAAAGGAGGAGCACACCTCTATGCCATGCTCTCTGTAAAGGAGGAGTACACCTCCATGCCATGCTCTCTGTAAAGGAGGAGTACACCTCCATGCTATGTTCTCTGTAAAGGAGGAGCACATCTTCTGCTATGTTTTCTGCAAAGAAGGAGTACACTTCTATGCTATGTTTTCTGCAAAGGAGGAGCATACTTCTATGCCATGCTCTCTGTAAAGGAGGAGCACACTTCTATGCTATGCTCTCTGTAAAGGAGGAGCACACCTCTATGATCTCTTCTCTGTAAAGAAGTAGCACGCCTCTATGCTATGTTTTCTGTAAAGAAGGAGCACACCTCCATGCTAAGTTCTCTGTAAGTAGAAATCCCTTTCCACATTTCCAAGATCTATTATTTAAGCTATATAAAAGAATACTAATAAAAGAATAGACAACATAGGCATAATAAATCAAGAATATTGGTTAAACATTATATCTGCACACTTACATGCATCCATCTCTAGAATTGCTTCTTTGGCCTAAAAAACAAAACAAAATGTATTTAATTAGAATTTGAACCCCATTAAAAAGTCACAACTAAATTGGATTAGCTGCACTTAATTGAGTATTTCTACTTTTCGATGTTCCCCATACACACTGAGCATTAGGGTCAGAATGGTAAATGATCTCCTTACTTTCTGTGGTATGATAGCATGGTGATTTTCTAAGATAAGTTTCTTGATGTGATGAGTCCAGAGACGTTTCTCCTCCACTGTTTTGGCCTGTGCAAAACCATAATTAAAAGTAAATTCATAGAAATACAAACCTCTATATCTGAACATACAGTGCAAATAGCAGCACCCATGTTACTATGTAAGCTAGTTCTGTAAAGCAGGCTATTCATCTTACTGGTACACAGGATGCAGAATGTGCTTTTCCCTGACTCTAGGATAAAAATTCCTGCAGGCACCAAACTTCCTGCTGACTTGGAACAATCACATGGTTTAGAGTAAAAGCTCTTGCCGTGGCATTTCACATAGGCGAAAATCCTAGCTAGCCGAAATGTTTTGTAAATGATGTGTGCAAGTCACTAGATACAGAAAAGCATTTCCTATACCAAATCCATTATCAATTAAGTGTCAGTGGACATTTCATCAAATATAGTGTTAAGAATCACATTATGCAGCTAGAATGTTTTAAATAATATCAAACAAATGTTAACATTATCATAGTTGATAATTATGGAGAGAATCAGGTGAAATTATATTCCTCAGGATGTTTGTGTGAGAAATGTGCTAAGAGAAAACAGTTATGGAAATATGGTCAATACAGACGCCTTTATCAGTAGCCCAGATGCCACCAGTTTACATTCTGTTTAGCCCTGCAGCACATTCCATGAAGAGGAATATTCCGTGTTGGTTTCCATTGCTGGAACATTTCCATGTCAGATCATGTGGAATGTTTGAGCGGTCACACTTACCTGCACATTATGTTGCTGCTTGCTGTTCTTATAGTGTGTTAAAGTGAAGCAAAGGGAGTCTCTTGTACTCTCAATCAACATCAGACTTGCACACTAAAGAATTACAAAACCACAGAGCAGAAGCGAATGTTACACAACATTTTTAGTATGTTAATTCAAATAATTTCTGAAAAAGCAGCACTAAATAATAAAACCATAAGGGCCCACTCAGACCACTGCTGAGGTAACACGCAAGTTACTGCAATACATGTGCAATGCAATTCATTCTGATTGGCATTCCAACACACCTTCTCAGCACACTGCAATGCTGGTTTGTTGTGTATTGTGCTGCCAAAAATGCTGCATTAAAAATTCTTGGTCAGTTAGGCAGCCCATTCAAATGGGCGGCTGCCCCAAAGGAATGCTCGACCAAGTGCATGTATGTTTAAAGCGCTGCAAGGGACCCGAGTGGTGTGAATGGGTCCTAAATGTAAGTTATATATATTATGTGATAAATAAAATAAAATACACATTATGTACATAATAAACAGCAGTGAATACCTATACTGAGATTATGAAACAATCTAAAACCCAGCTGCCGAGATAAGATTTCCCTTGGATTGATTTGACCAGAGAAAGGCCAATTATTAAATTAAATGTTACTGTACTGGAACGCATCTCTGTGTAGCATCCTTTCTGATAGATGGGGCTACAGGTATCAGCTCAGCCATTCTGGGGAGGTCACACCGACAAGAGATGAACTGATCCAGCTCACTCTACCCGACACTTGGCTGCAGGAAATGCTGTGGAAATGGTCCTCTCCAGTTTTACTAGCACGATACACAGTAGTGCTCAACAAGCTCACAAAACCACAGCAAGCTAACATTGCATACAGCATGTGACCAAGTGCCAATAATTTACACATTACCAAGACCAGAGGGAGCCAGGGGGCACCATTTTCTGCAGGCAATGTACTCTAAGTAGGTCAGCCTTTATATTGCTCGTCAAAACAATGAAGATGTGTTCTTGCATTTAAATACAGGTCTGCTTTAATGTGCATTTGTCTATATACAAATATCTGCAATCCCGTATACACAGAAACTAGACATTGCAAACCATCACATACATTCACTTAACCCCATTTATAACAACCATGAGCAATTTTGAAGTCTATACCGGAATGTGGGTTTTGTAAACGAAGTGGTCTCCTCGTTTTTTTGTGATCAGCAGGGCCTTGTAAAACAGGAAAAATGTCCTCTCACTTCGGGCACGCTGGACACGGAATGTGCCCTCCAGAACCAGCTCGCCGTAAGTGGTAAGATCCATGCCTTTCCAGTTCAGCAGCAAAGACTGGATTTCCTGGGAACAGAAAGCAAAGAGATTCTACAGTTAGTATATTGCCTTGTATTCCAATTTACTGCTCAGCTGCAGTGCTGCAAATCGAATGCTGCTCCCTCCAATCCCCATTCAAGCAACACATTCACCTGCATTGGATGCAAAAGCTGCAATTATGGCCGGCTTTAATTAGATGTAATTTTATTTCTGACAGGTAATGGCATATTAATAAAAACAAGACATCTTATTTAACTGCTCGTTGTTGTATACGACCAAATGGTAAGAAATTTAATTTGCAAACATCCATTTTTCAAGCTGCACTCCTAACTGTAATGAGCAAATGACTGTAACTTGCAATTACAATCCAACTGGTAAAAAATTGTATCCCCAGCAGTCGGCATTATAATGCTTCTTTCTGGGTCCCACTGACATAGTTCAACTAAACCTTCTCATCAACAGTTGTATCCAAATTGGCAGTACAATGACATTTCAGAGAAAATGTCACTATATATACACACACACACATACATATATATATATACACACACACACACACATACATATATACACGCACACACACACATACATACATACATACATATATATAAATAATAAACCCATCATCAGTGATTTTTTTCTTTCTCCTTGGCATATCATAGCTGTATAGTTCTGAATTAGTGAGAGCAGAAGAGTTTATATCCTCAATATGCAGCTGGAGATTACTCTATTCAGCACATTTTTTAGGGCATCAGGTCCTGCCTTAGCCATTAGCTGCCCTTTTCTTTCCAAGGACGCATGATCTCTTCTAATTTCCAGATATCAGCACTTTCTTATCTGAAAACAAAATTGTGCTTTTTTGTAAGACTGGGATGCGTCTATATCAAGAGAACCTACGCTACTGAATGGTCCAGAGCAAAGCGCCTATTAAGATATCACAGTTGACACTTTGCACTAAGCAGCACAAACACAAAAATTTTAAGACCTGATGAACAGCAATGAAAGTCCTGGAATACCACAGTGATTTGTGGACAGCAAGGATGGTATAATTTATACAGGTCAGATACCACTGCACAAACATGAGAAGTCCACCTCATGACTCACCTGCTGGCGCACCGCGTGCTCATGCTTCCTCTTCATATCATTAATGTACCAGGCCACGCCAGTCATGGTCTCAATGGCCTCCTCCACCACCTCATACCCTTCTTTATTCACATCGAAATGCTTGGCGATTTCCTGAAAGACAAGAATCATCTATCAAAGTACAGGCCATGAAGTCAACTGTACATGTGCAATATCAAATCTGTGACATAATTGTACAGCTCCTCCTATACAATACACTCTGGGCATAACGTCATAATTAAATCAAACAAAAAGGTAAACAAAACTATAAGCAAAACCAGTCCATTTACTGGCATTGTGCATGCATACTGTGCTCCTACAAATTTCACTGATACTGTATTTACAGATAATTGGCCACATAAATTTTAGTTAAATAACCATTGTTGTGGCATAAATACATAGAAGAAAGTGAGTGAACAAATCGTTTGCACAGACTGGAACATTAACATCAACCTGTGTAATATCATTGGATGTTTACACGCTTTACCAATCATAAGTAACTGCTACTATGAGAACCTCTTAGATGGTCACTTAATGATTTTTTTGCAGCACCATCATACTCCATGGTGCTGTACAAAGTAACAGGCAACAAGGCACGTAGTACAGGTAATACAATACATAAAATGTATTGTATCCAATGACAAAAATGTAGGGTAAAACCTGTCAATGACAGAACAGGAGTGAGAGCTCACCCATATCATTAATCAACCATTAATAGAAGATAGGAGTAGTGATCGAGCAGTTCTACAGATACCACTCAACATGGTCCGGGCAGGTAAACCAAGCTGATTACAGTGCGTTACCTGTAGCAGGAGATGGTACTTCAGTATCCTCTGTACTGGTTTTAAAAGGTAGGCTCCTAATGGAAGCGGCTGTTTCAGTATTTCCTGCTTCTCTCTGAAGAATTTAGACAAGACTTTGTTCCTCATGCATTCAGTCAGGGTAGCCACAGAGCTGAAATGAGACAGTGCCATCACAGTGGTGTAGTTGTTGTTCATAATGCAGATTTAAAATAAATATAAAATTCCAGACTTTATAATCAAAACGAATGAAAATGCTTCAATATAGAACTAGGTTGTAAGAGTCAAATAGTGACATAATACAGATGGATATAATAAGACTCTGGCAGGAACCTGTTCATTTTTAAGTCTTGAATAGATAAGGAAAGGGTTAGATTCTCTGTTGGGCCTGTATTGCTTGGTATGCAAGGAGTACAGCACAAGACCCAAATCGGCTGAAGCCCAGGTCTAATTTTTTCAGTTTGGTGCCATAAAAAGCCAACACATTTCTGGGGTTTACAGTGTTTCCTTTCAACAGGGTACAGCTAAAAAGCCAGTATATGCTAGTCTATTGGAAATGGAGATATACTGTAGAAAAATCCCCAGACAGTAAGGATCACTCCAGATACCAGTTTAACAGCCTTCAACACCCCCTTTCTACTTTTAAGGTCTGTATCCTGTCTCAGTGACACTTCAGTGACATCTTTCCAAAGTGAGACAAAATCACCATGTTGTGCAGTTGTCACCTTTATAGGTGACTTGACTTTTGAGATTTGCCCTTAACTCCTGTTTCAGTGCCGAACACAATCACCTCACTTTCAGGTTCTAGAACATTTGGCCTCAGGAACTGGGAAAAATCCCCCCCAGTAAGGGACAGACACAGGTAAACCTTCTTCAGCCCCCATCCAAAAGATAGGAAATTGTTTTTGGCTTGGATTCTACTTAAACTATTTTGCCATGTTTATGTTGCACTTGATTGTAAACAGGACTTCCCACTTCAAAATGTAGGTAGGAAGTATTATTCAATGAACTACATAAATGATTAAAGGAGAACTATGAGGTGAGTGAAAATCAATCAGCCTCATCGTTCGAGCCGACGTGTGACAATTAAACGGTCACACGTCGGCTCAATAGATCGGGAAGTAAGTGAACGCATACCGTCGCTCGCTCACTTCTCGATCATTTCCCTGCAGTGAGCGGTGACTGTCACTCACGGCTCCCCGCAGAGTTTCCCCCCCTCCCTGCTCCGATCCTATAGTGCTGACTGGCAGAACGGACGGGGAGCGGGCGGGTACAGCTGGCTCTGCCTCTAGATAGGCAGATCCAGCTGTCACTCACGCCGCTGGGTGGATCTCAACAGCATTGTCGGGATCCGTTCCGGCTGCAGCGGTCTCAGTATATCGCAAGTTGTAGCTCGCGATATACAGAGCTTTGGGTCACGTGAGGACGCTAGTATATGTCCTCCCGTGACCCTTGAGAACTATGGGGAAAAAAGCTTACCCTATAGTTCTCTTTTAAGTCACAAATTTTCTTACATGCCCCAGTTCCTGAATTATCCTCATAAGAAAATGTCCTGAAAAACTCTGCTTAAAACATGTTTTGAAAATGCGAAAGCACTTTTGATCCCGCTTTAGTGAAATGCATGTAGGAGTGGCAGATTAGAATGACAAATCAAGAGTGCGGGATTGGCAAAAGTGAACTTCCTCTAAGCCTTGCCGGCGACAGATCTATAGGCATTGTACTGAATGTTTTATGACATGACTAGAGAGATGCCAGATAAATCACTTGGCTGGTTAGCCAATTCCTGGCCCCTGTATGCTCCTGAGCCCTTTGTTCATGCTTTGTGATTTAGAACCAACTTTATGATCCTGTAGTTTCAAATCAACAAGCAGAAATAATTGACCTTTTTAATAGTCTTCAAGATTATGACAGGACAAAAGAAGTAAAAACAGAAAAAAAAGCCCAAAGAAGATGGGGCGTTCACCATTCCAATCAATTAGGTGCACATAGCTATTGACCCATCAAAGGTGATTTGGAAATCTTTGCTCTGTCCAGCAAATGATTCAGAGGGTCTTTTTAATTTGTTTTCCGGTTTAAAAGGAAATCTAGTTGCTTCTGATATTTTTGTGCTGTCTCAAGTAAGAATATCCTTCAAATATTTCTGGTATAGTGGCTTACCTATTTACAGATAAGGTTGCTCTATTGGCACCATTAAATCTTAAGGGATGGGCATATGTTTCCTCACAATGGGACAAAAGGATCAAAATTGCTGGATGGTGGTTCCACAAACTGAAGAACCCATTTGGCAATATACAGTAGCCCACATCACCCAATCGCACATCCGTTCATGGTGCTTTTGTGTTGTCAGGAAAAAAATAACATTTTCCATTACTTAGAACAGCAGTGAGATATATGTGCCATCTCACTAAGCGAGCACCTTTTTACAATGTAACGAGAGTAGAAAGATATATTTCAAAATATTTTATACACATAATTGTTTATTTTTTGTGCCATATCGATTATATTCAGGTTCATTTCAGTGGTAAAATCTGTCCAGAATGGACTATTCTTTGTTTACTAATATAAATGTTTGAGATGCCTCCAGTTCCAGAATATAGTCATCGGCTGTTGAGGATTAAAGGCTTTTTGTTTCCTTTTGAGGCAGAAAGAGCCATGTAAAGCAGGAGTACACACAGGAATGTAGAGAGATTCTGCAAGGTCAAGCAGTCTGTGCTCCTGACTAATGAGCATGTGCATGGAAATGAACACGCAGTACCCACAGCCTGGGAATCATTGGTACAACTGATTTCCTGCTTTTGCCCAACACTTGTTTAAACAAGTCAACCTCCCCTCCCAGCTTCCACACCCTCCTTTTCAGCTTCATGTGCATAAAAGAACTCAAACATTCTGGAGGACAGAAAAAAAGCTGAAAAGCCTGAAACCTATTTGAGCCTGTCAGAGACTGTCCTGCACTTACCAGCTATATCTGATGGGATTCTGTGCAATTGTTGGGACGGACCCCCACATAAAACTCTTTTTGAAGTTGTATAACTATTTTTTAAACAGATTTATAAACCCAAATAATTATATTTAGTATACTTTGTGTCATAAAATTGTAGTGGAAATCAGATAATTTCCTTCCAAAAGCACTAGACCAGTTTCTATGTGGGAATTAAATTAAGCCCTACCATTGGCCAGGCATGTAAACATAGACGTACCTTCTATCCACGGTTTTAACGGGTAATTCCCAAATTCACCTTGGAAAGTAGAAAAGGTAATTACGCCCTCCAATACAGCACCCTCCCCCCGCTATACTTACCTTTGGGCGAACACTCCTTCCCCTCCGCTGGTGTGGGTGTACTATCCATACCCCGTACTTCCGTGTAGGATTTGCGCTTTGGATTTAGGATTTTCGCTCGCAAATGGTGAGCACTCTTTTGTCAGTGTGGTCACCTGACCGTGAGGACCAATGAGAAGCGCTTGGGACCTTGCTGACCAATGAATGCTTGCCATTTGCGAGTGACATTCAAAATCTAAACCACAGGGCTGCGCTACATGGCGGCACTGGATAAGGATAGCACACCTGCACTGGCGAAGGGGAAGAAGCGGTCATGAAACGTAAGTATAGCAGGGTGCGAAGGGAGAGGGGGTTAGATTGGGAAAATGTACTTTCCCCCCCCCCCCCCCAAATCACCTGGGAAAGTGGAATTACCCTTTAAAATGAAGATGTCCAAACTACAGCCTAACCAGACTAAAGAACGCTTCTTTTGCAATGCAATACAAATTAAACAGCTCAGCTACCGACTCCATCCTAACAATTTCCCATGCATGTGGAGATAGGTCTGCTGCACTGGTGAGGACACTGACACAGTCTGGGTTCACATTCTCTGTGTTGTACAAAAGGCAGGATCTTCCCAATGGAGAATACTGGGTACAGGGGAAACACCCAGGGCCTATTCACACCTTGGTGTCTTGGTGTGTTACATTAACATGTATTATGTGTGTGTTAACATGCATTGCATTAGGGCAGTTCATTCAAATTATTGGCTGCCAACAAACCAAAACATCCTGCTAGCATGTTTTAGAAGCATGTACCTTAGAAATATATTCCACAATGGCACATAAAAGATAGCTCTTACACTAAATGAAACTTGAAAGTTTATGTCAGTGGACATTTGCATTCTATATGAAAATACTTACTTTGGATAGTTATTGCAGTACTGGGTGTAAATATCAAAGTCTTGGCTCTGAAAATGGAAATAGGAAAAAGATTAGAAAGCACAGGTATCAGGAGATAATTCCTAATACTTTGCCCACATCTAGCTGAGTCACTGAGAAGGTTTACCTAAACTAAAAATCAGGCTGTGTTTTTAAATCAGCTGATGACCAAGGCCTACAATTATATCCGATCCATTATCGAATTGCTATCTGCAAAGCTTTTAATCACATTTTCCCATGATCTCGCATTAGAAAGCATTTCTTCCATGGCCAGACAGTATGTACATGCCAGAAATGTAGAGATAAGTTGCCTGTTTTCGTGAGGTCTCACATCATATCTAGTGTACACACATGGAAACAGTCATTCATTTATTTACAAGTAGTCTAGATAGAACTGGAGCCAACATTTTTAAATCACCTTTTGCACAAAGCAGCTGGCCACAGCCACGGGGTCATCTCTGCAACTGTCCAGGTCCTGGAGAAGTTCACTGAACAGAGAAGACAATGTGAGGATACCAGGTCAGTAAAAGGTCATCATTTATGTATTTCATCAATACAAACCAAAAATAAATCATCAACCCGTACAACGCATCAGAGATGAGACATAGTGACAGAAAAGGAACTTCTGACCTACATCTTTTTTTGGCTCAATTCACAAACCTAGATGAGTAATTCTAACTTCTAATTTTAGCCCATGATCATTTGTTCCTAAAACTTTATTTATTTTGACTACAGTGAGGATTGGTTAGAGCTCCTCTTGGGTTTTGCTTTGCCATCTGTGTCCCATTAGGGAGATCTTACTTTACTTTGTGTCTCAAGGAAAGTCTACAGTACCTCGCTGGAAGAGTTCTACCTTGAGTCATATACAGGTGACAACTGTAAAATTCTGGATTTCCCAAAATCTTCTGTCCCAGTGACAATGGACACCAGGGCAAACAGCGAATCTCCCTAGTGGGGACATAACCTGACAGGGGCTGTATCTCTTACAAATGTAATCTAAAACATTTTGCTTTTAGATACAATTTAAATTTCTCATAAATCTATATTTTATCTTACTCAGCATTTTTTTTTTTTACATGCATGTCAGTCAGCTCATTTTCCTGTCTTCCTCAATAGACCCCTCAATGAAGTCCCAGTTATTATCAGCCTGAAGTCATTTTAAGTGATAATCTGTGTGCTAATATTTGTGAATTTACTCAAAATACCTATTCTATAAAATACTTGTATGTTAAAATCAAGCAATCCATGCTGTAATGTCTTTGGTGGGCTGAACAATGCATCTTTGACCATATAATAAGCAAAAAGGTGTGGTAATGGAAATACAGCATGCCCAGAAACTAGCACTGTTATCGTTTAACTATGTAGAAGTTCACAAGAGGATTGGTTAAATCTACAAGTAAAGTTATTACAATAAAATCCTGGTGTGGTCCCATAATTTATTGCTCAGATGTTCTTAAGCATTACAGTTTGCAGTTATTTTTTATAACTTTTTTTTAATCAAGAAGCAACCCTGAGGTCTCCCTTGTCATCAGTGTACACGCAGTGTTGGATTTGGCTGCTGTTAGTAAAAGGAGATGTGATGTGATCACATGTTCTGCCTGAGAAAAGGGATCCTGCAAGACCCCGAAACGGTGCACTTGTGCGATATGCTGCATGTGCGCCAATAAAAAGACGCATTTGATCTGCAGTTGGAGTGCCAGTGTCTCATTTCTACTTGTGCATGTGACGTTGCCATCCGTCGACTAGCGCTGCACCCACCAGCCAAGTTTGGATTAAACGATGGTTCATGGATTTCTACTAGATGTAGATCACACTGCATAAACTCACATGTAGCTCCATGGCCTTCCTTTGTGGCAATCCCAAATTACATCAATGTTGTGGTATCACAGAATTTCCTGTGACAAATGCAGCCACCAACAAAAAGGCAGAGAAGATCGGAATGACTGTTCTTTGGAGAGATCATGGCATAAACGGGCATAAACATAAATCATTATATCTGTGACCTGTGACACAGAAGCAAGTCAAAGCAGTGCGATTTCAGCTACTCTCCGGGAAAATGACTTGTGTTGAAGAACATTACATAGGCGGTTCGAATTTGGGACAATTCATGCTGCTGGAGCTGAAATTTGAGCTTAGGATGGCCACGCTGGCACCAACAGGCTTGACAAAAGACAAATTAAAAATTTGACTGAGCCGGATGGAAAATTGTGACTGCATTAGATCTGGCAGTGCCACTGTATTTAGACAATTGTGGGTGTAGCAACTGCTGAATACAAAAGCTGTCAGGTGAGATTTCTCCATCCATGTTGTTCAGCGTGGATAGGGGAATCTATTTTTTTTTTTTATGTTCAGCCTGCAGACTAAAAGAGAAAAACGAGCCATGAATGGACAGCTGTAGAGTTGTGTCTTGCTTGATTTTGTTTGCATACCTATTGACATGAATTAGCAGTGGGGGGGTGAAGAATTTCAGATGCAGCAGAAGAGGACACGAGGCATTAACTAAACCTCATTAAAATATTAAAACAACCAAAGCAAAACATAGCAGTAAACACTACAAAAATAAAATCCACATCCTATTTCAAATCCTTCACAAACACCAATCAGAAGAAAAATAAACACTAACCCAAAGAAAATATTTGGCCACTTTTCACATGAATAAAAATTCAAATTCATCTACTACAGGCAAGAGCACACATGCTCGTGTTCCAACATACCAACACAAAAAAATGAAAAATGGGTGAATGATGGCGGGAAAAAAAAAAAACCTATTCACTTCACTTAAAAATCATGCTGAGCACAAAATACAACACACACACAGATACTGTACACACACATGCAGTTAAGTCTGTTTCATGTTCTTTGTTCATTTTTACACACGATAACACCCCAGTATTAACCTACCTGTCAACAGTTCAATAGTTTGGCCTTCTTCATACAAATACAATAAGGAAAGAATGCAAATATTAGGATATATATATAATATATAGGATGAGACCAATCAGATCATAACACGATGCAGAAGACACAGAAATACAATAATGCTTAAAGCGGACTTTGTACCCCAACAGCAAGGTCCATTTAATCTGTGTGCCACCCCCCCCCCCC
>NW_017306654.1:382350-382737 GCF_000935625.1 Nanorana parkeri | reverse complement strand
TTTTTCTTGCTGAAATGCAGCATTCACCTAGGAAGACAAACATCTGGGGGGGATACTTATCTTTCCCCCAGCACCTAGGTGTGGGTGATGTCTCCACCCTTCTGGTGAGATCCTGGAGAATGTTAAGTAGGCCAAATCTAGAGAAGACGATCCTGCATTGCGCTGCAGTGAACTTTTGTGCAATTGAAGCTGGCACTGTTTTCTCAAATACCTGTTGCCCTGCAAAAAAAAAAACTCTGACTCCCCAATCTAAGATGGCGTTGCTCTCAGCACTTTGGAAGCCCATTGATCATTTAACGCTGTTTTTCATGCAGGTGTTTATTTTAGGTGAATGCAGCATTTCAGCAGGTCAGCAGGAAGAAAGGAGGGAGGGGGGGGGGGGGGGGG
>NW_017306654.1:371693-381309 GCF_000935625.1 Nanorana parkeri | reverse complement strand
ACAAACACACACAAAAAAAACAGACCTGCCCTGGAGTGCAAGGTCCACTTTAAATAAGAACAGCTAATGATGGTTATTTGTCTGTCTGTTGGGCCCCTTTGTTATCCCTATTAAAAGGGAACTTTTATGGGGAGGAGCATGGAGGCTACCATTGTTAACATCGTATTTAGTAAAAGCTAACTTGCTTGGCAGTCTTGCTGACACTCCAACAGCAATACTTGGGATTTACTGCCCAAAACAAGTATAAAGATTTCTGACTTGTCTCTGATTTTTCTGATCTACATGCTTATTCCAAGACAGTAACTTAGATAGTACTAAAGCTACAGTAGTGGGTCAGAAAAATGGCAGTCAACTAGTACATGCAGAAGGAGGTCAGCGATGATAATTCCCACAAATCTATTGGGAAAGATTTACTTTGAAGCTGAACTCCAGGCAAACAGTTAAATACACAGATGAATTACATACAAGAAAGCGGTTTTACCTGCCAAAGGATTTTGTTCCTATCCATCCAATCTGGAGATTTGTGCAGCTCTGTCACACAGCACAGCCCTTGTCTGGCAGGGAAAGTGACTTGTTTTTTCTGTGCTGCACATAAGTAACACTTACGGGTCTTGTTCCTCCCTTGATTGGACATTGAAAAGAAAAGCAGCACTCTGCTCTGCTCTCTACTCCTATTAACATGCCATATGTTAAAGCATGGGCATGGCAGCACAACTGATTGGCTCCTTGTGCTTGTTCTTCAAACATTAGTTCACTATCACTAGTGGAGACATCTACTTTATATTTAAAATGTATTTTGTTATCTGAAGGTGATCTCCCCCCTTTGGGTTTTGAGAGAGCACTTTCACATCCATTCACAACTAGACCGAGCGCAACTTATTTGCCACATAATAGACTCACTTATACACAAAGTTGCTGCTGGTCTATTTAGTTATTTAGATATCGAGTCACTCATTCCCAGCGCAGTGATTTTTGATTATTTTTAAAGTATATTACCTGTTCAATTCATAAATATCCTCAATATTTCCAAAGAGAGCACAGACTTGCTCTGGTTTCATTGGCAGCTCTTGTTTGTCTATGATGCCTCCCAGATAATCCTACAGGAATAAAATACAGGCACTTAAGTTTTGAGTATTAATCATGGCTGACAGATTTTATTGCCTCATTAATGTTTTAGCAGCTCACTGCTCCCCAGGTCATGAGTTTTCATTATAGGAATAAATACAATTTGTTATCAGGGTGCTGTGATAAGACGGAATTCAGATTCTTACATTGGCTTCATTCACAAAAATGTAGTTTTAAAAATAAGGATAAAAAAAATAATAATAGGTCACTGTCTGTCTAGGATGTGTATCATGGAAGCTGCTCATTTCAAAGGAAAGAGGCAAAACACACATAAAATGTCAACTCTACTGTACAATTAACAGAAACCTGCAGTAATTGGACGCCAGAAAACAAAAAGCAGACAAGTGCTGGTGTGGAATGCACAATCAATCTCATAGCCAGAGGGGCTCTTTGATGTGTTTGGTTTCCTGGTGATGGTAAAATAACAGCAAAGTAACTCATTTCACAATTTCTGCAGTAAATCAGGCATGAACTTGCTTTACAGACGACCAAAACTTTTTCGGCTCGGTTTCCTTGTAGGGGCACATTCACAGCATTTTACCTATTTGGGATGCCTTCATTCACATTTTTTACATACAAATTCACAGAAAACAAATGAAAGGATTGGGCAATGTGTCAATCTGACTGCACTGCATCTTTTACAGGACATGCTGCAGTTCAAATGTAGAAGTATACATGGACATGCACAACAAGCAAATCTACTTCCTGTGATCAAAATGTACTTCTACACATGGCCACAAAAATGTATTAGGCCGGGCGATCTGGGGCTAAACACTGGAAAGGGAATTTATCAAAACTGGAGCAGACAAAATCTGGAGCAGTTGTGCATGGCAACCAATCAGCTTCTCTCTCTCATTTTCAAATTTTAACTGAAAAAACTGAAGAGAGAAGCGGATTCGTTGCCCTGGGCAACTGCTCCAGATTTAGCCTGCTCCGGTTTCGATAAATTCCCGCCTGCGTGTACACAGTGTGGGAGAGATACCACAACCCAAACCAAGTTAAAGTGGAACTTTACCCCATTTTACTAAAATCCGGTTTTGATAAATTCCCGCCTGCGTGTACACAGTGTGGGAGAGATACCACAACCCAAACCAAGTTAAAGTGAACCTTTACCCCATTTTACTAAAAAATCACCTCAGCATGCAGCTCAGGATGCCGATATGAAATCATCCTACATTCATGAGGTAAACCAACATTTTTATTTTAACTTAAAATTATTGTTTTCCACTTCTTGGGCATTAGTGATGTAACATGCCCAAGCATTGCATCCTGGGAAGGTTACATCACGGAGCATTGTTGGGAAATCCCATCTGTAATCTCATGAGATCTCAGGCAAAGGCATTTTCCTTCCCTGAGATGATGTGTATGGTCACGTGTCCTAGTCACATGTGCCAGAGTTCCAGGAAGTAAAGGGAGATCTATTAATCCGCCCTCAGTAAAATGGCCACTGTGAGCAAAATGGAGAGGAAAAGCAAAATAAGGTATGCAAAGTGTAAAAAGCCGGCAGTTATCTACAAGTATGTGTTTGCAGATTGCCATCACTAAGCATTTGCAAAGGCAAGTTTGTTGTCATTTCAAAGATATGGCTAAAAGTTACTCTTTAACATCCAGGCTGGTTCAGAAATTGCAAAGGTAAGCAGCGCTGTCATTTTATAGGGTTTTTAAAAGACAGCTTGGTCTATGGCAAAAGGGTTTTAGTAAACTACACTGCAACACTTTGTAGCTTTGCAGTAATTAAAAGGAAGCCAGGTTTCTAAGAGGGATACAGAGCCCCCGCTGACCTCCTGAAAATCCTTGTTGTCTTGCTATCTCTGTAGAATACCAGTAAGTCTCCCTGCACTCCTTGCAGCGTTTCAGATCAAATCACGATGGTGGTGCTTGCAGTGATAACCACAGATGGCCCCGTGTACATCAAACGGCAAGAAGTGAAGATCACCAGCACTCAGAGGATGACATTATCATTTAAACGTCATCCTCTGAGTGCTAGTGATCTTCACTTTTTACTGTCTTGCCATCTCTGACTTTAATACTTTCAATCACTGAACTGAACAAGCAAGTAGTTCAAGAAAGTCAGCGTAAAGTCAAAATTCCTAATCTACATGCTTGTTCTGAATTAGTGACTTTGAAGTTAATGAAGCCATTGGATCAGTATGACAGTCTGTGAACCAGCATTTTAGGAGAGGTCAGAAATGACAACCTCTTTGGCAGCCTAAGCCACTGATGACTTAAAATACTGCATCTCGGGTTGTCATACTCATCCCATGCATACTTGTTCTGGGTTAGTGTCTAAAAGTATTGCAACCAGAGATGGTCAGGCACAGCTAGTAATTGTATTTTTAAACAGCCAGTCAGCAATGTTAACTTCCATATTACAGATATCTGCTCGGCCATAGACAAGCTCTATAAGGATATACTGAATATGAGGTTCTGGAAAGAAAGCTGCTATGGTCTTCGGTATCATCTGGATGTTTACTGTGGGTGCCAGTCACCCTCAATGAACAAATTAGGACAGCGTGAAGTATTTTTCTAAACATCTTGCAGATCAGGGTTCTTTAAGCCACAAACTAAAAAATCTCAGGCTGCTTGATATACCTGTAGAGAGGCAGCTTTAGGCAAATAGTTTCTGTGTGAACACCCCAAAAAAGAAAAACCCAATGTAACTGCATGTAAAATGCCTGCAAGCCATCCATATTAAAATAGTATACATTTCCTGTAAGATTTCTGTATGTAGCTGTGAAGGCCATCACAATACAAATAGTAAATCAGGTTGATGGCTTTCAAGTAAAACTGTAAGGACATAAACAAGGACAGTTGACATTGCTTTAAAAAAATATGGGCGTCATAATGATTTTGGCTTAACTGCCTATTAAGTCGGAATAACCTGGAATAAATTTGCAGCCAGTGAAGTCTGAAAGACACATCTGCCTTCCTACATACTTCCTGGTCAGTGACAGAATACCTAGTGAGTCCAGGGTCAAGGTGATTAGACTGCAGACTATACCTTTAAAAGTTCACAATGCAGCTTTAAAATTTCTTCCCTCACAGGTTCACTTTACAATTATTCTGATACCCTCATCCCATGACACATGCTTTCAGAACCTCTGCATTGCCCCACTCTACCCAACCCTACCCTAAAAATGTTCTGGGCTGAAGGTCTCCGATTTTCTGTCCCATAATGCCAGTGTAAATGGACTGTTACATACCTCTGCAATACTACGTAGATCCTGGACGTACATCCTCTCAGTCTCGATAATTTCCAGCACCACACGTTCCACATAACTGAGTTTGTTAGAGATACCACTAACTTTTGTCCCAAATGGAGAAAGAGACCTAGAACCAATACGGCTTCGTCTGTTAACATTATTGTTGCCGTTTGTAGTGTGGGAATTTTTTAACCCACTTTGCTTGTCCCGAAAAGTGGAGTGCAGGTTCTCCCCAGTAGACGACACCAGCGCCATTTTCACACCAGTTGGACTGTTACCCAACCGCTCCTCTTCTGTTGGTCCGATATTTTCATAGAGATCACGGCCCTCACGAAGGGAGCCAGAAGATGCTGTAGAGGCGATGCTTACAGGTCGGTCCGAATCATAAAAGTCAGTAGAGATGGAGGCAGAACTGGAGAATTTTTCATTGCTGCTGGATGAGCCTGCTGACAGTCGGGGGGATTCTGGGAAAAACAAGACAGATACAAATTGAATTTGATTGAAGCACTGCGTTAAAAGTAAATCTTGATTTCAGATGGTGACATCATCTTATTTCCCACAAAAGTTAAATTCCAGCTATGGATACAAGGCCCTTTAAACATAGGAGATAAAAAGCAACAGGCAAATGTTTAGAGAATTCATTTACTTTATCCTAGAGTAGAACGGTTATTTTGTTCCCTATGATTACATGTAAATGTTTCTACATATAAATTATATCTTCCTCGTCTCTGAGATATCCCTGCACTGTATCACAATAAAACCATCCACCCAGTCCATCCTGGAGAGCATCAGCTGTTTCCTATACAAAGATCACAAGTCAAAAGAAAAATCATCACTTCTTCAATGTTTGTGTTACCTGAAATTGTGCTTTCAGATCTAAAGGATTCCAGGTGATGGTGATTCAAAAATTGTATGATTCTTCACAGATCTGTATGCAAATATCCAGGTGAATTAAAAATTGCGGAATCAGTTCTCTCACCACTAATTACCATCACTGCTCTCTGTGAAAGTTTAATCTACAGAAATTCACTGGCAAAGTGACAACTTTTCAAAAAAACATAATCCAGCAGCATGAGTGAGAGCTAATCCAGAACTCCAACACTGTCACTGCAGAGGCTAATGAATACCACGCAGGGTATTCTATTTCAAGTCCCCAGTTACCTCTGTGTAGTAAAGCAAAAGTTTAACTAGAGGAGTCAAAATGAGCTCCGTCATGCCTGTCCTTAAGAATAGGCATTAGCATGAGAAACACCCATTGCAGATTTGTCAATGGGGATTAGAGGTGTGACACTACCTAGTACTGAATATGTGTCCACTCTGCTTTGTGATGCTAATAGGGATGGAGTTTGTGTATATGAAGAGGCATTTCTCAAGAGGATTTGTTTTATGATTTAATTCAGTCCTCAACTTTTCCTTCTCTTTCTCTTAACTGTCCTAAATTCTGACCAGTGGCCACATTAGGAGAAAGAGGGTGCTTATGGACCGAACCCAGCCAGATAGATACTCTGCAGTTTGCTTGGTTTTTTTACTGGGAATGGTTCCAATGAGCTATTTTCAGTCTTGAAATAATGTATGCTGTAGGGTTTAAGAAGAAAGTGACAACAGGCACCTGCATGCAATGATTAAAAATACTAATGTAAGGGTTGAACTTAGTGGTTTCGAAGATCCACCTTTACAAGGAATACTACAATGGAAGTACATAGTGTTTATTCTAGTAGAACTTCCCCTTATGTAGACCATGGGTTTAATTTACTAAAGCATCTTTTCTCAACCAGAGATCCGTGGAACCTTAGGATTCTACCAGAGATTGCTAGGGCTTCCTTGAACTATGGCTGGTTGAGCTTCCATTTGGTGGTGCAAAAGCCAGCAGCATGACACCAATCATCTTTTTAGCTGTCTGTAAGGGTGGCATTCTGAACACCACTGTAAAGGTTGTACTCTTCCAACTAGGAAGAGGAATGTTTGCCATTGCCATTCATTGGTTTTGGTAAGGCTTCCTCAAGACCTGGAAATGTTAGCGGTTCCTCTTGGGTACGAAGTATGAGCCTGTAATCCATAGTACAGCCTTTCTGTTTTAGAGTATTTTTGCTTGCACGTGATTGGATGATTGACGTGGACCGCAGTTTCACCTTCATCTAAAGCAAGGCCATACATCTATAGATTTTCTGCAGATTTTCTTTGGTGACATGGAAAAAGTGCAACAGATTCCTCCCATCTACGCTAAACTGGTGGATGGAGGAATCTCCCGCTGGGACAAGCCTGAGTATCTTGCTGGTCGGCCCTGCTGGCTGTCAAAATACCTGAACAATCTGATTGGATGCAGGCACTGTGCAGGTGTTTTCAAAAGCCAGCAGAGCCTACTAGAAAGATACTGAGGCTTGGCCCAGCGGGAGAATCCTCCATCCACACAGATTAGCATAGATGGAGCAATCTGTGAACATTCGCTCCGGTATATTGAGCAGAGTAGTGAACATTCGCTCCAGTATATTGAGCAGAGTAGTTCAATGTAAATAAGCAATCTGCTTTACATTGCACCATGGTAAAAAACATTTAGACTGCAGCATCTGTCTGTCAACAACAATGTTTCAGCTCCTATTTAATTGTACTTCTCTCCCTCTCAAAAGATTGCTGAGCATACAGATTTTTGTAATTCAGAAAATACTGAATCATAATAGATTTATTTTTATTATGTAGATAGAACACCTGTCTAATGTGGTTTATTTGTTTTTTAAGGACTTGATTTCTCTAAGGCTTTAAGGCTTCTAAATAGGACTTTCAAAAACTTTAATTGCTAACAGGTTCACTTTAAGAATACATTTGCCGAGTATAAAGCTATGCAATGGTTTTGGACCTATTTCACCAATAATCAAGATGCTAAGGGAATCCCACAGCTATCTCCCACTGAACTGTGTGGTCAGCTCTTTGCAATTATGGGGGGAACAAATGCCTCATGTATTTTGAAGAAAAATGCATATAATGCATAGCCTTTCCCCAATAGATTCTGAATATTGACTATTTTGTAGGATCAGAAAAAACACACAGTAGCCTAATATAATTGGACCATGTAATCGTACTGTGTAACCAACATCTGCAACTGTTAGGCCAACAAACTAATCAAAGTGTTAAATTGGGACTTTCCATAACAAGAAGCAGGTGCCTGAAACCAGTAAGCCTCTCTTAGGAAAACGCAAATATAGAGAATTAAGACTTTGTAGTAAAATGAATGGGTTACACATAAACTTTATATGCTAATTTCCATTCAATGAAATCTTTTGTTGCTGAACTAGCCTGGGGCAATCCAAGGTGTCATCTGCTGGAAAAAGATGGGACACTGTCCTTCCTGCCAGGAAGCGACAGCCAGTCTCAGGAGACGTGTAACTGTGAGCTGACAGCTAGAGAGTGACGCATTTTCCTAGAGGTAGACCAAAACCCAGAACAAAGTCTAGTGTGTTGTAATCAATGGGACATATCGAAGGGAAACTTGCTGTGGTTTCATACAAAAAGGTGGAGAAATTGATGAAGAATCCAGGAAGCAGCAGACACATCAGATAGTGAGAATAAGCTGCAGAGAGCTAGTCATGTCAGACACATGGGGGCTGGCAATGTGGAGGCTGCCCAGGGCTGTCATACTTATCTTTGATTCTCTGCAAGTCACTGGCCCAGAGAAGAAATAATAAAAAAAAAAAAGAAAAAAGTGTACCTATAGACAAAACTTAAAAAAAAAATTATTTTAAGACTAAGCGGGGAAGGGTTTAAACCCCCATCAGGTTTTTCTTTAGGGCTCTATTAGTGAGATTTCCCCTCACTTCCTGTTTTGGGGACAACATTTTGCCATACTGGAGGAGAACAGACAATAGAAACATTGATAGAGATTCCAGTCTGTGTTGCGGTTGAAGAATTCCCTTTATTTCCTGTCTGGTGAAGAGTTTGTCCCCACGACAGAAAGTGGGGGGAAGGGGGGAGGGGCTTGTCTATAGGTACACTTTAAGCAATATTAGCCCATATACAGTACTGCATTCTCTAATGTCAAGTTTCCTTTAATCCTATTAGCTACACAACACCCAGGATTTGTGCACCCATAAAGAATTGTAACAATCCACGACGGGATCCCATAACGACAGGGCCTCCTTGGGCTCCCACCCTAGCTGCATCTCTCCTAGAGCTGTCATGACTCATTGTGCTATTCCCTCTTACATCTCTGATGAGAGATGTAAACAACAATTGCACAAGGTTCCCACTGATATTTTGTTTTTGTATGTTTAACAATGGGACTGGTAAAGGCAATGGCATTTTTAATTATACATGTTAAGCACATGGCATGACATAAGCATCTCCAATCTGGCTATTTTCAGTCAGATGGCCACCACATTTCTATGGTGCTTGCAACTGTTCTATGGTCAGTTGGGTAGGTGTAAAGAAGGGAACTCCAGGCATACTTATTCCTAACCCTTGCAGTGGGGATATCCTCGCACTGCAAGGGTTGAGCTCTTTTTTTCTGTGTAGGGACGAAAATAAAAAAAGATATACACACCTGAACCTGGTGTGATATACACACCTGAACCATCTGGCTGATAAACCGATCCCTGCCGCCTCTGCTCCAGCGGTCCAAGGTCCTGTGAGTCATCACGTCAGTATACAGTATATAGGACATGAGGACGCTGAGGGACATTCCATCGCTGCAATGAAGGAGGGAGACAGGTGGCAGGGATCAGAGTAGCAGCCAGTCCGCTCTGAGGTTCACGTGAGTATAAACTTTATTTTTGTCTCTAGACAAAAACAAGCCCCACTGCAAGGGTTAGGAATAAAATTGGCTAGGACTTCTTCTTTAAAGGGGAACTATGGGGTGAGTGTTTTTCCCCATAGTTCTCCTAAGGGTCACGGGAGGACATAAACTAGCGCCCTCCCGTGACCCAAAGCCGCAGCCGGGACAAATCCCAACATTACTGTCGAGATCCACCCAGCTGCGTGAGTGACAGCTGACTCTGCCTATCTAGAGGCAGAGCCAGCTGTACCCGCCCCTCCCTCGTCGGTTCCGCCAGTCAGCACTGGAGGATCGGAGCGGGGAGGGGAACCCTGCAGGGAGCCGTGAGTGACAGTTACGGCTCTCTGCAGGGACAGGATCGAAAAGTGAGCGAGCGACGGTTTGTGTTCGCTCACTTCCCAATCTATTGAGCCGACGTGTGACAGTTTAATTGTCACACGTCGGCTCGAACTATGAGGTTGAATGAAAATCACTCACCTCATAGTTCTCCTTTAAAACTTCTTCTGAATGCTAATGCCTCCCCCTC